>NC_057916.1:44791151-45108879 GCF_018873765.1 Telopea speciosissima
ACCTTAGCAAGAATTCAATTTTACATTCAAGAGCAAAGCACATTGATGTCCGTCACCATTTCTTACGTGACATAGCTCAACGAGGTGAAATCTGACTTGATTTTATTGAGACCGAGAAGCAACTCTCGGACATCTTCACAAAACCATTGAGTGAAGAAAGATTCTGCACCCTTAGAAGAGACCTAGGCATTTATGACCATTTTCCATAATTGTTTTCTCTGTTTAAATGCTGTTTTGCCTCTGTTTCTGCTAAAACGGCATACCGGATTGCCAACCAGTATGTTGGTTCAGCAAATTTGGTTGTTTTATAGCCGTTGAAGCCAAAATGGTATACCGGATTGGATTTTTTGACCATTTTTTGACTGTTATGCAGATGTGTTTGCCTATTTAAACCACAGTTTTTTGTCTTCTTCTCACTCACTATTCATTCTAATTGTAATTTACACAGTGTTTACATTTTGTTAAGCATTTCTCTCTCAATGTTCGCCAAGAAAAGATCTTTAATGCAGTTCAACAACTCTCTCTTAATCTTGGTTTTCTATCTCTTGACACGCCAGGAGCCACTCCTCAAGGGATCACCCCTCAAGGAGTTCGACCATCTTTTCCCGGTGCCTCAAGCTCTATTCCACCCTTTAATCCAAATCCATAATTTGTAATCCCCTCTTTTTGACAATGACAAAGGGGGAGAGTAGTATTGTGAATTCACCTAGAGGGGGGGTGAATAGGTTTAGGTTCAAAAATTAAAATAACTATCCAGAAATAAAATCAAACAATAAAGATAGAGAAGAGTAAAGACAAGCAATGTAAAAAGACACAAACAATTTATAATGGTTCGACCAAAATGTGCCTACGTCCACTCCTCTCACCTTAGAGAGAATTCACTATAACGAATCTTGAGTGAGCAAGAGAACTCGTACAACTACTCTTGAAAAATATGAGCAAGAGGACTCAAATGACTACTCTTGAGAACTGAGTAAGAGGACTCAACAACAATTTTAAGTAAAGTACTAAGTAGTTTAGGATTACCTTAAAACTTAGTAGAATGAGTGCTACCTCTTAGTCAATATAACTTGGCTGCAAGTATGCAATGAGGGAGCAAGAATGAGATTGAATTTTCTTCGATCTTCTTTGACCTTGAAAGAATAATCTCACAAGAGAGTGCTTGATTGCTTAGAGCTCTTGATTGATGATAGTTGTAGTGTTTAGAACACTAATCATGAGGGTATTTATAGGCTAGAGGCTTAGAACCAATTAGGAATCCAATTAAGAAAAGAATCCTACATTCTATAAGTAATCCGGTATGCTGGATGGGAATCCGGTATGCCGGATTACCTACTTTTCTTAAGAGATAAGATAATAATGGTTAATTTTAATTAGTCAAGCACTGATCCGGTACGCTGGATTAGGATCCGATATGCCGGATCAGGCAAAATACACCCAAGAGAAGATCCGGTATGCTGGATCCTTATCCAGTATGGGTAATGGGGTTACTGGAGGAGTTTCTCTGAGACACTCATTAATCCGGTATGCCGGATTGGGAAATTACAGTGTAATTTTAGTCTAATTTCCTCAGGGGTTGTTTTGGGTATTTCAAACCCAATTGGTCACATGATCAGGAGTTCGAATATTCTCCTGAGGTCATTCTAGATGGATGCATGCGTGTGTGTGTGCATTACATCGGATGTGACTCATGAAACAATAGAAATTACATATTTGTAAATAGACAAAGTCTTCAATTCTTCAATGCTTTAAGCTTCTAAACATATGTCTTTGACTTCCAAGCTTCACTCTTCTCTGAAAGTGGTCTTTGAACACTTGTATATGCTCCCCCTCACTTGATGCTATGCTTTGACTCTAAAACACTTAGAACATAAGCATTAGTCCAAGTTTTATTTGTTATCATCCAAACATCATCATAGGGATGATTTGGAGGAAGTAGAGTGTAGGACCATTTTCCTAACAATCTCCCCCATTTTGATGATGACAAAATAATTCACAAAAGATATAAATAATGGAGAGCAATAATGTATGCAAGGAATAAGAGACAAGAATAATAATAATTCTTTAAACCAAACAAATTTATTTATAAGACCATAATCATTATCCATTACAGCTTTCAAACAAAATATAATATACTTCTCCCCCTTTGGCATAATAAAAAAGAAAGCCAAAACATATCAAACAGGAGAATCAAGGGGTGGAAGAGGTGAAATAGAACTGGATGCACCGGTGAACGGCGGTGGAACTCCTTGTGGAGTTGCTCCTGGTGTGTCAAGAGAAAGATGTCCAAGATTGAGAGCAAGGGTTTGAAAAGAATGACGAAGCTTGTCTTGGCGTAGATACATGTTGTTAAAACCGGTCTTCACATTGTCACGGAGAGATGTCACATCATCTTGAATCCGTTGTTGTCCAAGTTCAAGTTCCATGATACGAGTGTTGGCTTCATCCATGTATTCATCAATGCTTGACACCCAATCATGTAGAGATGCCGGTATTCCTTCTTAAGCAATAGGAGGAGGAGGCACTTGGTCTCCCAAATCTTCTTTGACGAACACATCGGAAGGAGGAGGAATAGCTATTGTATGAAAACTATTCCGAGTGATGTATTGGGAGAAAACAGGGGCCACTTCCTCACGATCAAGATCTAAGTTGTACTCCTGAAAAACATGAGTGAGGAGCCTACCATAGGGAAGGTTAGTGCTCCTATGAGGATGAGTACAAGATTCTATGTATCGCATGATGAAGTAAGAAAGATTGGTAGGGTTATTGCTATAGATGCAATAAGTGATATAAGCTTATGATGTAAGACACTTGTTTCTATGACCACCCCTAGGAATAATGTTGTGTTGGACTATGTAAGAGATGACATGAGGTATAAGATGAAGGCGACCAGCAACAATAATTCCAGCATTTGGATCAAACTATTTTAGGATGGAGGAGTATATCTCTTCATGGTTAATCAAATCACCAAAATTGGTATTCTTTGGAGTCCAAAAGATGCAGGGGCCATCATTTGGAATGTGAAGGATTCGAGCAAGATCATCAAGAGAAAGGTCTATATGAGTTCCCTTCACATAAGAATGAAGTTTCAAGTCTTGTTCCACACCGCTGAAGTAGAGGTTGGTGTAGAAATACTTGACAAGGTTTGGATAGCAAGGGTCATCCATGTTGAGAATGGGTTCCCAACCGATGTCCTTAAAGCGGTCTTTGAGACGAATGCTATTGAAAGAAAACACATCCACTTCACGTCCTTCTTCAATCTTTCTTGCTTGGTAGAGATGCCAATTTGCTCGGCATTCCCTAGACCGAAACAAACGATCTTCTCCTTCAGCATATGGTTGTGTTGATCCACTTCCTCTTCCTCTTTTGAAGGGTTGCTGTCTCTCTGGCATAGGGTCCTTCCCTTTTCTACTCATGGTGGAGAGAGGATTTGAGAAGAGAAAGAGATTTTAAAAGTAATAGAAAGAATTTAGATAGAGGGAAGATGATATGATGAACAGTGAATCAGAACAAGATAAAGAAATGGGGTTTAAATAGGCTTGAAAAGAGGTCCAATAGTTATAAAATGGGCAGAAATTCAAACATCCAGTATACCGTTTTCCAATCCGGTATACCGTTTCAAACAATAACGATTAAAAAAGCTACTAGAGAAGCTGATCCGGTATACCGTTTGGCAAACCGGTATACCGTTTCAAGCAGGAACAGTAGAAAAATAGCAATTTTGAAAGAAATAACTTTTTAGAAAACATTTTAAGCTTAGATAAAAGGGTCACACAACCCAAGATCTCTTTTAAGAGAGTAGAAACATTCTTCACTCAAAGATTTTGTGAAGATGTCCGCAAGTTGCTTCTCGGTTTCAATATAGTCAAGTCGGATTTCACCTCTTTGAGCTGTATCACGAAGAAAGTGATGACGAATATCAATATGCTTAGCTCGAGACTGTAAAATCGGATTCTTGCTAAGTTTAATTGTACTTATGTTATCATATTGGATTGAGGAGGTATCAAACTTCACTCCATAGTCTTGGAGAGTTTGCCTCATCCAAAGCACTTGTGTACAACACCGTCTGGCTGCAATGTATTCAACCTCAATGGTAGAAAGAGAAATTGAATTTTGCTTCTTACTAAACCACGACACTAAATACGATCCCAAGAAGTGACAAGTTCCGCTTGTACTCGTACGATCAACATGACATCCGATAAAATTGGCGTCGGAGAAGCTAACAAGGTCAAAGTCATTTTCATAGGGTACCATAGTCCAATGATTGGAGTTTCCTTCAAGTACTTAAAGATTCTCTTTACAGTACTCAAATGAGATTGAATAGGTTTGGCTTGGAACCTAGCACAAGCACAGACACTAAACATAATGTCAGGTCTACTAGCCATCAGGTAGAGTAAGCTACCTATCATGCCTCTATACTTAGTTGGATCAATAGGGATGCCATCTTCATCTTTGGACAGAGTTACAGATGTACTCATTGGAGTACTAGATGACTTTTGTTCATTGATGTCAAACTTCTTTAACAATTCTTTAAGATACTTTGGTTGACTGATGAATATCCCATTAGGAGTTTGTTTAATTTGTAGTCCTAAAAAGAAATTTAGTTCACCCATGAGACTCATCTCAAACTCATTACTCATGCATTTGCCAAAGTCAGAACAAAAGGATTCATTTGTAGATCCAAAGATTATGTCATCTTCATAAATCTGGACTATTATCACATCATTTATATCATGCTTGACAAATAAAGTGGTATCTATTTTACCCATTGAAAAACCAGAATTGACTAAAAACTTACTCAATCTGTCGTACCATGCTCTTGGGGCCTGTTTTAAGCCATATAGGGCCTTCTTCAATTTGCATACATGGTCCAAAAATTTTGAGTCTTCAAAGCCAGGCGGTTGAGATACGTAGACTTCTTCATTGATGTAACCATTCAAGAAAGCGCTTTTGACGTCCATTTGATACAACCTAAAATTCTTATGACACGCAAAAGCAAGCAACATTCTAATTGACTCAAGTCTAGCTACAGGTGCATATGATTCATCGAAATCAATTCCTTCCTGTTAGTTATATCCTTAAGCAACTAGTCTAGCTTTGTTTCTAGTGATATTACCATCTTCATCAAGTTTATTCCTAAATACCCATCTAGTACCAATAATCTTGGTGTTAGAGGGTTTTGGCACTAAGTCCCAAACTTGATTCCTTTCAAATTGGTTAAGTTCTTCTTGCATAGCGGCTATCCAATCACTATCCAAAATAGCTTCTTTAATGTTCTTGGGTTTGATGGTAGATATAAAGGCTACATTAGAATAAACATTTTGGATTTTACTCCTAATTTGTATTCCTTTATTTAGGTCTCCAATGACAAGGTCAAGAGGATGATCTTTAATAGTTATAACTTCTTTAGGAAGTTGATGTACTTGAACATCAGGCTCATCTAAAATGACTTTTTTTACTCTCTTCCTAATTTCAAGTACTTCATCTTCATCATCATCTTCTAGGTCTTTATACTTGTCTTTTGCCATAGATTCATCAAATCTAACATTCATAGACTCTTCCATAACTAGTGTTCTCTTATTAAACACTCTATATGCTCTACTGTTTGTGGAGTAGCCTAGGAATATACCATCTACAGCCTTTTCTTCAAATTTGCTTATATTATCTTTAGTATTAACAATGAAACAAGAACATCCAAAAACTTTAAAATAGTCTACTTTAGGTAATTTGTTATGAAACAATTCATAGGGAGTTTTTAACAAGATGGGTCTTATCAAAACTCGGTTTAACACATAGCAAGCTGTGTGTACAGCTTCAACCCAAAAATATTTAGGTAAGAAATACTCATTGAGCATTGTCCTAGCCGTTTCTTGAATTGTTCTATTCTTTCTTTCAACCACACCATTTGATTGTGGTGTTCTAGGGGCTGAGAAGTTATGTGTTATACCTTGCTTTCGACAAAACTCACCAAATTCGTCTATATTGTCAAATTCACCACCATAGTCACTTTTTATGGAAGTGATCATGTAACCCTTTTGATTTTGTATTCTTTTGCAAAGAGCTACAAATTCCTCGAATGCATCATTCTTATGCTTGAGAAAGAGGGTCCAAGTGAACCGGGAGTAGTCATCTACAATAACGAAAGTGTATTTCTTTCCTCCCAAGCTAGTGGTTTGTATAGGTCCAAATAAATATAAATGAAGTAATTGTAAAGGTCTAGAAGTGGCAATAGAATTAAAAGTCTTATGAGAAGCTTTAGTAAGCGTACTTCTTTGACAGGCTTCACATGTGTGTTGCTTATCAAAATTCAGCTTGGGTAGATTTCTCACTAGATTCTTAGAATAAAGGGATTTTATAATCTTAGGATTTATATGTCCCAACTTTCTATGCCACAAGGTTGCATCATCAAACTTAGATAAGAGACAAGCATCATGAGAGTTCATGTTGAAGGTACAAATATAAACATTACTCTTTCTTGATCCTTCAAGTATTAGGTTATTATGAGATTCTTTAATCTCACACTTGGAGGCATTAAAGTTAACGAAATAGCCATTGTTATAAAGCTGGCTTATACTAAGCAAGTTGTACTTTAAATTTTTAACTAGGCTAACATTAGAGATTATCGTACCTCCAAACTTTATTGAACCGTTACCGATGATTCTTCCTTTGCTATTGTCTCCAAAAGATACCCATCCCCCTTTTTGCTTTTTGAGTTCTGAAAAAAAGCTTTGGGTTGGATGTCATATGCTTTGAGCAACCGCTATCAATATACCATTCATCTTTGCTTAGATGCACCTACAAAACAAGAATGCTTAATAAAACTTTGGTCCCCATTGGGTGTTGGGTCCATTATTGTTAGTATTATACATTCCTCTTGGTCTCCACACCATTTGGTGACCACTTGCCTTTTGATTCCCATACCAATTTGTGTATGGTTGAGGGTTTCAAGGTCTTTGGTTTTGAGACATTCTATATGACCCTTAGTTATTTGGTGGTCTTTGCACCTTTGGTGGATTTTTTCTATTTTGACCATTGAGGGATCTCTTTTGACCATTGAAGGGTCTTCTAGGAGGTCGAAAAGGTTGCTCCATATAATAACATTCCCAAATAGTGTGTCCCTTTTTGTTACAATTGTTGCATACAACAGTTTGAGGGATATTTAGGCCTAGGGTCATCACTTTGGGATTTAATTTGTTTAATTGAGGAGTTTTCTTTCTAACATAATATTCCTCAATCAAATGTCCTTTCTTTTTACAATAATTGCAAAACTTCTTCACTTTCTTACTTGTTACTTTACTTGAACTTGTCTCATTGGTATGATTTGAACTCTTGTTCACATCATAACCTACTCCTTTCTTGTTGAAGGGTGTTTTGGAGGCATTTTCGAGTAAAATATCAAGAGTCTTTTTGTCATTTGTGAATGACTCTAATGCTTTACACAGTTTCTCTTTTTATTCTTCCAAGTCTCTACTTGAGAAGTTAGAGATGTGTTTTGGTCTTTGAGGGTGTTTATCTCCTTTAGGAGATCTTTCTTAGTAGTAGCCAATTCTATGCTACTTTGATATAAATCTTCAAAAGCTTCTTCCAATTCTAAATAATCTTTATCTTTAGAAGGAGAAATAGGAGTTACCTCATTTTGAGTTTCTTCTTCTTCTTCAGTAGCCATTAAAGCGAGGTTGGATTGTTCCTCTTCTTCTTGTGATTCTTCATTATCTTCGTCTTCATCACTTGAGTCGAAGGTGTGTTCGGCTTTGTAGGTCTTTTTATACTTCTTCATTTTAGGGCAATCTTCTCTAAAATGTCTAGATTTTCTACACTCATAACACAAGATTTCCTTTGAAGAAGAGTCAGAATTATCCTTAGAGATATTTTTACCTTTTTGGTCTTTTGAGAATTTTCTTCTGTTGAATGAAGGTTTTCCTTTGTTCTTCAAAAATCTTGAGAATTTCTTTGACAAATAGAAAATTTCATCATCTGAAAGTTCTTCATCATCGTCGCTGATATCATAGGTTTTGAATGCGACAACTTTCTTCTTAGGTTCCTTAGGCTCGTCCTCCTTGGTGTCTTGCTTTAGCTCCATCTCATGTGTTTGAAGTGATCCCAACAGCTCATCTAGACTTAGCTTATCAATGTCTTTTGATTCTCTTATGGTTGTAGTCTTGGGTCTCCATTCCTTTGAGAGGGATCTCAGAATCTTTTGAACATTCTCACCATTAGAGTAAACCTTACCTAATCCTTTCAAGTTGTTCACGATGTTAGTAAATCGAGTAAACATGGCATATATATCTTCATCATTTTTTATATTAAACAATTCATATTCATTCACTAATATGTCAATCTTAGATTGCTTAACTTCAGAAGTACCTTTATAGGTCACTATAAGCTTATCAAACATCTCCTTAGCGGAGTCACACATGCATGTCCTATTATACTCTTTTTCTCCCAATGCACATTGAAGATAACTTATAGCAACATAGTTGAGTTGTATCTTAGCTTTCTCAACTGGAGTCCATTCTTCTTTGGGCCTGTCTATAGTATTGGGTCCGATCTCTATAACTTCCCATGCATCAATGTTATTGGCACATACGAAGTTCTTGAAGCGATTCTTCCAATAGGAGAATCCTTCACCTTCAAAGAAGGGAGGTCGGGTAATGTTATAACCTTCAAACTTACGGTTAGCAGAAGTTCCCATAGCTTTAACTCGTAGTTGGATTAAAGATAATCACGGTCTTGAGCTCCCGTTCTGATACCAAATGTGAATTCACCTAAAGGGGGGGTGAATAGGTGTAGGTTCAAAAATTAAAATAACTATGCGAAAATAAAATCAAACAATAAAGATAGAGAAGAGTAAAGAAAAGTAATGTAAAAAGACACAAATGTGCCTACGTCCACTCCTCTCACCTTAGAGAGAATTCACTATAACGAATCTTGAGTGAGCAACAGAACTCGTACAACTACTCTTGAAAAATATGAGCAAGAGGACTCAAATGACTACTCTTGAGAAATGAGCAAGAGGACTCCTTCTCTTGATTTGGACCAAGAGGACTCAACAACAATTTTAAGTAAAGTACTAAGTAGTTTAGGATTACCTTAAAACTTAGTAGAATGAGTGCTACCTCTTAGTCAATGTAGCTTGGATGCAAGCATGCAATGAGGGAGCAAGAATGAGATTGAATTTTCTTCGATCTTCTTTGATCTTGAAAGAATAATCTCACAAGGGAGTGCTTGATCGCTTAGAGCTCTTGATTGATGATAGTTGTAGTGTTTAGAACACTAATCAAGAGGGTATTTATAGGCTTGAGGCTTAGAACCAATTAGGAATCCAATTAGGAAAAGAATCCCACATTCTATAAGTAATCCGGTATGCCGGATTACCTAATTTCCTTAAGAGATAGGATAATAACGGTCAATTTTAATTAGTCAAGCACTGATCTGGTATGCTGGATTGGGAGCCGATATACCGGATCAGGGCAAAATACACCTAAGAGAGGATCCGGTATGCTGGATCCTTATCCAACATGGGTAAAGGGGTTACTGGAGGAGTTACTCTGATACACCCATTAATCCAGTATGCCAGATTGGGAAATTACAGTGTAATTGTAGTCTAATTTCCTTAGGGATTGTTTTGGGTATTTCAAACCCAATTGGTCATATGATCAGGAGTTCGAATATTCTCCTAAGGTCATTCTAGATGGATGCATGCGTGTGTGTGTGCATTACATCGAATGTGACTTAAGAAACAATAGAAATTACATATTTGTAAATAGACAAAGTCTTCAATCAAAAGTCTTCAATTCTTCAATGTTTTAAGCTTCTAAACATATGTCTTTGACTTCCAAGCGTCACTCTTCTTCGAAAGTGGTCTTTGAACACTTGTATATGCTCCCCCTCACTTGATGCTATGCTTTGACTCTAAAACACTTAGAACATAAGCATTAGTCCAAGTTTTATTTGTTATCATCAAAACATCATCATAGGGATGACTTGGAGGAAGTAGAGTGTAGGACCATTTTCCTAACAAGTATATGGGAAATGGGGAATAAAATGTAATACTTATGTTTTGAAATTTGGAATTTGGAATATATATATATATATATGTTTGGAATGTGTAAGCATGAATAATTGGAACTATTTTGCATTTGCTTATATTTTTTGCTCTATTATTATTTTATTCACTTGGATTATTTGTCATCATCAAAAAGGGAGAGATTGTTGAGGAAAACACCTCATACTCTCCAAGCCATATTTTGATGATAACAAATAAAGCCTCTTTTGGACTAACAATTGTGTAAGATATTTAGATGAGAGCATAGCACTAAGTGAGGGGGAGCGAACACAAGAGCGTATATAAATGCATACAAGAATATGGCTCAAGATGTTTTTCAAAGACATGGAAGTCAATGAGTCAAACTTTGAAGACTAAAGAGCCTATTAAAGACATATTGAACACTTTGTAATCATGTATTTGTAAATATAAGTGACAATTGATGTAATGCACACATGCACGCATACATCCATTTAGAATGTCCTTAGGAGGTGTTTTGACCCCTTAGACAGGTGACTACTAAGTTTTGGAACCCCCCCAAACCAACCCCTTAGCGGAATTGAAGTGTTTCCACTGAAATTGCCCAATCCGGCATACCGGTTCCTGATCCAGCATACCGGATTAATGGGAATCTCAGAAAAAGGCTCACAGTAACCCTCCAGAGTACACTAGATTATGATCCAGCATACTAGATCTATGTTTGCCCATGTTTTACCCTGATCCGGCTTACCGGATTGGAATCCAGCATACCGGATTAGATATGGCTTTTGGAATCCGATCTTAATTTAGATTCTTAATTAATTCAAGCCATCTAGCCTATAAATATCCACTTGTTTGAGGCTCTAAACATCACTACTAATTATAATTAAGAGCCTCCAAGAACAAGTCACTCTCAAGTGAGAATTCAAGCACTCATTCAAGGCATTCATTCTCACTCATCTTCTTTCATTCAACTTTGCATTAAAGCTTCATAGTTTGAAAGGTAACAAAGCATTACTAAGGTTTGAGGTAACTCTAAAACCCCTTAATATCATTTTTACTTTATATAAGTAGGTTGAGTTCTCTTGCTCAGAATCAAGAGTAGGTTGAGTCCTCTTGCTCATTAAATCAAGATTAGTTTTTTTTTTTGATAGGTTAAATCAAGATTAGTTGTTTTTAAGTCCTCTTGCTCTTTATTTTAAGATTTGTACGAATCCTCTTGCTCTTACTCAAGATTCGATTTAGTGAAATTCTCTCTAAGGTGAGAGGAGTGGAAGTAGGCAAGTGTTGGCCGAACCACTATAAATCTCTTGTGTCACTCATTAATTATTGCTAGTTTATTGCTTGTCTTTACTTGGTTATTTTTGCATAATATTTAAATTTCTAACCCTTACCTATTCACCCCCCTCTAGGTGAATTCACATGTTTGACCTGATTCCTCTCAAGGGATATATAGGCAACTCGGCATGTTCAAGTGCGGTCTCAAAAAAAAAAACAAAAAACAAAAAACAAAAAACAAAAAACAAAAAAAGAAAAAGAGGGCATTGTGTTGGTCCATTCTGTAACCCTGCCAACTATCCCTGTAAATACGGTAGACCCCGCCATTTGGCATTCAAAATCTATTCTTTTGACTGATAGTGTACTTGGGGTTGTTAGGGGCTGACTATTAGCTGAAGACTTACTAATGGCCAGGGTACTAATAGGATCCTTGACGCAGGTATTATGCGAGGATGAAAGAAAGAAGGGCTAGATGAACAGTTACGTCAATGGACCCTCCGTATGTATGTGGATGGTCCTATGTTGCTATACAACCTCAATTTGTCAATACTTGGGAGAATCAGATGTTTCAGGCTTGATCATGATCTACTCCGAGAAGCATCTAAATGTTGGGATCCTCAATTACATGTCTTCCATTTTGGAAAAGCCAGGATAGCCCCAACCATAGAAGAATTTTGGGCTTGCATTTAAGCATCTCCTCAAGGAAAGTTGTTTCTCCCGGTCATGCAGAAGGAGCAACTTTTCAAAACTCTCGAAGGATTCTTCATCACGGATAAGAAAGAGATAAAGCAGATTCTCAATTATGATAAAGTGGATACGTTAAAGGTGGTGAGAATCTTTAGCAACAATAGAGCTGAAGAAGGAGGTTAGATCCAATGCAAAAAGCGAGCATACCTTTTTTGTGTGATTGGGAAATACCTCTTGACAACTCCAAAAAAGGGCATGTGTCCGATGATTGCAGAAGTTGTTAAGCAACGGGGAAAAGGATGCGACATCATTCCTACAGTATTGGTGGAAACTTTCAAAGGATTTGATATCATGAACCATTCTCAGAAAAATGGAATAGATTTCTTTTATGGGTCTCCAGTAGTTTTTCAAATGTGGTTGATAGAAAAGTTAAGATTGGTGGAACCAATCCCTTGCCCTTACCTCCGGCCTATGCACTACCAAGTAAGAAGGGAAATACAAGAATTTCACAAGATCCAAGATTGGAAAGAATACTTAGATAAAAGGACTGCTCAAAAGAAATCTAGTGGGACTGCCATTGGATGAAGACCAAGATGGAAGTATTAGAAACCCCAGGATGCAACTACGTGAGACTCATGGGTTTGACTCACACCAATTTTCATGTCCCCTCTTTGGTGTCTCCTAAACAGGAACAATTTAAGTTGAAGAACTTTAGAGCTCAAGAGGTTTTGACTTAAGAAGTGGTGATTCTGCTATCAGAAATGTGGTGGAAAAATGTTGTAAACAAGTGATATCAAGTTGATGTTTGGTTTATCCTTTCGTTTTCCATGTAATTGAATCGATTATCAATGAAATTTGTGCTTCTAAAGAAAAGAGAAATCATTTTGGTATTATGATACAAATTTATATACATCAAGAAGGGAAAATGTGTACAAAATAGTACAAGTAATCATAATAATCCATTCCAGGAAACAACAAAAAACATACACAAAAAAAACCCAAAAACATGTCATCTTGAGAGGCTCGCACCCCCAGTACCCTTGGCACCGTCTCTGTCCAACCAGAGAGCCTTGATCTCAGCCTAAGCGCGTGCTAACTCGGTTTGATATCTCTCAGAATCGAGCTGATGCCTCTCGGACTCCCCCTGGTGGAATGCATCATGGGACCTCTGAAAAAAGAAGAGAATAAACAATGAGCATAAATAAAAAAAAGGGGAAGAAACTCACCTAATGATGCATCATGTCCACCTAGAGATGATGACCTCATCCATGCTGGGCATTATGCGCCGCATGTCAGCGTACCGAGCCGCGATCACCTAGAAAGAAAAGAGAAGAAGAGTGAGAATGAGGATTTTCACTTTTCAAACTTAAATAAACAAAAAAAGGGAAAGAAAGAAATTCATGAGATCTGCTTACCCCGTCGTATGGAAGAGGGAGGCCTAGGTCGTAGTCTGGAGAGTTGGGAAGTCCCAACTCAATCTCAGGCCGACCCAGCTCGATATGTCTGACAAACCACGGATGATAGGAGGGGATGTGATCATCCATGTCCGCCAGCCTCAAAGGAGGGACTCCACCAGAAGTCCCTGCCTCAGGATCTACCCCTATCGTCCGAGAGGCATGTGAGGGCTGTCCTTGACCGAAGCTCCCAAGGAAAAGAGGGCGGTCAGGGTACTACAAAAGAAGCAAAATTAGTTTAGGATGATCCAATAAATTTCTTAGTTAAGTAAGGACAATGAATAAGGAAATCATACCCGAGAGCCCTCAAGAGTGAGAGGATGCAGACAGTCTCCTGGAAGAGGAAGGCAAGATAGTCCCCCACAGCAGAAGCCAACTGCACCATTGGCTTGCCAACCCTCAAGCGTTGGATCTCTTGTGGCTCCAAGAGAGAAGGAGTATGTATGCGAGCTGGAGGGAGACAAGGGATGAGTCTCTCCTCAGACCACTGCAAGGACACCCGCTCCACCAAGTAGAAGGAAAATCCCCATGGACCCTCAAAGAGAATCTGTCAGGAAGAGAGAGTGGAGGCCCGAGCAAACAGGTCCGGCTCGGGGAGGTACTCTAGAAGATAGGGGCGAAGGGAGACCTGCAAAACAAGAAAAAATCAGGATGAATGAAATAATTGCAGAATCAAGAATAAGAGTAAGAGAGAGCGGTTTTGAGCTTACATCCTCGAGCTGCTGCTCGTTTAAGAGACCCCAAACGGAAGGAGGATCCTTGTGACGATAGCTCTTCAAAAGGGTTCCCTTGGACCATCGCTCGGCCTTAGGTAAAGTCAAGCCCTGATCCTCTCCCACCTTGAAGGAGGGAATCCAAAAACATAGGATCTCATAACTCCATGTCTGTAAAGAATGAAAGAAATCAATAAGTAAAGTTAAACAGTAATAAGAAAAAAGAATAAATAACACAAGAATAAACAGAGGAAAATAAAACTCACCCAGATGACATAGGAGCACCCGATGAGGTTCGGGGAACCCAGGACTAGGAAGTCCATCATATAGAGGAGGTGGGCATAAGCCGAACCACCCTAGTCATACCCTGCTGCGAGGTCGAAGTCCTCAAAAAATTGGTAGAAGGCAAGATCGGCGGTCACTGTCCTGATAATGTCGCTGAACACGACCTCGGCCAACAGATACAGGAGAAAACATCGGGCCACCTGGTCGTGCTCTACGGAGGGGGGCTGATCTATCACCCCTTTCTCCAGCTAGAAATTCCTTATAGCGGTGGTAGAAAGGCCCTTACTCACGATGCAAATCCCCATCATACTCCTGAAGTAATCAAAGGGGTCCGCAGGGGTCAGCGCCACGGGCATCCCTTTGAAAAGAAGCCCCGTAATCATATAAAAATTGAGAGGTGTGATAGTCACCGCTCCTAGGGGTAAGTGGAAGGTGTGGGTGCTCGGCCACCACCTCTCCACCAACGCCCAAACTGTCAGGCTGTCCAGTTCTCAGACAGGGCAGGCAGTAATATGCCCCAATCTGGTCCACCTCACCCTGAACAGTACCTCCGGGCAAAGCTCTCTATACCACTCATGCACCTTCTTCACGCCGCAATACTTCTTCGGCATCAGGAGGGTCTTACCCTGTAAAAACACAAGAAAAGGAAGAAATGATTAGATTCAAATAAATAAAGAGAATACAAAACAAATAAACAAACGAAAAGCAGAAGACAAGCCTAGAAATGCATGAGTCAGTGTTTTAAGGTCTCAATTTATGCGCCAAATGATACCCAGGATGGTATCCAATGGCCTTACCTTGATTTATGTGCCTAAAAATGCCTAAGTCGATGTTTTAGGGATTCATCTCGATTTGCATGCCAAAAGATACCCGGGGTGGTATCGATGGGCTTACCTTAATTTATGTGCCTAAAAATGCATGAGTCGGTGTTTTAAAGTTTTACCTTGATTTACGTGCCAAAAGATACCTAGGTGGTATCCGATGGCCTTGTCTCGATTTATGTGCTTAGAAATGCCTGAGTCGGTGTTTTAGGGTTTCGTCTCTATTTATGTGCCAAAAGATATCCGGGGTGGTATCCGATGGCCTTACCTTGATTTGCATGCTTAAAAATGCCCGAGTTGGTGTTTTAAGGATTCGCCTCGATTTGCATGCCAAAAGATACCTGGGGTGTATCCGATGGCCCGTCCTTAATTTACGTGCCAAAAAAGCTTGAGTCGATGTTTTAGAGATTCGCATCGATTTACATGCCAAAAGATACCCGGGGTGGTATCTGATGGCCTTACCTAGATTTACATGCCTAAAAAAAATGCTCGAGTTGATGTTTAAGGGGTTTGCCTCGATTTATGTGCCAAAAGATACCCAGAGTGGTATCCGATGGCCTTGTCTCAATTTGCATGCCTAAAAATGCCTGAGTTGGTGTTTTAGGGTTTCATCTCGATTTATGTGCCAAAAGATACCTGAGGTGGTATCCGATGGCCTTACCTTGATTTACAGGCCTAAAAATGCTCAAGTCATATTTTAGGGTTTTACCTCAATTTACTTGCCAAAAGATGCCCAAAATGGTGTCCGATGGCCTTACCTCGATTTACTTGCCTAAAAATGCCTGAGTCGGTGTTTTAGGGGTTTGCCTTGATTTACGTGCCAAAAGATGCCTGGGGTGGTATCCAATGGCCTTATCTCGATTTGTGTGCCTAAAAATGCATGAGTCAATGTTTTAGGGTTTCGTCTCGATTTATGTGCCAAAAATACCTGGATTGTATCTGATGGCCTTATCTCGATTTACATGCCTAGAAATGCCTGAGTCGATGTTTTAGGATTTCGTCTTGATTTATGTACCTAAAAAAATGCCTAAGTCGGTGTTTTAGGACTGTGTCTCTATTTACGTGCCTAAAAAAATGCCTGATTTGATGTTTTAGGGTTTTGTCTCGATTTACATGCCAAAAGATACCCGGGTGGTATCTGATGACCTTACCTCGATTTGCATGCCTAAAAAGGCATGAGTTAGTATTTAGGGTTTTACCTCGATTTACGCACCAAAAGATACCTGGGGTGGTATCTGATGGCCTTGTCTCGATTTGCATGCCTAGAAATGCCTGAGTCTGTATTTTATGGTTTCGCCTCGATTAGTGCATCAAAAGATACCCAGGGTGGTAGCCGATGGCCTTGCCTAGATTTGCATACCTAAAAATGCCTGGGTCTGTATTTTAGAGTCACATGCCTAAGAATCCCTAAGTTGGGGTTTTGCCTTGATTCGTGTGCCTAGAAATGCCTAAGTTGGTATATTAGGGCCTTGCCTCGATTTACGGGAACTTAGGGGTTCATGACAGTAATGAATGATCCTACTATGGTATTTATCAACATAAAAACACATAATAAAAGACAGGGTAAGTGTGCTTACCGCCTGTGACTACCCCCAGATGGTGCAGCAGATATGTCGAGAAGTGTCCCTAAAGGTCGCCCCGGATGGGTACCAACCAGCCCGATCATCTGTGTCGGTCGTACCCAACAGTGGACCCTGCGATGACTGTCGAGGACGTCTACAGAAAGCCATGAAGAAGTCTCGCTCGAAAATAGGAAAAATACAAAAAAATGGTAGAGTCTGGGAACCAAATGAGGTAAGAAATATAAGGGGGGGACCCCCTTTACTCATAAGCAAAAGAAGCCGTGACCACGGCGCCATGGTTCGAACCACGGTGTTGTGGAGACCTCACACGGCGCCGTGGACCAAAACAAAAAATGATAATAATGATAGTACATGTATATAATAAAAATAAAATAAAATAAAACAAAAATACACACACATAGGCGCCCTGATTTTCGGTACCGCAAGTTTCTGGGCGGATGCCCACAAGTGTGATTTCCCTTTCGAGGATTATTGGAAGATTTCACCGTGATCAATTGCATGATTTTTTCCTTTGTGGTTTAACAGAGGATTTTAGCCACCTGTTTGATTCCTTTTCTTTTGAAGTTTATCGAAAGATTTCATCACATGGTTTTTTGCAACTTTGCCGCCCTTGAGCAAGGCGTCAGCTGTACATGCTCTTGGTGACAAAATTAGTTAGTCTTTTGTCTTTACCCTTCGGCTGCTGGCACAAGCCTCGACTAAAGAGGGGCAAACTGTAGACATTAAAATTTTGCCACCATCTCTGGTGATGATGACAATGGGACACGGATAATGGACGTCACACCATTCCCCCCCTTTAAAGACCAAGAAAACAAGGCCCATAGGCCCAGACACACCCAAAACACCAAAAAAGGCCCATTTGAGGTTTAAAAAGAAAGAGGGAGGGCCCATACTATCCACGGTGTTGTGGACAGTCTCCCACGGCCCCATGGAGGCCTCCCACGGTGATATGGTAAAAAATCACGCCACGGCGGAGGGCTACGGCGTCAGTAAGCTGACGTCATCGACGGCGCCGTGGAGGACTTATCTGGGGCCATGGAGGTGGGGCACCCCCTATAAATAGGAGAGTGCCCCTCCCCTCATTTTATGGATTTTTAGGGTAGGGAGACCCTCCTAGCTAGTTTCCAACCCCTTTTGTCCCCATTCCTTCTCTTGCGAGTGCCCGTTTAAGTGAGACTCCGAAGTGTGGGTAGATTCATCGATTGCCCACTCAAGAAAGGAGCGATCCCGTCCCCGTCAAGTCATTATTCCGTCTGTGTACGGATAACAAAAATTCCCTTCACAATCGTTATTCTGTCCGTTTACAGATAACAAAAGACCCATCCAAAAGAGCCGTTGCCCTGTTCAACAAAGCCGGTGTTGGTCCATTCGTTCATCTCCCCCTGAGCTAGGGGATCGTCAAGATCTGTGAAATACCTGTATAGAGGTATAATTATTGTATTTTTATTATTACAATGTAGTCCCTCTCGTATTTTCTCGTTTCGATGTACATAGTGTAAATATGAGTATAATGTACATTATATAGCCCCATTGTCATAGAGAGAGAATATTCGTCATTCCAACATCTATAACGGAAAGATTGGTTTTTGCTGGGCAAGGTGGGTGCCTAACACCTTCCCATGCTTGTAATATGACCCCTTACCCGAATCTCTGATCAGACCATATGGAATCTTATAGCCCGTTTCCATTCATAACGGATAGGGCAACACCTATCGGGTCCTAGGCCCTAATCCTAGGTGGCAACTCCTCATTTTTCTAATATTTTTATAAAGCATGACCCTAACCCCATGATGATGTGTCAAAATGATACCCCCACAGTAATCGACGAATAATCTATCACCAAAAAGGCTGAGGAAACCCCATCACCGAGGACCACGGTACTTACAAGGTTGGCGCCTTTGTCCTCAGATGTACTCGGTTAGGCCAACATTTCTCCCCTGCACTGTTCATTAGGTGTTTTCTGCTCAATTCACTCAGCTTCCACCTTGGATGGTATTTCTTTCGCCACCGAGAATCCGGTATCCAGGTTATGGGTAAAATCACTTCCTCCATCCATGCTTGGTAACAACGATTCTTTTGTGCTAAATGCTCGAGGTACAAATTTCCCTGCAAGTGGTGCTCGCCCAACAGCTCTGTTCAGAACAAGATTCCACTCCTCGATGATGAGGATCTAAAAACCCTCCAGTTGATAATAGATTCTAAGATTTTCGTGGACTAAGATGATATCGATGCCTTAGACATGTCTTGGTTGGAGAAGGGTGACACTATGTGAGTAACTTATGTGTGTTTATATGCTCTTTCATTATACTGACCTTGTGTTATTGTTTTGATGCAGTGGATTTTGATATGGATTCCATGATGGATTTTATTGCCGAGGAGAACCTCCAAATCACCGGGGACAAGGTGACCCTCCCCCAACCACTGGAGAAGAAGAGGAAGCAAGCTCCAGCCACGTAAGGGATGGACCCCCCAGGAAGGAGTCCAAAAAGAGAGATGGCTCATCGACCAAGGTCCCTAAGAACCAGAGCCAGCGGGAACCTAGGAAGGAGAAGGGGCTCTTGGTGAGGATCCACCAAGCTACCGATCATGGTGCTCGGGGTGAGGTCCACCTTGGACCCCTTAAAAGCGGTCCACTTACGGTGCTACCGAGCACTAAATTGCTAGAGGATAAGTCAATAGGGTCCAAAGGCAAGGGAAAACTGTCTCTGCACACGTTCATTCCCAAATGGTCAGTGCGAGTCGACCAAAGAGTTTTGGATGACGCCTCTACTATCGAGTAGATGGCGTTGAATTGCATTCCTCCCACTAATTGGGAGGCTCTCTCCGGTTTGGCTGATGATTCTCTGGAGAGAAACGCTTGTGCCCGGGCTTATAAGGTAATTTCCCTTCCTGTTTCCTTTTTTTTACTCCTCTCTCTCTCTTTTTTAAGTATCTTCATTATTTCTCTGACACATTTAAATTCTCAGGTACTACCATATGTCTCCGAGGTCGTCCAGCGGAAGAGGGAGTATGCTTCCCTGTATGGTAAATAGGACCTGGAGTACAAGGAGCTGCAACGGGTTTGCGAAGATTGTGATCAACAGATCTACACACTAAAGAAGGGGGTCACAGAGTTGGAGGCGGTAAAGGAAGCTGTCGATTCTATTCAGGTGGTTGTTGAGAAGGCTCGGGAGGTAGCCGATAAGCATGCCAATGACTCTGCTCAGTTATAAAAGAAGGCTGAGGAAGAGTCAAAGAAGGGAAATCTGGTGGTGAGCCAGAAAGTAGAGATCGCCAGCCTGAAGACTAGGTTGGAGAAGGCTGAGGCTCTGGCAAAGGATGCTGGGAAGCAAGTCGTGGCTGCCTATATTACCTCAGAGGAGAATAGACGGGAGCACCTGAAGACTTCCTCCAAGGTTTTTCTACAATGCTCATATGCCTTCTGGAGGCAGGTGAAGGAGAGACAGCCTAATTTCAACTTTAAGGGTATGAGGGAAGTGGAGAGTATGCTCTCCAAGCTGGAGGACGGCTCTTTCATCCCCATACCTTCCCAGGGAGAAGTGAGGATTCCAATACCAAAATCTCTCGAAGTGCTTCTATGTCCTCGGGTGTTGACGAGTAGGTTCCTATAATTGAAGCTAAACAGACTACCGCACAGGAAGCTGAGCGTGCCAAGTTTGTGGTAGAAAAAGACAAGCAGGTTCCTGTTGAATCTTCACCCTCTGCTCTGCCTCAAAATCTAGAGAAGTCCTCCGCCCTCGAAGCCGTAGATCTGAGCACCGACAGCCAAGCTCTAGTTTAGCCTCGCTCCATGTCTTTTTGAATTTTATTTTTTGCTTGTAGTCGGGCTTAGCGGCCACGTTTTTCCTCGTAGACAAGAAGTTACCTTAATGAAAGAGTTTTTTGGCTTTTAATTGAATTCAATTCTTGTACTTTCTTTATATTTGCAAATTCCAAGCATAACCTTTGACTCTGCATATAGAGTTATCTTACGATGCCCGGTGTTCAATTTGACGTGGCGAACCAAGAAGAAAAACTTCATACTTGGATAAAGGCATATGAATCCTCAAACATTGTGTTGAGGAAACTTAAAATGCATCTAGTAGAGGAGCTGGACTACTACAAGTTGCTTGAAAGGTGGGAGGCTGAATTGGTTCAAAGACTTAACTTTGCTAGAGACATAGTTGACAATGTTGCTGACTATCTTTGGGCTGAGAAATATTCTGCTGTGAGCCTGGCCATTGATCACCTTTTAAAGTTGGTGATCTTCCATCATTTCTGTGAGGATAAGGCTTTGGAAGATGCTCAACGCTTATACAACAAAGTGAAGAAAGTTGCCCCCTACTTTAAGTGGGGGTGGTTGACCTGGGATTCAGCCCCAAAGCCCCAGTACAGGATATGCGGTTGGAGCCTTCTTCCATTTCCTTGCCCTTCTTTCCTACTCCTCAGGATCTTCCGGGTCCATTGCCTCTCAATCCTCAGCGTCCCAACATAAAACTTTTGTATCATTGACATCTTCTTTTGCTTGTACATTTTGTAAATGTAACTTTCTGAGCCTCATGTTAATGAAATTTGTCGTGCATTTGCTATTTGTTGCTGATTCTTCTTCTTTTTCTGTTATTTGCTCACCATCTATCCTTTTGATTATGGTGCAAATCACCATTATGGTCAGTAGACCCACTTGATTGTAGTGAAAATTACCACTATGGTGCAACTCACCATTATGGTTGGTTACACATTAATTTTCATGTGGTGCAACTCACCACTATGGTGCAAATCACCATTATGGTCGATAGACCATTAATTGATTGTGGTGCAAATCACCACTATGGTGTAACTCACCATTATGGTCGGCTAGACCATTAATTGATTGCGATGCAAATCACCACTACGGTGCAACTGACCATTATGATTGGTTGACAGTTAATTGATTGTGATGCAAATCACCACTATGGTGCAACTCACCATTATGATTAGTTGACAGTTAATTGATTGTGATGCAAATCACCACTATGGTACACATCACTATTGTGGTTGGTTGACCATTAATTGATTGTGATGCAAATCACCATTATGGTTCAACTCACCACCATTATGGTCGGTTGACAATTAATTGATTGTGGTACAAATCACCACTATGGTGAAACTCACCATTATGGTTCGCTGATCATTAATTGATAATTTTGCATCTTAAAATTGTTCCATAAAAATGCCTTTATCAATGTAATGGTCAAAATATTTGGAACAACCACTAATGGTTTTAAAATTTGGAGCAATCACACATGGTTTTAAAAATTTGGAACAACCACAAATGATTTAATAACATTTACATGGGGACTGACCTCTATTGATAGAATTTCCTCAAGTTTTCTGAATTCCATGATCGTGGTATGGTTACCCCCTCCAAAATCTCTAAATGATAAGCTCCGAAAGCCACTTGTTTAGAGATTCTATACGGTCCTTCCCAATTGGGTGCTAGTTTTCCTATGGCTCTTGGATCAGAAGCCAAGGTCTCCATGTTGAAATATTCTTGGTTTTACTTTAGCATTATAGTGGCATTCTACATCAACAGATCAGAAGCCAAGGTCTCCATGTTGAAATATTCTTGGTTTTACTTTGGCATTATAGTGGCGTTCTACTCGCTGTTGATGTGCGGCATTCTTCACCCGCGCTGTGTTTTTGACCTCTTCCAATAGGTCCAAATTTATTCTTAATTCTTCACCATTGGTTTCTGGGTTATAAAGTTGTACTCTCAGTGACGTTTATCCGATCTCCACAAGGATCACCGCTTCTGTTCCATACATCAACATAAATGGGGTTCATATGTCACAAGCCTTGTGGTTGTTCTGTAGGCCCACAAGATGTTTGGTGGTTCTTCCGCCTACAACTCCTTGGCTTTTTCCAGCTTCTTTTTTATTCCATCCAATAAGATTTTATTCATAGCTTCAACTAGGCCATTGGACTGTGGATGTGCCACTAAAGTCTTGCGCAGCTGAATCTCATACCGATTGCTGAATTCTTTAAATTTTAATTCAAATTGCTTCCCATTATCCGTGATAAGGGTTCTCGGGATTCCATATCTGTAGACGACTGAGCACAGAAAAAACTTCCACACGTTGGCTGTAGATATAGTTGCTAATGCTTCTGCTTTGACCCTCTTAGTGAAATAGTCTGCTGCTACCACCACGAACTATTTTCCTCCTACTACCTTTGGGAAGGGTCCCAGAATATCTATCCTTGCACAAAAGGTAACAGGCTTGAGATGGTAGTGAGCTCGGTTGCTGATTGGTGGGTGATCGGTATGAAGGTCTGGCACTCGACGCATTTGCTCCCCAAAACTCATTGTATCTTTATGCAAGTATGGCCAAAAATACCCTTGTCTGATCACCTTGTGAGCTAACGCTATGCCCCCCCAAGTGTTGTACGCAGATGACTGTATGAATCTCTTTGAGAATGTATTTAGCCTCTGATGACCTGAGACACTTTAAATATGGCATTGCATGTGCCCTTTTGTAGAATTCTCCTTCGATCATGATGAACCGTGTTGTTCTCATCCTTATCTTCTTAGCTTCTTCTTTGTTGGTCCGGAGTACGCCCCCTAGAGATATGTGATGAGTGGGTCCATCCAGCATGGTTTTTCTTAAACTAGCATCACATTTTAAGTTGCTTTAATGGTCGGTGCTCTGAGGACATCTATGTATAGTGTCCGGCTAAGCTCTTGAAAACCTGACGTGGCTAACCTGGATAGTGCATCTGCAGATGCATTCTGTGCACAGGGTACTTGTAATATTTGAAAGTAAGAAAATTCAGCCATTTGTTTGCGTACCTTTTCTAAATATTGTGCCATGCATTGTTCCTTTGCTTAATTTCTCTGTTCACTTGATTGACCACCAACTAAGAGTCACTGTGCACGGTGAGGCTTTTTACCATTAGGCTCTTTGCTAGGCCCAAACCAGCTATCAATGCCTCGTACTTAGCTCCATTATTTGTGGTTTGGAACTTATATCTCAGTGCATACTGTACCATAAATCCCCTGGGCTTGCCAAAATCAGTCTAGCCCTACATCAAGTGCTATTGGAGGATCCATCCACATATAATGTCCAGGGGTCTGGTTGTTCTTCATGATTGGAATTTGCTCTTATCTTGTTATCTGACAGGGTACATTCGACAACGAAATCTGCCAATGCTTGTGCTTTTATAGCGGTGCGTAGTTTGTATTGCATATCGAATTCTCCAAGCTCGATCGACCACACCACAAGACGCCCCGAGTGATTAGGTTTTGACAAAATATTCTTCAACAGTTGATTGGTCACCACCAATATCGAGTAAGATTGAAAGTAGGATCTTAACTTCAATGCAGCCATTATCAGCGCATAACCGTACTTTTTTATGTTGCTATATCTTGTTTCTGCATCTAGGAGCACCTTGTTGACATAATATATTGGTTTTTGTACTCGTCAATCACCTTTTACCAATACTGCACTTACAACTACTGTTGTGATAGCTAGGTAAAGCTGAAGCACATCCCCAGGGTTGGGATTCGTCAGTAGCAGTGGTTAGCCAAGTATTTCTTCAAATCCGTGAAAGTTTTTTAACATTCTTCCATCCATTTGAATATTAGCTTTACCCCTTTGGCCTGCATTTCAGCTGCTCGATTTTTCAATGCTTTGAAAAATGGAAGGCACCGATCACCAGAAGCAGAAATGAATCTTCCTAGCACATCAACTTTTCCAGCTAACTCTTGCACTTCCTTAATTCGTCCAGGTGGCACCATATCTACGATGGCCTTGATCTTGGCCGGATTTGCTTCTATCCCTCTTTGTGACACCATGAAGCCAAGGAATTTATCAAAATTACCACGAAGGCACATTTGCCAGGATTGAGCTTCATTTTGCTCTTTCTTAAAACTTGGAATGATTCTTCAAAGTCGGTTATGCTGTCAGATGCCTTCAGACTTTTCACGAGCATGTAGTCCACATAGACTTCTATGTTGCGCTCTATCTGTTTTTGAAAAATCTTGTTCACAAACCGTTGATAGGTGGCGCCTACATTTTTCAGCCCAAAAGGCATTACATTATATATGTGTCTCTGTCTATTATAAAGGAGGTTTTTAGTATGTATGGTTCATACATTTTGATTTGATTATACCTGGAGTAGGCATCCATGAAACTTAACAATTCATGGCCTATCATGGCATCTACCAATAAATCAATATGAGGTAAAGGGTAGTAGTCTTTAGGACATGCTTTATTCGAATCAGTAAAATCAATACATATATGCCACTTGCCATTAGGCTTGGGCACCATAACTACATTAGAGAGCCACTCAGAATAAATGGCCTTCTCAATGAATCCTACCTCTAGCATCTTGACAGCTTCCTCTACCACTTTTCCCTAATGCACGAGTGCAAAGATCCTCTTCTTATGGAAGGCTGGCTGGGATGCTGGGTGGACGTTCAGCTTGTGCTTGGCTAATTCCTGGTCAATTTTGGGCATATCAGTAGCTGACCATGCGAAGACATCTGCATTGGCCCTCAAGAACTCCACCATGCGCTTCTTTTGTTGTCCCGTCAGACCTGCGCCAACCTGCACGATGCGACGATCATCCCCTTCAACAATCTCCACTGAAACTAGGTCCTCCGCTGGCTCTAATCTTTCATGCTCGGTATCATCAAGAGCATCTTTGAGTGTAACTTAGAGCATTTAATAGCCCTCATAGCATTTTCTTGAGGGTATCTGGCTTCCATGGCACTCTCTTACTCCTCCTTCAGTGGGGAATTTCATTACAAGGTGGGAAGTGGTGACTACGGCATGCAGGGCATTGAGGCCTGGTCGACCGAGTATTTCATGGAAGGTGGAATTAACCTTCACCACCAGAAAGTTCATCATCACTATGGACAACAAAGGCTCAGTCCCCACAATCACCAATAGCTCAATAGAGCCTTCTACATGCACAGGAGCTCCATTAAATCTATAGAGTGGGGAGTCCACCCTTTTCAGCATGTCAGGTTTCAGTTGCATTTTCTCAAACACATCATAATAGAGTACATCCACCGAGCTTCCATTATCAACGAGTATCTTGGCTACCAAGCAATTGGCGATGGTCATCTTGATCACCAAGACATCATCATTGGGTGATTGGATATCAGAGAGATCTTCATCCGAGAAGGTTATTTTCTGCTCGGTTCTTTCTATCTTGTCTATCATTTTAGCCTGGAACACACACCGAGCATGATGTTTTCTATAATTTGAGGACTCTCCCCCCAAACCTAGGCCCCTAAAGATTGTAGCTATCTCTCTAAGGGGTGCATTCTCAGTATAGCGCTTGCACCCAGTTGGATCTGCCCTGTCTTCATTATCGACCAACCGAGTAGGGGACTTTGCTCCTCTCCTCAGGTTCTCAGGTTCGGTTCCCTTGTCTTCTGTCGCCGCCTTCCTTTTTCACAAATTTACTTAGGCGGCCCCACTGGATGAGGGCTTCTATTTCATCCTTCAATTGTCTACACTCCTCCGTGTCATGGCCATGATCTTTGTGGAATCCACAGTATTTCTTCTTATTACGCTCATGTGCAGGCTCTATCATCTTTGTTAGCCAGCATAGGGTTACCTGGTCCTTAATCTCATTGAGGATGTATGCTCGGTTGTGTGTGAGGGCAGTGTATATGGGCTCTGGGTTCAGATCGCTTCTAGGAACCCATGCCTGATCATCTCTCTTCTTCTTTCCGTCTTTCTGGTCTTTACCATTTTTCTGGCCATTTCCCCCAGATTGGGAATCTTTCTTTGCCAGACCTTTCTTCTTGGGCTTTGTCTCTTTCTCTTGCTCGGCTGTAAGAACTTATGCAATATTGATATGTTTTTCGTAACGCAAGAAGAGTTCATACATATCAACTAGCTCGTCCATGATCAGGGACTTCTTCAGTTCAACATCTCTGCGCTAGGCTTAGAACTACACAATCGGGTCCAGATTTTGTACCTCCAGCGCATCATTATTGAACCTTATGAGGAAGTCTTTGGTCATTTCATCAGAGCATTGCTTAGTAGCCAAAAGATTGGCCACTGTCTTCTTGTGGACTCTAGTACTTATGAAGTTTACAAGAAAGGCTCATCTGAGCTCTATGAAGCTAGAAAGTGATCGAGGTTTCAGGCGCGCGAACCACTGTCTTGCCTAACCCTTCAAGGTAGAGGGGAATGCCCGGCACATAATAGCTTCTGATGCCCTTTGAAAGAACATCAAAGATTTGAAACTTTCAAGATGGTCCTCCTAATCCATCGTGCCTCCATATTGCTCAATGGTTGGCATCTTCAAACCCTTAGGTAGGCGCTCCGTTCTGATCTCGTCTATAAAGGCGAGATTGGTGGTGAATTGGAAGTCGTGGCTTGGAGCGTGATTCTTTCCCTTCAGAACTTCTTGGATCTGCTCTTGCAGCTCCATCACTTTGTCATTCAAGGCCTCTTGGTCATCTGAGATTCTTATCTCCTGTTATCTCCTAGAGCTTCTTTATCCTTTCCCCGAACATTGTTTGCATCGCTACAATTTTCACTATGTTCTAGGGAATGGGTTATCTCCTTCACCTGAGACGGGTGCAGAGGTGGTGATGGGATTCCTTGTAGGATATTATGCTGCATCTCCATCATTTGTTTCATCTGGTCCTGGCATCGGGTTTGCATTGCTTCAAATTGCTCCACCGTCACATACCGCGGTGAATCCCCAGGGAGTCTTGGTTGAGAATCTTCCTTCTAGGAATCGTCCTCTTCTATGATTACATCGTCCCGTCCGACATGAAGGCCAGAGGGTCCCTCCGGTGCTCTTTCTTGAGCAGCGGCACAAGCAACGGTCGCAGCCTTCAAAATCTTCAATTGGTTGCAAGTGTTGGTCATTGTGGGATCTTCGCAGGTCTCTCATTCTTCTTTCCCACAAACGACGCCAAAAATGTTGCGCAAAGAAAGATGCTTGGCTAGTTATGAGGTTTACCTCTCTACAACACTGAAACTAAAAATGGGAAACGAAGAACTCTCTTAAAACTGTCTTGATTTCTCAATTGATTGATCCCCCTAATCTGGGCTCCATGGCCTCTATTTATACAAGTTTCATCCCAATCCCCCCCTTTACAAAGATCTTCCCCATAGACTTCCTTCCATGTCAAGAGATTGAGTTGTTCTCGGTTAGGAATCTTTCCATACGTGGCTTATGGTTAGTATTCATAACGCCATTAGGATTTTCCTTAACTGTCTATGTTGACGTGGCTATACCAGTTTAACTGCCCTGCACGTGACACACGAATCTTAGACGATACGTGTTTCTTGGGCTTCACACTTCCAGGAATCACCCTAGGACTGGGTGGATAAAATATGATGTATCTAGAAGTATATATTATTTTTAGGTGCACAAAACATAATTGGATAGTATATTATTGATATGAAGTATTTGTACAATTGTATTGTACCCTGAAATGATGCAATTGCAGTAGGTGTGTATAAAGTTTTCCTCCAAATCATGTTAAGTATCCTACAATCTTTGCCAAGTGCATCAGCAAAGTTGTGTGATTTGAACTTGCTTCTTTCTGGTGTCTATATAATTTTCTAGCTACAAGATAGTGGGTACCCACATATGCAGATTCTTATTCGCTCCAGATTAGTATCAATCTGAAAAATGCCCTAGAAACGGTAAATTAAGGGCTTGGTATCATTTTTCATTTTCATTTTTTTGACACTTTTTCATTTTTTCATGTGTTTGGTAGTACTTTTGAAACTTGTTTTTATTTAAAATAAATGAAAACACCCCCAAAATGATAATAGACTCAAGAGTCTATTATGGATTATGGCCAAATTCTGTTTTTCCTCTTTAATGAGCATGCACTCATATGACCCAAATATGAGGGGTAAAATAGATATTTTCTTTTATTTTTAGAAAGACAACCACCCCTCCTGCCCTTCTTTATTTTCTTCTTCTCCTTCGTTCAACCCACGATAAAGATCCCTGCGTTGAGACAGCCAGCCAGCCAGGGTTTTCAAGCCCTAAATCTTCTATTTCCCTTCACCCCCATTGATTGCAGGAACATAAAACCCCATTTTCGTTTTCCTTCTAGTTTGATTTCTTCTTTCCCTGCTTCTGTTTCTTCTATTCTTCAACTTTTCTTCTTCCTTTCATCAACCGATACTCACTTCTCCAAGACGTCACAGGTTGGGTAACCCCTGGGTAAGTAGCATCACATCAAATCTGAAGCAGAAAGGACCAGGGATGAGAGAGATTGATCAAATCTCTCAATCCTGTTGGCTTGGTAATAGCAGGAAAAAGGATAGCAAACAGGAAATAGCAGAAAGAAAAGGGAAGCAACAATAGAGAAAACAAAAAAAGATGAGGAAATAAGAAAGAGATTCAGAAAGGCTTATTGAAAAGGATGGGAATCGAATGAGAGGGATAGGAAGAGAAGAGTGAAAACAGGTCACCACATTCACAACCGATAGGGAGACGAGACAGAAGGGAGCATTCACGGCCAGGCTGCCAGCAGGTCACCACAAAATCCTAACTATTCAATTATGTCCAAATTGTTGGATTGCGAGCATTTAAATAAATAAAGAACTCCTAATTACAATCCAAACCGAAATAGAACTCAAGTAGGAAACTATATCCTATTTCCCTTCACCCCCATCGATTGCAAGAACAGAAAACCACATTTTTGTTTTCATTCTATTTGATTTCTTCTTTTCCTCCTTTTGTTTCTTCTATTCGTCACCTTTTCTTCTTCCTTTCATCAACCATTGCCCACTTTTCCATTTTCTTCTATATTTCTAAGTCCTAATCCTCCATAACTACCACCACTACACATTATCTAAAACCACATTTTTGTTTTCATTCTGATTTGATTTTTATTTCTTCTATTCGTCACCTTTTCTTCTTCCTTTCATCAACCATTGCCCATTTTTCCATTTTCTTCTTTCTCTGTAATCGTATAACCCTATTCTCCCTCCTATCTATTTTTATTTTTATTTTTATTATTATTATTATATATAAAAATTAGAGTAAGTGATCGTGGTACGTACGTGTCAAGTAAGCTTACAGGTCGTTCATTTCTGATGACCGTTGATTTCACCTAGAGTAATCTGAATCGTTGAACGTCTTCCCTCAATTCAACCGACAAACCGGCGACAGCAGATCATTATTTGAAATCCTATCAACGGCTATGTAGCTGAATCCCGCGGAACTCTCTTCCCTTCCGGAATCTTAGGGAGAGTAGGAGAGTGGGAGAGTGGGACGTCTCTCTCTGATCGGCGATTGCATTGCAGAAGTCTCATGTCAACCCCTCTCCCTTCTCTGGCTACCCTGCGGTGAAATGGTCGATTTATCGCGCGAATCCTAAAACCCTTATGAGGAGCGATCTTCTCTCGTCTTCAGCCATCTCTCTTGTTTTCTTCTCCAAGGAATCGAAGACGAACACAATCTCTGCAACTCCAAGGAAGTGAAGACAAGCTCTGCAACGGTCAGGTTCTTCACGACACTCTCTCTCTCTTTCTTTCTCTGCAACTCCAAGGGAGCGCAGATAGTCTCTCGTTCTCGTTTTCTTTGTCTCTGTCTCTCTCTCTCTCTCTCTCTCTCTCTCTCTCTCTCTCTCTCTTTCTGTCTGTGTATCTCTTTGTCTCTCCCTTTATGGTTCTCGTTCCATTGTAGTTAGGGTGTTTTTTAAAAAAAATTGAAATTATTGATTGCTAACCAATTTTTTTCTCCATTTCAGGTTCTAGGAAGTTCATTTGAAAATCTCCACTGGAAGGAACATCTTGGATTAATGCAGGTATGGCATATTTCTTCTCTCTCTCCCTTATCTATCGTTGCATTATAGTGAGGGTTTTTAAAAAAAAATCATGGTTTGTACTGATTGCATTCCATATTTTGGCTTCCTTCTGTGATTAGCCTGAATCTCACGGTTGTTCGACCTTTGTTAATGTTCATTAGTCCTTTATCATGATATATTTATTACTTCTATTTTTTTTTTTCTGTATTTGTGATTGGTAGCCTGGGAGAGTGATTAATTTGGTTATCAGAGAGATCTACTGATGCCAAAGATTCTGGTTTGGTAAGTGGCCCTTGAGGTTACAACCAGCAAGGTGCACATCTGTGAGGGGTTTATTTCTAATCCAGTCAGGAACATTTGCTAAATGGAGTTTGTTGTAGGGTAAGTCTATTGACAGTAGAGATAGGATGCCATTTGGAAGGATTCGTGGTGAGGGAGAGGCCACCATTGCCTGAATGCTTTGACTACAAATAACCCTCAAACAACTATCATTGTCTTGGAATTAAAATATCAAGTAGCAGAACTATTAGAGATTCGAGTTTTCTATAAATTTGTTTTGGAAGATTCCTGATCAAAAGATGTTTATTACTCCTTTCAAGCATATATTTTCTTTGCTTTTTCACCCCAAAAAAAAAATCCTTCAATGAAAATGCTATTATCTAGTTTTGGAAGCAGGTTTTTAAACATTGATGCAACTGACTCTAAACTCAGCCTGAAGCTTACCCTAGTCTTCAACTGGGCCTGGCAATGGTAAGAGAGAGACAGAGTGGGTTTGAATGGGGTAGGAGATGGTGAGAGTAACCCAAAAAGAATGTGAGAAAGTAAAATAAAAAGGAGTATAGGCTATAAATAATCAAGTTCATGGTCCCATAGATGATGAGAACCATCGCGACCAGAAGAAAACCAATTGTACCTTATCTTCTAATGCTTTTGTAGAAAAAGTGGGAATTCTTCCAGCAGGACATCTTGTTTACTTGGGGTTGGGGACCATGCTGTGAAATCCTTACTAGCAGAATTTGAATTCAAAATTACTGTTTCTTTAGTAGTTAGCAGAGGGTATCATTGTGTCTGATGGAATCAAATTGGTTAATTTAGTACTCGTCCATAGAAGGAAAGAAAAAAGGGAAGGTATTACTTGTTGAAGAACAGCAATTGCAGAGTAAAGTATACACCGATGATTGATGAGAGGGAAAACAACAATACACTGATGAGAGGAAAATAGTAAATGCTCAAGGGGAACCAATTGCAGCATACATTTTAAGAGGGAAGGTAAATTGCCTCTATTCAGTGTCATCAGACAGATGTAGTGGAAGGTTCACTATATATGAATAGAATTCTGACTAATTAGGTTATGATTATGCATTTTCCATTATGACTACTGTAGATATGTTTTGCAAGGGAGTGATGTAAATTGTTTGGTGATTATGGATCAAGCTCGATTTGCATGCTTTTGTATTATTTTGTATTTGTCCCATATATTGAAATATAAAAAAAAAAGTTTTCTCGGTATATTCAGTGACTTAACCATGTCATTCATTGGTTTCATAGATTGATGGTTTGTGTGTTTGCTTGGTGTCGATAAACAGAACACCTTAAAATGTAAAACTTTGAAAGACTCTCAAACTGAATTATCTCCGTGCAAATTTCAAATAATAGTTTTTCTACCGTAACCTTACTGTTGATGTATTCATGCCGTTGATCTATTTTTCAGCCAGTGATACACAGATTCTGTGAAGCTGAGGGAGGTCTGGAAGGATGAATATTTGGAATCACACAACTTGTTTGAGCTAGGCCCGAAAAAAGGGTAACTCACCCACCATCTACCACATGTTCAATAAGAGGTCTGCATAGTTGATGCCCCAGAATTTCTAATTTATTTTGGTCTAAAACAAAAGAAATGGAATATGCCATAGGGTTTCAAGGTTGAAAGGTTTATTTTGGTCTAAAACAAAAGAAACTAATTAGTAAGACTGAGGTGTTAAGAGGTATGCACAGGTACCAATAACTAAAGCTTATTCAAATAAACTATGATAAACAACAAATAAGAAGATTAAAAGCCCCCCCCCTTCATTTTTCTCTTCTTCTCTTGTTGTTTTGCTCGGCAGTGTCTTCCACATACAATGGATGAGTTTGCAAGTTACACTAAAACACCAAACTAAAGCAACGATGGACATTTTAACCACAACCAGAGCATGAACTCTAATCTTAAGGGGATATAATCCAAAAAAAAAACAAAGAATAGAATTAAAGAAGAAGCAACATTACACACAAAAAAAGGTAGAAGATAAGAAGATGCACTGCAACAGCATCATGGGACCAAAGAAAAAAAATAGAGTAGAAGAAGAACCAGGCAAGCAGCAGTGCTGCAACAACCAACAATATCATCGATTCATCCTTACAAAGGAAGAAAAATGCAAAAAGAAGTAGACTGTAGAAGGAGCAGCCAGCATCATCATCATTAGTCATTACAAAGAAAAAAATAAACAGACAAGTAGAGAAGAAGCAGCAACAACATTCACATCATTACTTATTGTTTGAAAAAATAAAACTAGTAAACCTAACTCAACCCTTATGATTTTTTTTATGGTTACCACTCTTTCAATTTTGACATTCAATCTTGATATAAAAACTATGACAGAAATAAGAGAACTGTGAATGGATATAGCAACAATCACAAATAAAGAAGACTAATCCATGCTAAAATTATGAAAAATAAACTCTTAAAAGAACTTTATAATGACATACTCATTTCAATATCTCAATCATGGGAAATGAAAGTGAAGCTGATGACCTAACAATAGTCTTAATCTTTAGTGGATGACAGATCCAACTTCTTAAAAGAAGCTTACCAGGTGGTGTAATACAACTATCAAGATAGCTACCTCCTCGACTCGCAACGATGACGGCCAACAATTAGTTATGTACTCTATCTTTTCATGTGGAGGGAAAATCTGCAAGGATGTTATTAAAAAATTATTCACCTGAAACAGTAGCTATTGGGGATCCAATGGGGTTTAGAGAGAGAGAGAGAGAGAGAGAGAGCATCATTTCACATTTATATTAAAAAAGAAACAATGAAACCTGTTCAAGTGTCCAGACAAGATATGGCTGAAATTTTGTCTAAAACGTAATAGGGGCACAATAGCCATAGTTGTCAAGGCATCGTCTCGCATTGGTTTCTTTGATCACCTTGTTAGTGTTGCTTTGCATCCAGGCCCTCTCCAATGCTTTGGATTGCCTAGACTGTTATAATTATGATAAGAACACTTGGAAGGTAATCTGATATTTTGTTTCCTAAATGCAAGCAGGTATTGAGATTGTTAAACAACCAAAGGACACATGAAAAATTAGGTAAAGGAGAAGAGTTCGATTTTGGTCAAAACTCAAGCTTAACAATTGGTGAACCTCATGGCATTCAAAGGATAAGAACAAGTAGTTTAAGATCAAATCATAGCCATCAATTAATAGACAAATAGAGGGTAATGAATATTAAATTGTTGGACACCTGCTTGACTAACAAGCAAATGAAAAACTGATTGGTCCTGTCTAACTTCTACAATTGGCCTTCCACTTAGCACCGGCCTGTGTGGTTACCAAAAGTTAAGGTACAAGAGTGTTTATGGTAGACAACCATCAGGGCTAGTTGAGTAGTAGTACATGATGGCATATGGCAGCATCTGCAACTTCGCATCTTTTTTTTTTTTTTTTTCGGGGTAGTGGTTGGGGTTTGGAACAATGCGTATAAGCATTCCTTGAAGCATGATTCCAACATAAGAATCACCATATCAAACTTCAATATTTAACTAGTAGCTAAAATCCCTTAGCTGTATTTTTTTACTGAGCTTTTCCCAATACTTTTCTCCACATGGTCATATGCTGTGCCACAAACTAATGGTCCAATACTAGAATATTAAGATCATTACTGCAGCAAAATCAATTGATCAAAAGAGACGATTTTTGTTATTACCTTAACAACTATCTGCAGAGCTTCCTTACAAATTTTGTCTAAAACGTAATAGGGGCACAACCTGTAGAAACAAGAGGGCAATATGTGAAAAATTAATAGGAATCATAGACCAAAAGCAGACAAGAAAATAGAAAAGTGCCAAGTTATTGGAACTTCAAAGCATTTATATTTAGCAAATGACATAACGAATCTAAGAACCAAACATTTAGATTCCAGCAATTGGGGAAAGTTACGAGAGAAAATATTAATGCAAAGAAAAATTAAAGGGACCTATCAGTTCTGTTTGGGCCTTTTTTACAAGTTTCTAATTTCTTCTCTTACTTGCTTACTTCTGTTCACTTAAGACCCCTAATCTGATTCATTGTTTCTACTTTGGAACTTGACGTGCTATTTTCTAATAGTTACTAAATCAGGACTTTCTATTTTAGTGACTACCTATTTTTGAACTTCATCATAACATGAGATCTAGCCATTGGATTTGAATCAAAATTCCTAAGTTGTTACCCTTCCTCTCACTCTCTATAATTCTGGGTAGTCCCTCCAACGACATATATTTTTTTCCATGAATTTGAATGTGGATAAGAATAAGGTAGTTGGATAAGATGCAAACTCCTCTTTCTCAGCTCTCTCTAAACCCATAATCCAAAACGTGGTATAAGAGAAGGGAGAGAAATCCTCGTTGGAGAGGATCTTCTGTCTCTTCTCTCTCTTCTCTCCCCATTCCTATTACGGTTTTAAAAAAAAAAAAAAAAACAAAACAAAACGTGGTGGAGAGAAATCCTTGTTGGAGAGGATCTTCTCTCTTCTCTCTATACTCCCATTCCTACGGTTTACCCAAAAAAAAAAAATTCCCGTAATTGTCTCTCTTCTCTCTCTTCTCTCTATGCTCCCATTTCTATTACGGTTTGCCCAAAAAAAAAAAAATTTCTATTACGGAATTGACATTTCCTAATGGCATAAATCTGCAAAGGGTATCCCCTATGTATCTTTTTTTATTTTTTTGTGAAACCTATGTACTTATTTCTTTAGTTTGATATACATTTATCTTTTCAACCAAAAAATATATATATATATACATTTATCTTTTGATCCGATTCTTGTACTTATTTTATACTAAATATATAGTATGATATATATTATACCATAAAATAGTAGTATTATAAAATCTATATTAATACTAGTAAAATATATATTATAATAGTAACATTATAGTGTACTGATATACTATCATATGTTAGTATTATTGTAATTTAATATATTGGTACCCAAATTTGGTTCAGTTCAATTCCATTTATCGGTTCGTATGTTGGATCCAGAAAGTAATCAAGTGCAGCCTAGGTTCTATTCCTTAGTTCTGTATTACGACCAAATTCTATTCGGTTCCGTTCATTCAGATTATTCGGTCTAGATCCAGTCTCGGTTTTCAATTCCAGTTCCAAATTGACACTCTTATGCATAACCACCCTAGGTTAGCAATCACAATAAGTTAGTTCAATCCAATTTCAGTAACATTTGGGTGTACTAATTTCTCATCACTCGACGGTGGCAATTGGTTCATTATTCTAATTTCTTCCATAAGATTACTCAGAAAAAACATCATCTATTACTTTTTCCTAATAGTTAGGCTTGTCAATTGGTCGTTTGATCCAATTTCAGTCGTGTTTAACCAATATCGGTCTAATATCTATCCAAACACAAATAAATCTAATAGACAAGTTTGGTTCAATTCAGTCTTTAACGGGTTTTCTTAACGGTCTCTAATCGGTCCAATAATTGGTCATTGTTATACAAGTTCTCCGACCTCAATCTGTAGATTGACACTACATGCCCCTCCTTGGGAAGCTATAGCAGGCCATCTGGATATTCTGTGAAAGAATTGGTTCCCTGATTGGTTAATTACATATGGGCTAGGCCAATAATTCTTAGATCTCAATTGCACTTGAACCTAACTGTGTAAATCGGTCTGAAACCAGGTATTCAGACTGAATCAGTTTTGAAAATCGATATTCAAACCGAACCTGTTTGGATTCTATTATGATAGTTGATTTTCAGAACTAATTCGGTTCTCACTTCGATTCCATATCACGTAAGCTATAAACCCAACTGAACTGAACCGAATATTTGGTTTTGGACCGATTTACACCCTTAGATTCAAGTGCAATTGAGATCTAAGAATTATTGGCCGAGCCCATATGTAATAAACCAATTATTGGACTGATTATTCGGTTTCGGTGCTTGTACTCAATTCATATCCTATAATATATTAGTATTACAAAATATTTGTTATTTTAATATACAATATATAATATACTATATTATACTATAATAAATTTTTTTGGGTAATAATATTTTTACATTGTTAATAGTTTAGTTTTGGTTTTTTAAATATACACATTTCAATTCGTCCGATTTTCTTTGCTACTTGTTTTATAAAAGTCCAGATAGATACAGATTTGGTTTGATCCGATTGTTTTTCGTTCGATTGATTGGTGGTTGTAAGGGTTGTCCAAAATCATTGAAGCAACTGGCCGAGCCTTGTCAGGTCTAGTTTTGGGTTTCACCAGTTCCGGTGTGACAATGAGTGAGTCCAAAACACGATCCAATAAGGGTTCACTGCTTTCGGTTTGATTTTGGCTTTGGGTTTACTTGTCATATGAGCCAACGTATTGAAAAGGTTTATCAATCAAATGCCTCAACCTGAGTGGATCATACGATGCGTGCTCTGTTATTGTGGTAAACTTTGTAATAAATTAAACACCGATATATTTGTTAATGCAAACAAAGTGACATAGTTTGTTGGATCTTTTTTCCCTACCACTTGTCACAAGCGTTATGCTGATTAGGGGACCTAATCCAAATGCTGATCCAATGATTTTATATTGCATCCTCTATGATTTCATTAAAATAAAACAAGTACTAAAAAATCAAAGGATTTTTTTTCTGAGAAAACTATGGCCTCGTGCTATGCTTCTTTTTTTCCTGCCACTTGTCACAGGGGACCTAATCCAAATCCTGACCCAACCTAAATGATCTCATCAAAATGAAAAATGTAATAAGCACCAATGGCCTATTTAGTGGAAACCATTTGACCTATATAATTTTTTGGCCACTTGTCACATAAATCTACGTGTACATAAGGATAACCAATCAAAATGCCCGATTGGACTGAATCTTACGACAATTCCTTTATTATCCAAGAAAACTAAAAAATATATATATAATAACCATCAATATTGTTTTTAGGCGAAATTGTTTTTTAGTCACTAGTCACATCCACCAACATGTTGAATAGGGGAACTAATCCAAATGAACCCAAATGGATCCTATGACACTCCCTCCTTTATTTAAAAAAAAAAACGAAAAGCACCAATGACTTATCAACATTTTCCCATATTTTCAATACAATTGTCATTTGCAGTCATACTACTAGAATATATAACATTAGTCATAAAAAAAAATTCAATGAATCTTGATGGATTCGAATCATCATCTCTTGGGGAATCCCCAAGTGCTCTACCAGTTTGAGCTAAAGACTCACAAATAAGAAAGCAAATGAGTGCAATTTAAGACTACAGGTTACAAGCAAGAGATTATAGCTACAGCCAGATGTTTCTTCTTCAACATTTAAGACATCCCATGGGGTGAAATTTATTTTTTTGGGATTGTTGTGCAACTTGACTCTCCCACTAGAAACAACTAAAATCATTTTCAGAACTATTGCTGGTAGCAAAAAAAAAAAAAAAAAACTGATTCTTGAATCCAGTGGTCATCACCCACACCATTTTCCAATTAAACTTAAAATAATTAGGGCAGTCTTGCAAAACTAATCAAAATTTCATTACAAAGCTATGAAAGAACTTTCCAGAACACTTAAGGAAGTGTTTGGTTCGATTGTTTTGAAGAATTAGATTTTGATTTTGGATCAGGTTCTTGTGGTTTCGTAATTTTGAAATTTAACTGTTTGGTTACCCTATGTCTTGTAGTTAGATTCATCATAAATCTACCATGTGTATAGTTGATCATGTGAAAAAGGATATTGGCTACATTATTAATTGTCAAGTAATAAAACAGACAAATCTCCATCTCCTGGTGATGTCAGTTACTGATGACAAAGTGCTAAATTCAAATCTCTATGTTGCTCACTTTCTAGCTAATAAAGCTTCAAATTTAAAACAAAAAAATATGATCCTGTAAATCACTACAAATGTCCCAAATACCCTATTTAATTAATTGGTTTCAATGTCTAAGTCAGTTGCATTCACATGACAATTAAATTCAATTACATAAATAAAATCCATTGCATGAAATTGTGTTTAACAGTTCCAAGGCAATGCATTGAAGGATAGAAATATTGATGCCCTTATTACATGAAGAACACAATTTAATCAGACCATTTCCATTCCATATTATTATCACATAATCACAATCCTTTTGGATGCAGAGGACAATTGCACCACTTCTCCACCTAATTCTGAAATTGTCGTGAGAATGTGTCATTTTCTTATGGAAGACAATGTCAAGTTTCAAGTTTCAAGTTTCAGAGCCAAATTCCATCATAACCTCCCCCTTCTCTTCTAATCTATTGCCATGAAGAAATCCTTTTATTTTATGTCTTGGTTTGCACTCCTCTCTGGGTAATACTCTGGATATTGGCAACTTCATTTTGTCCCTAGTCATTATTATTGAAACTTAACATGTGGACAGGAGATCTTAAAATCTATGGCCACAAAATTTTGATGTTTCATTGAAAATCTGCAATGAAACATCATAATTTCCATTATATACAAAAGAGCTTACAAAAATAGGAGGTATTATAGCAATATCGGAATTCAAATCCATTACACAGCTGGTAAACATGAGATTACAGAGAAGGCTCAGAGAGGGGTTGTGCGAGCCCAAGTCAAGTACAGTGAGCATGTCTGCAGCAAGCCATACAACTTCATGGCCTTCGCTTCCCCAGCAAACGACGCCCACGTTGATTGGCACCTTTAATCCGGAAATTTATCTCATCCACATCTTCACCGACATGCTCCAGAGCTTTATTATGTCTGCAATAATCACAACAGTGTAAAGCAAATTAAAAACACTTCAACACACATAAGACTGGCTTAGTAAAAACAGTAGAATGCAACTATTCTAAAATGCTGAAGGCCAACCATGTTATCAAATACTGGGACAAGTTAGCTAGGAAAAGAATTTTTCTAAAATTGTTTATTTCTAACTGGATCAAGAGAACCAGATCATGTCTAGCAGAAGCTGTTATCTATAAATAGTGGTTCAACCACTACTGTACATTATGGGGTCCAAGAGGTCATCCTATGACTGAGAAACTCAATACACATGCTCACAAAATGGCAAAACAAGATCCACAACAAAATGAAGAAAAATAGAAGTGAGGTTTACTATAATCTCGATATAAATTTGATTGTCAGCTTTTCAAGAAAAGGCAATCATCTGTAATTCCCCCCACCCCCAAATAAGGAAATCTTTCTCTAATATATTAATTTTCAATCATTTTTCTTCTACAAACAATGAGGGAATGTAGAAGAAAGATGAGAAAAAGGTTATATATCCCAAGAGAAAAAATAAAGTGTAAGCAGATCATCTTTCAATGGAAAAACTACAGACCCTTGAATTTCAGTCCCCATATCTAAGGCCATAACCTTCAGTCCCTTTTGTGACTTTGCACCCCATATTGGGTTTTTTTTTATCAAGCCTTTCAATAATATATTTCCTTTAACTGGATTGGTTCTTCAAATGTGGAAGTATCATCATCAAAACTCACTGTTTATGCATTTTATATGTTTCAACATAAGGTTTGTATGGAGCAAGTGAGCAACCCACTGGGAAAAGCAAATGCCTGGGATACTATAATTGTAATGTAAATTAAATAGTGTTTGTAGTTTCCTTAAGAGACATGGAAACTGGTATAATGCTAAATAATCTTAGGCTGATCACAGCTTCCAAGAGAAATAAAATAAATAAATTGATGAAAGAGAAGGGGAGAACACGAGCAACAAGTATGTTAGGTTTGATTGTGAAGGACAATTAGAAAGTTTATCTCGTTCCTATGTAACAAAAGGGGAAAGTTTCTCTAAGTCTTTGGGGTGCAAAAGTAGTTTAAATGGAGAAAGTATTGAAAGTCTTTCTGGAGAAATGCAGACCTACTTATACTTATCTTCCCCCATTGGAGGGCATCCCCTCTAGTTTCTGTATATCTTTTTTTTTTTTTTTTGTTTTTTTGGGGGTGGGGGGCGGAGAAGGTAAGTGAAGATTCATAGCTAAGATTAATTAACCAAACCTTAATTTAAGGATCCAATCAAAGTAAATTGCTTAATCACCATATGAATCTTTCATGCCTTGATGGGATTGATTTGTCTCTACTCCATGGTCTTGGGCATGTGATGGATTAGATTTGGCTTTGATATCAATTTGGCAGAAAATATAGGTGATCAATGAACCCTAGGCTAACAAGAGGTCTTAAGGGAAGTAAAAGAAAGGTCTAAATAGTTGAGATAGAAGGAGAATGTAGGTGTAACGAATTTTAGTTGTCTAGTTTAACAAGAGCACTTTACAACAGTTACCCATTAAGCCATCAAATATAATAATTATAACAAATGATAGACCTACACACTCGCTCTCACACTCACCCCCACCCCATGCTGCCCCCACACACACTCACACACTCACACTCACACACCCCTTGCTGCCCCTACACACACTCACACACTCACACTCACCCCCACCCCATGCTGCCATACACACTCACACACTCACACTCACCCCCACCCCATGCTGCCATACACACTCACACTCACCTCCACCCCATGCTGCCCCCACGCACACTCACACACTCACTCACCCACCCTTTGCTGCCCCTACACACACTCACACACTCACACTCACCCCAACCCCATGCTGCCCCCACACACACTCACACACTCACACTCACCCCAACCCCATGCTGCCCCCACACACACTCACACACTCACACTCACACTCACCCACCCCTTGCTGCCCCTACACACACTCACACACTCACACTCACCCCCACACACACTCACACACTCACACTCACCGCCACCCCATGCTGCCCCTATACACACTCACACACTCACACTCACCCACCCCTTGCTGTCCCCACACACATTGACACACTCACACTCACCCCCACTTTCATTTATGAACTGTTTTAATAGGCAATTTCTGTTGAAGGCACCGGAAAAACCATTCAAACAGACTACATCTTAAAGGTAAATATATTCAACAGTTTGAAATCATGCTTTTCTTTATTAATGCATAGCAGGATCACTGGTTTATGTGACTGTCTTGCATGTTAATACCATTCAGATTCTTGGTCTTGATATTTGTGCTGATTCAATGGTTGGAGATGCCATGAGAAGAGGTATTTCAGGTGGTCAAAAGAAGAGACTGACTACAGGTGGGGTGAATATTGAGGTGGATCAGATGATTAGAGCATATCATGTATTAAAAATGTGTATAGATTTATTTCTTGGTGGGGTTAAGTTGGATACTACTATTTTTTCCTTAAAAAAATACAATGTTTTTTTTTTAGGGGAAATGATTGTGGATCCAATAAAAGCTCTTTTTATGGATGAAATATCAAATGGCCTGGACAGTTCTACAAACTTTCAGATTGTTTCTTGCCTTCTGCACTTGGTGCATCTAACAGATGCCACGACATTGATCTCACTTCTTCAGCCTGCACCAGAGACCTATAATCTCTTTGATGCCGTTATTTTGATGGCAGAAGGAAAGATTGTGTAATGTGTACCATGGTCCATGTAGTTATATTCTTGAATTCTTTGAATATTGTGGATTTCGGTGTCCAGAAAGAAAGGGAGTAGCTGATTTCCTTCAAAAGGTATGTGTTATAGGCTTATAGCTACCTCCTACCTTATAACTCTCTTATTCTGTAACGTGATGCCACTTAAATTTCTAAATTTATTTTCAAATTCAGGTTGTCTCTAAAAAGGATCAGGCGCAGTACTGGTTCCTTAAGGAGAAAGATTACAGCTATGTATCCATTAGTGAAGGCTGAAACCAGAATTTACAGAAATTTTTTGTCTAATTCATGAAACAAAAGGAAGATACAGAGAGAGAGAGAGAAAAGAATAAGAAAATCACCTTAACCAAATGCCTTGCCTGACCTGGTCTTCACTGCCCACCTTAATCCACTTGGAAGAAAAACACAACAAAAATTATAATCAATAACTAGAAAACCTAAATTGGACAGAGAAGCATAAATTTAAAAAAAAAAAAAAATATAGATTGGTGGTCTGAGCTAAGAGAAGAGGGAGAGAGAGAGAGTGAGACACAACAGAGAGAACAAGAGAACGAGAGAGAGAGAGAGAGAGAGAGAGAGAGAGCAGAGAGAACGAGAGAGAGCTTCTCAAAGTTAACCCACCTCACCCAACTTGTCCTTGAAGATAACAACTTTGAAGGATCCATTCCTCCAAGTCTAGGTCAACTGCCCTTACTGAAGACACTCTCCCTGGGCTGATTCCAGATTTTTTTGGACAGTTTCATAATCTAACCTGACCTATCAAATAACAAGCTCTCAGACCAGATACCCAGTTCCGTTTGTAACTTGCCCAATCTCATGGACCTTTCTCTGAGCCATAACCAGCTCACAGGTAGAATCCCAGATCACATGGACCTTTCTCTTACCACCATTTCTCTGAGTGATAATCAGCTCACTGGTCAAATCCTATTTTCAGTTTCAAGGCTACAGAAACTTTGGCAACTTAACCTGTCAAGAAATGGGTTTTCAGATCCCTCACCACCAACCCTTCCAAATGGCATCCTATCTTCTACTGTCAATAGACTTACCCTACAACAAACTCCATTTAGCAAATGTTCCTGACTGGATTAGAAATAAACCCCCCACAGATGTGCACCTTGCTGGTTGTAACCTCAAAGGCCACTTACCAAACTTTCCAATGCCAGAATCTTTGGCATCAGTTGACCTCTCAGATAACCAAATTAATCACTCTCCCAGGCTACCAATCACAAATACAGAAAAAAAAAAAAAGTAATAAATATATCATGATAAAGGACTAATGAACATTTCATAAACCTACAAAAAAATGTCGAACAACCGTGAGATTCAGGCTAATCAAAGAAGAAAGCCAAAATATGGAATGCAATCAATACAAACCATGAATTTTTTTTAAAAACCCTCACTATAATGCAACGATAGATAAGGGAGAGAGAGAAGAAATATGCCTTACCTGCGTTAATCCAAGATGCTCCTTCCAGTGGAGATTTTCAAATGAACTTCCTAGAACCTGAAATGGACAAAAAAATTTGGTTAGCAATCAATAATTCCAATTTTTTTAAAAAACACCCTAACTACAATGGAACGAGAACGATAAAGGGAGAGACAGAGAGATACAGAGAGAGAGACAGAGGCAAAGAAAACGAGCACGATCGAGACAGAGAATGAGAGACTGTCTTCGCTTGAAGTTGCAGAGACTGTCTGCGCTTCCTTGGAGTTGCAGAGAAACAAAGAGAGAAAGAGAGAGAGAGAGTGTGTCATGAAGAACCTGACCGTTGCAGAGATTGACTTCGTCTTCGGTTCCTTGGAAAAGAAAACAAGAGAGATGGCTGAAGACGAGAGAAGATCGCTCCTCATTAGCGTTTTAGGATTCGCGCGATAAATCGACCATTTGACCGCAGGGTAGACCAGAGAAGATAGAGGGATTGACATGAGATTTCTGCAAAATCGCCGATCAGAGAGAGAAAGAGCAGGAAAGGGACTGCGGGAGAGAAATGGAGATCACAGAAAGAGAGATAGAGAGACGTCCCACTCTCCCTAAGATTCCGGAAAGAAGAGACTTTCGCGGGATTCAGCTACATAGCCGGTGATAGGATTTCAAATAATGACTTGCTGTTGTCATCGGTTTTTCGATTGAACTGGGAGAAGACGTTCAACGACTGAGATTGCGCTAGGTGAAATCCATGGTCACTAGAAAAGAACGTCCTGTAAACTTATTTGACACGTACGTACCGCGAACTTTTTGCCTAAAAGTTAATCTGAAATCCCAGATTTCACCCATTCCATTTGAATCGGCACTGTTTGATGTTGTATTTTAGGAGATTTTTGGTTTAGAGTTTATTTGGGAAAGAAGATGGGTGATGGGAGAATTTCTTCATGTTCGTGAAATAAAATAACCACAAGCACACGAGTCAATGTAGCTAACGGATCGATCTCAGGCAGATAAGCCACTCTATCTTACTTACTTGAAGTAATGCGAGAGTGGACCAATTTGTGATGATTAATTAGACTAAACTAACGGTCCTAACACATGCATCTATCGATTCCAGCGGCCTAATCATTCATCATCTAACCTACCAAAATCTAACACGGAATACGAAATTGATTGAAGAATTGAAATTGCCACATCCACACACATAAAAACATAGATCTAAGAGTAAAGAAATTAGTAAACCAGAAATTGCTTGAACTGAATTTGATAAAGCTATCTCTACCCAAGTTGAATTCGTATCTACACCTACCAAACCTGAAAATCAAAATAAAAATCTAATATAAGAACATAGTAAGACATGAGAATGAAAATAATAAAAAATAAATTCCAACATAAGAACTTGAAATAAAGAGAATGAGAATGAAAAGAAAAATGAAAATAGGCGATTACTCCCTTCTACCGAACTTGTACTTGATGTTGATGATTATTGTGTTGCTTGAATGGAAGAAAGCCACTCTCTCTCTCTCTCTAAAAGCCCTAATCCCTCTCACAAGAATTGGAAATCCTAGAGCTAGAAATCTTGAAAAGAAGAATTATTCTAGAAGGCTTGTAAAAAAACAAACTAAATTGAAATTGCGTTAATTAAAGAATACAACTTGGTTACTCCAAGAAGAAGAAAATTCCTCAAAGAAGAGAAAAAAATAAAAACTGAAAACTTCCCCTCTCAAGCTCACGCCCTCCCCTTATACAATTTTTAACACTAAAAAAATATCCCCCACACCCCTCCAACGATTTTTCCTTCCCTTCTAGAGTAGGATCTCTTACAACTTCCTACTTTAACTCCTACCATTTAGAAACTAATCTTAAATAAAAAGATTACATAAAGATAATATCCTCCTTGACCAAAAATCGTTGAGGAGCTTCCCTTGGCCATCAAATCGTTGGATATGTGGGGATTGTGGAGATCAATGAGAGAAAAAAATAGGGAATGCCACCTCATTGATCCTCGCCCTTCCTCTACCAACTTTCTTTCCTTCTTCTTCGATTTCTCTTGCTATAGTGAGAGTCCTTGCTGTCCAAGTGATGTGGAGGGATGGAAATAAAATAGAAAACTCAATCTCCTTTGAATAAAGATCCATCCAAGTATAGGAGATAAATCAAGAAAAGAAATTAGAGAGAGAGAAAGAAGGAAGAGAAAATCTTAAAAACAAGAAGGAAATATCTCCAACCATCTCACGTTTTCTTTCATTCTATTATTATTATTATTATTATTATTATTATTTTTAACACAACAGAGATGGGAGAGAGAGAAAACGTGGGAGGGAGGTTTTGGTTTGGAGAGAGGAAATAAAGAGGGAGAGAAAAATTAGGAAAGGGAGAGAGAAAAGAAAGAGAGAAAATAAAGTAGGAGAGTCAAATCTCCAATATTCTAGAGTCCTCTCCAAAGGAAACCCAAGATCGATGGAACCTCTCCCCTAAATGTGAAATCGTGTGATGCATGGTAGGGGGTCCCACTTGTGTCTAAAGATCTCTTTGTAAAAGGCCACATCACCAACACATCTTCTACTCCTAAAAGATAGCATCCAATCACAATTCGGGAAGTAGAACACCTCTCTAAAATCGATTCCCTTTAAAATAGGCTGTTTAGATGTGCTTGGCAACTTGGATAATGCTACTCCAAATCTGGAAAACTCGATCCTCCTTGGTATCGGGCTTGGGCTTGCATTTCAGCTCCTTTCTAGCCCATTATTCTTTTCTGTCCCAAAAAGAATAATCGCATGTATGGGTGCCAAAAAGAATGTGTATTTTTAATGCATCACGTCCTTCTTGCTCAGAATTCAGCCCTCCTCACAACCATGAAAAGAAACTAGACCACTTTACGTGTAAATTTGAAGATATGGCGGCCGATAGTACAGAACAACCTTTAAGCTTACAAATGGACTTAAAATCTGAAATGACAGAAAATACCTAAGGTAGCTCTATTCTAAGTATGTAAAATGCATGCTTTATGCCCTAAGATTTCACACATAAATGTGCTCATCACTTCACCTACCACTAAAATATATATGGGCTTTGAGCCAATTTCTTTGAAAAAAGCTTGATTTGGGCCCATTTGTTCAAAAATGTTATAAAAATTATTTACACATAGGTAGTTATCAAACTTATTTTTCATTCTACAATCTATTATGTTATGTAGTTACCAAACAGTTTTTCATTTTTGATCAAAATGGTTTTTAGTAATGATTTTTTTTCAAATAGGCCAAAATTAAAATGAAAAATGATACAAACAAGAGCCTAAGGGAATATTCTAACGATTCTGGTTTTTTATTTTTTATCCAGGATCGACCATATCGATTTATCGAAAATCGGGATTGGTGACTATGATTTCAATCTGAATAAGGTGATTCCCAATCAAATTTGCCGATTCCATCAATTCGTCCAAAATCAGGATCGGTAACTGCGATTTCGATTTGAATCAGGTGATTCCCAATTCAATTCACAATTTCTTTAAACATTGCCCACATGTCCCCAACTCCCATAGGGGTAGTACAATTATATTCTAAGCATGCAAAGAAGTATTCCTAGCAAGGGGGAACAAAATTTCACCTTCTTTGATCAACGACTGGAGTAGTCCTGTCTTCCCCTATCTTCCCCTTATTAGAATCCACAACATCACCGCACCACTACTAGAGATCAAAAGGGTCAACTAGAATGCATTCTACAAGGTCTGACGTAGGAGACGAGCACAATTCCTTCGAATAATCCGAAGATCCTGATGTCTGTGAAGATTTCTTAGCTGCAACAACATTTTGAACCTGAACATTCCAATAAATCAGAGATAAAGAGCATCAATCACACATAAAATTCAAGATTTCACAACTTGAAAAAACATCAAACATTAAAGGTAGAAAAAAATAATGCCATAAATCATTTCTCAAATATGTAATATTCTCAACCTTCCTGACTAGCAAAAGATATAAAATATTTCATAGCAGGAAAAGCTAATAGAGGTAGAAAACAAAAGTGCTTCATTTGTCATGCAACCTTTGTTAGATTTTTCCAATATCGATATGTGGGCTTGATTAATTATCGGGTCGGTCATTGATGAGAATTAAAATACAAGCGCTAACATGGCTTGTTACTAGTTATTCTTGAGTTGGATCATACCGGCCCATTGTGGATGTCACACCCCAAACCACCCCCTAGGAGGAATAGGTAGGTGACCCGAATTGCAATACAGCAATCTGCCAAATCCCACGGATCTAGAAGCAATTAATCCATTCACAGACATATGTACAATAATGTGTCTGATCATTCCCTCTCTCTCCCACAAATGAAACAGTAAAACTTATATCTACCATATACAAAAGAAATATACACAGGGCAAGGTAACTCAAGCCCCAAAAAGAAGAAAAACTAAAAGCAGAAACGGAGAAAAACTCCTATAAAAAACAAAAAGGAGTCCCCAAGACAAAAAGCATCACCGAGAATACTTGCACCAATGGTATGACCTTCGTCAGGGTCCACACCAATATAGTCATAACCACCATGGCTCTCCTCCGAGTAATAAGCTTCTCCGCCACAGTGACATCCACCTGTAGGATCATCTAATAGAAAAACATATATAACAAAGTGTGAGCTCCGCCGAGCCCGTGAATGAAACATATCATCATGCATACATATGCAATCACAACCATATGAGTCCTACATGAGGTGCAATTCAATTATTTATTAGCCACCTAACATCACAACTAAGGCAGGTTAGTGCTACTACAATCCCCAATACATGTATCCCTAGTGCGGGCTTTTAACCCCTTCCCGCGATACACCCATTGAGTTGTCAGAGAGGACCAGTCAGCTCCCGTAGCTTTCACCAAGGTCAGCCCGACCAGCCCTCTGTAATTAACCTGTGGGGCATCCATCTTTTTTCCTTTCTTTTCTTTTCTTTGGCTTATAGCCCAACTTATAGCCCATAATCACATTTCTTTTCTTTTCTTTTCTCATTCATATGGTCACTCTCATAGGCATCCAACACCTTAACCCCTGTTGGTAAGGGTGCGCAGCACGGGTGATGAAACCCTAGCCCAATATGTCTATATGGCATCGTATGAGTCGGGTGGTGTCAACCATATCCCATTCTACGGGCTACCATAGGCCTCATTTCCAAACCGGCTAGGACATCAAGTCTAGCAATCACATTCAGCATACAATATTCAACCATAGATTCCAGCAGTGAACACAATGTTGTTTAAGTTTTCAAGATTCATGAATTAAATATATAACACAGTATCATTATGATGAGATTCATTTCAGCATATTAATTATGTTACATCTACATACACGATGACATTCCACTCACCTTGGTCTGGTCCTATAGGTTCAGTTGCTGGTTCAGTTTCGACCGGTGTCTAGCTGTGCACCTCGAGTGCGTGATCAAATCCTAAAGTAATAAATCAGAAGTGTGTTATTTTAATTATTCAAAACTATTTTGGATAACCTAGTGTTGGTCTAGGCTCACTGGTCTGACTCAATGTTTAGTCTGGTGTCACTTGGAATTCTCCGGGTCTTGCAATGGGCCTTTGGGTTCATGTCCCAGTGCATCATCCGGAGATGTGGATCAGGGTCAGATCTGGTATTTACCAGTGTAATTAGTTGTACATGGTCCTGATAGTCTTACAAATCAGTCCTCAGGTCAGCAGTTCAGCTGGACCATCTCTACCAGGCTTGCCAGGCCCTGTGGGGCCCACTTGGGTACCCAAGGTATGAATAATAATGAAAAAAAGGTGAAGAGGGGTATTTTGGTCATTTACCACCTCCTCACATTGTATATGCCCCACTAGTGAAGGCCCACAAAGACAGGACAACAGTACAACCCATTTCCAATGTTTGGGCGATTCTCTGTTTGAGGCGTGAACAGGCTCAAATTCTTGGATTTTTCTATATGGGCAGTGCCTAGGTCGATCCTTCTTGCATGTAGGGTTGTTGGGGACCCCATGAGGAGTGGATTCCAATGGTCCACATGGATCATGGCCCGAGTCCACCATTTGGCAGCCAGGAGCTGCACAGTCAGCTCAGAGAACAGCAGCCCAGCTGTGTTCTAGCTTAACGCCACATTTTGGGCTGCATGAAAGGACAGATTTACGTATGAAATCATGGCAGTAGGTTGTTCCTACATTAATCCAAGCAAAGGCTAGCTTGTATGCACAGATCCAAGCCCAGACTGCCTGTTCTGGGTGCAACTAGGCAGTGCAGTCTGGAACAGAGACTAGTTTTAGTCTCAGGTGTACAACAGCTGGTTTAACATATGTATAATGCTCAGATCTTACATGCAATAGGTTTGCATGTCAGATCTGAAGCAGTACAAGGCAGCCCCTAGGTGTTCTGGGCTGTCCCTGGCCAGATTCACCTCTATAGAGCAGAGATCCTAAGGAGAGTATAGGGAACGGCAACAACAGCATATAGGGGTATAGATATATACCTAAGATGGACCGGGTTACAGGGACAGAGCTGGATGCAAGGCAGTCTAGTGTTCTCCTTCCCCTCCTCTTCTTCTCTTTCTCTTCTTCCTTTCTTTCTTCTCTCCTTTCTCCCCCTCCACAATTTAAATAGTGTAAGGGTCTAATTTCTGGGTTGGGACTGCCTATTTATAAGCCAGCCCCCACCTCAAGAGAATGCATTTTTCAAACTGATTATGGGCCATTCTGGCCACTCAGGTGGGGTCCACAGGGGTCCGAGGGTAGGTAATGGTTCCTAAAATTCCCATCTACCCCTAGAGGGTGCCCATGGACTGTATGGGTGGTCCCCACATGTCTGGAGTCCAAAATAATCAATTCAACCACTCTGGGCGATTCACTGGGCGTTTAGTCAATCGCCCAGTATATGGCTCAGAGAATACAACAAAGCTATAATTTCTCTGTGCTTGCACAGGGACTTGACCTAGGGCTTGGGCCTTGCACCAACATCTCACCCAGGGTGTAATACACATCTTTTCAGTGTGGGCCCCACAATTATGGATAGGAGAGAGAATACCTGGGGTTTATGCAATACATCATACTGTAGGAAATGCAACTGCATGGGGTTGTAATCCACCTTCTGGCAGGCATGACATTTCTCCCCACCTTACAAAAATTTCATCCTCAAAATTGGCTTACCTTGTAATTCAAATAATTGGGGATACTTTTCCCGTATTTCCTCTTCGTGTTCCCACAATGCTTCTTCTATGGGATAATTTTCCCATCGAACCTTGACGAATGCAACCGTGCGGTTACGGAGGTTATGTTCTTTTCTGTCCAATATCTCCATAGGCTGTTCTTCATAGGTCATATACGCATCCAATTGTTCAAGTTCAGCAGAGAGCACATGTGTCGGGTTGTTGATGTACTTCCTTAGCATCGACACATGGAAAACATCATGGACGCCTTGCAAGGATGGCGGTAATGCCAGTCGGTACGCTATGGGTCCACTCTGTTGAGGACTTCGTAAGGACCAATAAATCTTGGGCTCAGTTTGCCCTTCTTGTTGAAGCGTAGCAATCCTTTCGTTGGAGATACTCGGAGGAGTACTTTCTCTCCGACCCCAAGTTCTATATTCTTCCTCCGATGGTCAGCATAACTCTTCTATCTTGATTGGGCCGCTTTAATCTTCTCTTTAATGATATTCACCTTCTCACAGGTTGCCTGTATCATTTCGGGCCCAAGATATTTCCGTTCTCCAACTTCGTCCCAATACAACAGGGTCCAACATTTTCAACCATAAAGAGCTTCATATGGTGCCATGCCAATGGTGGATTGGTAGCTGTTGTTATACGTAAATTCCACCAAGGGTATGTGGGCATCCCAACTGTTGTTCATTTCTAGTATATAGGCTCTGAGCATATCCTCCAGAGTCTGAATTATTCTTTTGGACTGTCCATCCATCTGCGGATGGAAAGCCATGCTAAGATTTAGCTGAGATCCAAGTGCCTGTTATAGACTTTTGCAAAATCTTGAGGTAAATCGGGGATCCCTATCAGACATAATACTAACGGGCACGCCATGTAGGCGGACTATATTCTCAATGTATAGTTGGGCAAGCTTTTCCATCGAATAGTTTATTTTGATGGGAATGAATTGAGCCGCTTTCGTCAGTCCATCTACAATCACCCAGATTTCATTCATCCCTTTCCTGGTGTTGGGTAAATTGGTTACGAAATCCATGGTGATCCTTTCCCATTTTCACTCGAGTATAGGGAGTGGCTGCAACAACCCATACAGTCGGTGTCTCTTTGCCTTTATTTGTTGATAGTTGAGTCATTCGGACACGTATATAGCTATGGTTTGCTTCATCCCAATCCACCAATTCTTCAGATCCTTGTACATCTTTATGCTTCCGGGGTGGATTGAATAGGGTGAATTATGTGCCTCCCGAAAGATTCGGTCCTACACATCATGGTCGTCAGGCATGCACAATCTATCTCACGATCAGGCTGTAGCTAGATCAGATCTTCTAGAAAAACACCAGGAAATTCTCTGACGATGTCAAGTTCCTCCAAAGGCTTTATCTTTGCCTCGGTGTCCATCACGGTGCCCAAATAGCCTTGACATCCATCATCCAACAAATTCCGTGCCTGGAGGGCGGATAAGGTTATTCTTTTGGGCTTCCTCATCGGTTCACTTTGGTAGGTGAAAACTGAGCCATCATCTGACTTGAATATAATCTTCTTCTCTGCACACATGATGTTTGCTCCATAGGCGGATAGCCAATCCATGCCTAGTATCACGTCAAAGTCCTTCATATCAAACTTGATCAGAAGTGCGGTTTAGTTCTTCCCACAAATTTTTACCTGACAGGGGTCATAGACTTCCTTCAGGCTCACGACACTACCCGTCGGCATGCTGACTACTAAATCATGCCTGATGCCCCTTGGTTGATTAGTCATCCTACTCGCAAAGGTAGTAGAAACAAAAGAGTGGGATGCGCCCGAGTCGAATAGTACTCGCATGAGAATGGTTGAGACAATCAGGGTACCAAGGGTTTATATAAAATTTAGGGTTCTTGCATATACCAGGTTATTCCATACAATTTAGTAGTGTTCAGTAAACTTACCTATCATTACTTCAGGATTCGCCTCTTCTTCTTCATTGGTCAGCGTAAACACTTTTCCTCGAGTCCGATTGTCCCGTGGCTGAAAAGGTCTAGCATAGGACTGGTTTGGCGAGTAAGTATTGTATCCGCGGTGCATGCATTCTCGGGCCATATGTCTTACTTTGTGGCACATGGAGCATCTATTGGGCAAAACGGCCAGTATTGAGGCTTGGCTCACTTGGCTTGTTGCGGGTCGGGCTGGCAAAGCTATTGTTGTTGCTTGACTAGCAGTTGGATGCGCAGGCCGATTATAAGTGGGGCGGAAAGGATTCTGACCCATATCTGGCCTACGATACAGAGTCGAATTGGGGTTCGAACTAGCTCCTCGGAAAACCTTGTTCGGCCAACCAAAATTTTGGTAGTTGTTTGGCCTCTTGCCCAATCCGGGTGACGTTGTAACTTTCTCTTTCTCTTTCTCTTTCTCCTTTAATCTATCTTCCATAGGCTTCGCCTTGTCGACCATTTATGTGTAATCCCGAATATCCATAATTGACAAGACGGACCCGATCTCTGGTTTGAGTCCCTTATTAAATTTCTTTGACTTACTGACTTCCCCTTTCTGGTGTTCTGGAGCAAAGTGGAACTGATCTTCGAACTGCTACTGGTAATCCAGCACTGACTTGGTTCCTTGTACAAGTGCAGAGAACTCAGCTTCCTTCCTGTCCCTAAAGTTCTCTGGGAAGAAGTTCTTGAAGAAAACATCTTTGAATTGTTCCCAGGTAGGATTCGGAAGAGTGGCTTCAAGATTAGGCTTGGTGGCCTTCCACCAGGCTTCAGCCTCGTTCTGTAGCTGATAACTCGCACATATCAGCTTCTGCACATCCATACATTCAAGCACGTTGAATGCCTTCTCCAAGGCACTAATCCACCATTCCGGCTGCATTACCTCAGAATTCAACTTAGAAAACGTGGGCGGCTAGAGTTTCTTAAATCTCTCCATCACCTTGGCTGTAGAGTTTTTCGCTAGGTGTTGAGGCACAGGTGGTGGAAAAAGTATTGGTCGATTGGGTGGTGGTGGTGGTACTGCTCGCTCTCACATCATGGCCGCAATTTGTGTAGACATTTGGCCCAGCTGCTCTTATTGTTGATGCATGGTCCGCATCATGGTGGTCATGAAGGCATTCACCTCACCAGCTGCTATGCCTGGCTGAGGTGCAACGGCAGTGGCCCGGGTAGCCATTGGCACCTACGGCGAAGTAGCTGACACTTCAAAATCTGGAGCTTCAGTTCCATCCGATAGCTCAACTTCTGGGACATTTCGAGGGCGTCTTCTGCGATGACCACCTCAGTTGGTTCTAGTGTTGACCATGATTGCTTTTCTGGAAGAAGCTACACGTTCAATATTTCAACACTCTTATCGAGGTCAACATATAATTCCTAACTATCACATGTACATTACCTATTCCATAGTTTCAATGAAATTATGTTATCATTCCAGTGAGGTATGTTACTTATTGATTGTTTTTGTTAAGTGTTTTATACTCATGGAGTGTTTTATGCTATGATTTGTCATGAATAATGTTATGTTGAAAAATTTATCTTAAACAGCAATTTCCCAAATTTTATACCTGCATCTAGCATGCAAGCCTCTCCAACTTCCACCAGGTGATAAGAGCCTGCACATAAAGGTATCCTATGTCACTCCTAACCCCGTCTACTAAGGAAAGGTAGACGGCACGACCCTCAGGTCCACTAGTATCTGCAAGTGCCAAGTAAATAACCAGCTGGTTCTCAGCACGGGACTGTATCTCTTGTATCCGAGCTAGTCTCTTCCTCAGTCATCTAATATAAAGCATGTTGCTGGGGTCTCCAAGCCCGAACAATGCAATGAGGTCCTGTCATGGAGAAGTTCTAAGTATCAGGTCTAAGTATCAAGTCACTATGGCTACTCAACTTAAAATTTAGTGCGGCACTATAGGAAAACTAAGTAGCATAAACAAGAAATAAATAGGTCAGCTCGAGGTTGCACACGGTGTTTCAGTACCTACGGGGTTCAAATCTTACTCTGCAGCCTATTAGGTCTAATCCTTGTTGGACTAGGCTATAGGTATGGTAGGGCCTACATCCCCCAAAATTCTACAACCAGACAATTCAACATGCCTATGTATCTAAGTTCAAGTTTGCACAGCATCACTCATACAATGGTTCGTACACACATGTATATAATCACATAAGATTTAAATATTTAAATGTATAAATTATTTTTAAATTAAGCCATTTAAAAAGAGAAAATTTTATTTTCTTAAATCTCTCACTCCTTACTTTATTAGTTTATACCTATGTGATATTCCCACTATTGCTTTATTTATTCATTAATATTTATTTATTTATACTATTATATTATAGATTTTTTTTTATTCACATAATCATTTAAATGGGTGGAATCAATAAGCCCATGTGTAAATATCTCAAAACCTGCTGAAATTTCATTCTTTGGAGACAAGGAGGACGGTATTCAAGGCATTGATTGGGACAGAAGGGGTTCATTAGTAGATGCATCTCCTACAACATATATCCTAAGGGCGGTAACCGGGGTAGTATTTCTATGCTCCGAGTGTATATCACATACTATCTGTTGGGGGTTGGTAAGGGGGTCCAGTGATCAACCTTCCATATTTGCTGATGCAGGCGATGCTTTATCACGTGCAGAACCCATCTGATGGGAACCTACCTTATGGGAAGTTCCTAACACTAGTGTTTCAGTACTTTAGAGTTCCTCTAGCTGGAGAGTACACGGATGGGGACAGGTTGAGACCGATTAGTAAGACCTCAATCCAGAAGATGAAGATGCAGGGGGAGCCTGAGAGTGATCTTGAGGGTGGAGAGGAGATGGAGATGGAGCAGGAGCAGGAGGTTGGGTTAGATGAGCAGGGTGATCCAGAGGGTATAGAGGCCCAGTTTACAGATCTACCCCTATGATCCGACCGGGGCTACCAGTTCATAAGTGCCAAAGTCCTATGGATGGTCTGACATGATGACACAATTTCAGGGTCTCCGCACTCAGCTGACTCAGATGTCGACGTGGATGGATCCGGGCTTCACTTCCCTAGAGGGGAGAGTTGGTTCTATGGAGCAACGCTTAGACTTCTAGGATTCCTACTATCGTGTCGACTCCTGACAGTCTCAACCTCCGCCGAGTGACATACCTCCCCAGGAGTAGCCTTCCAGCACTAGTTTGTTTTTTTGGGATTTAGTCCTCTAATCTTCCATCCTGACTTGATGTAATTTTTTTTTTATCATGGTTTATGTAGTTTTTTTTTTAATTTCAGCAGATGTAATTGGAAGTAATACTTCCATTTTGAACTTATGTAGTGGCTTCGGCCACAGTTAACTTTATTAATGTTCAAACTTGTGTGTTTGTCTTTTATTTACACTTATCCCCTGTTGCTTTTAATTATTGCATGTTTTATTTTCTTGTAATTTATTATTCTTGTTCTGCTGTCTGTGAATGTAGAAAGAGCTTCTCGCTCTGATACCAAGCTCTGTCACACCCCAAACCACCCCTGGGATGATTAGGTTGGTGACCCGAATTGCAAGACAGCAATCCACCAAATCCCACGGATCTAGAAGCAGTTAATCCATTCACAGACACATATCCACCATAATGCAACATGTAAACTCAGAGTGTTGCGGAAAACTATAATTACATTAAAGCATAAGGGAAGCCTAACAGTACAGGAAATAATAATATGTACAATAATGTGTCTGATCATTCCCTCTCTCACTCCCACAAATGAAACAGTAAAACTTATATCTACCACATACAAAAGAAATATACACAGGGCGAGGTAACTCAAGCCCCAAATAGAAGAAAAACTAAAAGCAGAAACAGGGAAAAACTCTTGTAAAAAAAAAAAATGAGTCCCCAAGACAAAATGCATCAACAGCACCCTTCACGGGTCATCTTTAGTAACCACTGAGAATACTCGCACCAACAGTATGACCTTCGTCGGGGTCCACACCAATATAGTCATAACCACCATGGCTTTCCTCCGGGTAATAAGCCTCTCCGCCACAGTGACATCCACCTGTAGGATCATCTAATAGAAAAGCATAAATAACAGAGTGTGAGCTCCACCGTGCCCGTGAATGAAACATATCATCATGCATGCATATGCAATTATAACCATATGAGTCCTACATAAGGTGCAGTTCAATTATTTATTAGCCACCTAACATCACAACTAAGGTAGGTTAGTGCTACTACAATCCCCCCCAATACATGTATCCCTAGTGCGGGCTTTTAACCCCTTCCCGTGATACACCCATTGAGTTTTCGGAGAGGACCAGTCAGCTCCCGCAACTTTCACCATCCTTTTTCCTTTCTTTTCTTTTCTCTAGCTTATTGCCCGACTTATAGCCCATAATCACATTTCTTTTCTTTTTTTTTTTCTCATTCATATGGTCACTCTCACAGGCATCCAACACCTTAACTATCACACCCCTATCTCGGTGTAAGATATTCTGTCACATAGGGGTATGACTGGGACAATCACACATCATCCCACCACCTACCAGAATCACAGATACAGTGTCCCGAGCCACAGTCCACCTTGTCACAGATCATGGTAACAGAGGAGAGCGTACCAAATGAAATAAAAGTTCCAAATTACAGAGTTAGCGAAAGCAAAATTACACTAAATCATGTGAAATTATAGAGCATCGATTCTCTAATGATAACACATATTACACTTCAATGTTTGTAACCATACACTCTCCTTATAAATAAACATACAGTTTTTACATGATTGTGGAATGAAGACAGAAATTAAATAATAAATTATTATCATAAGGGCACCATCCTTGGGTGTACATCTACATCCAAGCCACATCCACCGGTCCCACTTGATTCGCATCTAACGGTGCTCATCAAAGTAGTACCTCCTGCATAACAGTTAAAAAGGGGGGTTGCGCAACGGGATTAGCTACACTAGCTAGTGAGAGAGCAAAGGGGAATGCACATACATCATACAATCAATATCAATATCAGAATGATGCATGCTAATGTTAGATTCATTTTTCACCTAACACACAATTCTATCGGTCAAATATATGCTATTGTGATAACTCGGGAGACACTAAGGGTCACTTATCCTATCGCCCCAGTAAAATCTTAATTATCACAAAGGGACCTGCACCAATAGAAGCCATTATGACCACCCAGTGGCAAACCCCGATAGCCATCACTACCCTTGTCTTGGCCTCTCCCACCTCCACAGACCACAGGTGCTTAGACTATCCAACACATAAACCCCTATTGGTAAGGGTCATAGCATAAGGGATCAAGCATCCTAGCTGCATGTATACTATATGCAAATCTTGCCGTCCTAAGAGGTATTCTAGGTACATCAACGTCCCATTCCATCTAGTACCTGGGTATCAGCACGGCACGGCACATACAGATCAGGATGGCATATAACAAATTTTATAATTAATTAAATAGGAGTCCGGTACCTGCACACTCGACACCATAGCCCGATACAATGGTGAGATTTATATCACATTCATAGCAGTTCACATTTAAGATAAAAGATGCAATGCGCACAATGCTTATATTTGTATAATAGCATGCTTAAGATTGCATAATATAATATTTAAATCTAGCAAAGTCACCCAGAACCCACTCACCTGACACAGGTGTCACCCGCCATAATTAACATAAATCTCCCCGAGCATCGGACACCATCCGGTATGGTTTACATGAATCTCACCGGTGCACCGGCCTAGACATACAAAAGGAATCATTGAAGTAAGTATCGGAGGGTCCCATGCTAGGCCCCCAAGGTTAAAATCAAGTTTCAACCCAGACAGCATAAGCGGTCTCACAGGCGGAAGCAAACAGGGTGAGTTCGCCCTTGACTCCTTTCAGGCCAAAAGATGAAAACAGGGCGAGCGAACCCACAAATGGAACTTCTTAGTTGAATCCGGTCATTGATCCATTCGACACCTGAGACACAACTAAAAGGGAGTGGATCCACGGGCAGATGGGCTTCTTGAGTCCGCCCCTGCATCCGTTCGATTTCCTGAGACAGACTCAAGAGCAACAGGCCCCGGGCGGAGGCAAACAGAGTGAATTCGTGCCTTCATCCACTTAGGCCATCGCACAGGGTTTACACTGGGTGGTCTGACAGGCGGTATCACGATAGATGGATCCGATCGTTCGTCTATCGGTAGTCTCTTCTAAGAATTCAGAGGGCTTCAGCTCCAACTTGAAGCTTGGAGCTCCTTAGCACCTCAAGGTCGTGGGAGAGGTGTCTAAGCCTTCCTAGGGCCACTAGGGCCTAGGCTTAACCTCATGGATCCAAGATCCACAATGATTGGTCTCAATTGAGGTCCAAGGGTTGGGTTTCAAAGTCCAAGACCAAAGCTTAGCAGCAATGGTTGCAATTGCAGAATAATGGAAGCTCAAACTAGACCTAGGTCAGCTCCATTAGGCTCCAACTATGGACCGAGCTCCACCTTGAGTCCCAAGGGAACCCTAGGTTAGCCCAAGCTCATGGAAATCCACAAAATCAAAGAGGAATTGAGAGAGAACTAGGTTTGAAGAGCTTACCTTGATGAGATCCTTCTCCCAACCACTCTCTCCATCTCTTCTCCTCCTCTTTCTCTTCTCCCTTTGGTCCGGTCAACTTGGGGAGGAGGTGTGGGGTAGCCAGCCACCTTGCCATGGCTTCCATCCTCTTTCCCTCCCCTCCTATTCCTCTTCTACTTCTCCTTCTTCTTCCTTCCTCCTCCTCCTTCTCTTTTCTCTTGTCTCTTCTCCTCCACGGTTTGTTAGGGAGGGGAAGAGATAAGTGAATGAGAGGGATTTCCTTATCTTTAAGGGGATAGAAAAGGCCTTAAGGTGTGTTTGGCTTAGGTCCATAGAATGTGTTTTAACCCCTAGGACTTAAATGGGTTTTAGTTTAGGTCTTAGGTCATGTTTGGTCCAAGCCTTAGCCATTTGGCTAATTGGGGCCTGTTTGGGGTGCACCCTAAGTCCATAGGTCTCAATTATCCACTAGGGTATGTTTGGTCTAGGTTAGGGTATATAAAACCCATTAATTACTCAAGTTAGGCCTTATGGGCCCCACTTCATGATTCAAATAGCCAATCCATGGCAAGGGTAGGGGTTCATATGGTCCAAGGCTTTAATTAGGGTGTCTGGGACACGGGTATGTGGGTCACATAGGAAAATAAGCCAAAAAGATTGATGACAGCACGAGGGGATCCTCAAGCGGATTCAATTCGAGTGAGTCCGTTCGTGACTCCGGTGCTGCTGTCATGGCCCAAACTTCGAGGAAAGTGGCTGGGGTTTGGCCCACACTTCCAAAACTTCAAGGGGGTTCTTTTTATGGTAGTTTCAGTTCAAGGCCATTAGTGTTGACCATGGCCATAAGGCATTACCCTTAGGTAAGGTCTAAATTGCCCTGGGTTACAAGGGGATATTTGGGGTGCGGGTGTAACATTAACCCCTGTTGGTAAGGATGCGCAGTACGGGTGATGAAATTCTAGCCCTATGTCTATATGGCATCGTATGAGTCGGGTGGTGTCAACCATATCCCATTCTACGGGCTACCACAGGCCTCATTTCCAAGCCAGCTACGACATCAAGTCTAGCAATCACATTCAACATACAATATACAACCATAGATTCCAGCAATCAACACAATGTTGTTTAAGTTTTCAAGATTCATGAATTAAAAATATAACACAGTATCATTATAATGAGATTCATTTCAGCATATTAATTATGTTACATCTACATACACGATGACATTCCACTCACCTTCGTTTGGTCCTACAGGTTCAGTTGCTGGTTCAGTTTTGGCCGGTGTCTGGCTATGCTCCTTAAGCGCGAGATCAAATCCTAAAGTAATAAATCGATAGTATGTTATTTTAATTATTCAAAACTGTTTTGGATAACCTAGTGTTGGTCTAGGCTCATTGGTCTGACTCGGTGTTTAGTCTGGTGTCACTTGGAATTCTCCGGGTCTTGCACTGGGCCTTCGGGTACATGTCCCGGGGCATCATCCAGAGATATGGATCAGGGTCAGATTTGGTATTTACTAGTGTAATTAATTGTACATGGTCCTGATAGTCTTACAAATCAGTCCTTAAGTCAGCAGTTCAGCTGGACCATCTCTGGCAGGGTTGCCAAGCCCTGTGGGGTTCACTTGGATACCCAAGGTATGAATAATAATGAACAGATGTGAAGAGGGGTATTTTGGTCATTTACCACCTCATCACACTGTATATGGCTCACTAGTGAAGGCCCACAGAGACAGGACAACAGTACAACCCATTTCCAATCTCTGGGCAATTCTCTGGGCAATAGGGCAATCGCCCAATGCATCGCCCAGCGCCTGTTTGAGGGGTGAACAGGCTCAAATTCTTGGATTTTTCTGTATGGGCAGTGCTTAGGTCGATCCTTCTTGCATGTAGGGTTGTTGGGGACCCCATGAGGAGTGGATTCCAATGGTCCACATGGATCATGGCCCGGGTCCACCATTTGGCAGCCAGGAGCTGCCTAGTCAGCTCAGAGAACAGCAGCCCAGCTTTGTTCCAGCTTAAGGCCACGTTTTGGGCTGCATGCAAGAACAGATTTACATATGAAATCATGGCAGTAGGTTGTTCCTACATAAATCCAAGCAAGGGCTAGCTTGTGTGCATAGATCCAAGCCCAGACTGCCTGTTCTGGGTGCAACTAGGTAGTGCAGTTTGGCAGAGAGACTGGTTTTAGTCTCAGGTGTACAATAGTAGGTCTAACATATGTATAATGCCCAAATCTTACATGCAATAGGTTTGCATGTCAGATCTGAGCTAGCACAAGGCAGCCCCCAGGTGTTCTGGGTTGTCCTTGGCTAGATTCACCTCTATAGAGCAGAGATCCTTAGGAGAGTACAGGGAACTGCAGCAGCAGCATATAGGGGTATAGATATATACCTGAGATGGAATGGGTTGCAGGGACAGAGCTGGATGCGAGGCAGTCCAGTGTTCTCCTTCCCCTCCTCTTCTTCTCCTTCTCTTCTTCTTCCTTTCTTTCTTCTATCCTTCTCTTTTCCTCTCCTTTCTCTCCCTCCATGGTTTGAATAGTGTAAGGGTCTAATTTCAAGGCAGGGACTGCCTATTTATAGGCCAGCCAAACTTAGGGTCTATTTGGCAGCCAGCCCCCACCTCAAGAATGTGTTTTTCAAATTGATTATGGGCCATTCTGGCCACTCAGGTGGGGTCCACAGGGGTTCGAGGGTAGGAAGTGGTTCCTAAAATTCCCATCTACCCCTAGAGGGTGCCATGGTCTGTATGGGTGGTCCCCACATGTTTGGAGTCCAAAATAATCAATTCAACCACTTTGGGCGATTCACTAGGCGTTTGGTCAATTGCCCAGTGCATTGCCCAGAGAATACAACAAAGCTGTAATTTCTCTGTGCTTGCACAGGGACTTAACCCAAGGTTTGGGCCTTGCACCAACTTCTCACCCAAGGTGTAATACACATCTTTTCAAGTGTGGGCCCCATAATTTTGGTTAGGAGAAAGATTACTTGGGGTTTATGCAGTACATCATGCTGTAGACAGTACAACTGCATGGGGTTGTAATCCACCTTCTGGCAGGCTTGACTGTGGAAGTGGGTTAAGGTTTGAGTATATTATAAATACTTTTGATGAGAGTCCCTGTAGGCACTTTTCTCTTTTCTCTTTTCTCCACAAGAAACAGAGCTCTAAGGGAGATTTGGAGACTGTAGAAGATTCCCATCTCGGTTGTGCAAGTTTGATCGTGGATTCGCAATTGTTCTTCATCAACATACGTAATTGCAAGGTACACATTGGTCCTCTTCTCTTTATTTCATTACATCTTGTTCTAAGTTACTGTATGGAATTTTGGAATGATCAGAGTAAAGCAGTAAGATTTTGTCAAATTCCATAGTCATTTATTATAGAATGCTCAAATTCTAGAATGACCAGAGTAAAGCAGTAAGATTTTGTCAAATGCCAGAGTCATTTATTCTAGAACGCAATAATGAACGATGGGTACCAACCTCACAACATCGATCAGATCATTAGTAAAATAACTCACTCACCCATCACTAAAACTCCAGAAAGCAATTAATGATTGAAGGTAGGTGTATTCCAAAGCAACGTCAATCAGATCGTTAGTAAAAATAACACATGCACAGATCACTAAAATTCCGAAAAACAATTAAATGCCCGATGACAAATATTAAAATGACTAAATACGCCAATTTAGTGATAGTGGATGACCAGTTTGGGCTCTTTTGGATAATTACCAAAATGCCCTTGAAAGGCTGAAATGAGATTTTATGTGATTTTATGATGCACAATGAGCATAACATATGCATGGAAATGACATGAAATACCCATAAGTATATGCCATAACTCCGTCATTTTACCGGTCTACGTAATGCCAGAGTTGGAATGGAGCAAGAAGGTGAAAATACTTGGATACAACCTTCCAGCACTAGGGTTTCAAAAGAAACTTCCGCATAGAAATTTCGGCAACGGTTCCGCTCTATGGGATGGGATTCGTTGATAAAATTTGGGTAGAACAATGACTTATCAAATGAACTTTATTAACGAAAACCGGATAGAACCTCGGCGCACCGGAAGAACTTCATAAAATATTGAACAGAACCTCCGCTCAGGTGGAGGGGAAAAGACTTCTTATCTCTCACTTAAAGGGTTGTACCTCCCACAAGGTAGGGTTTGGAAACATCCTTATAATCTGTGAATTTGGAACTTCAAGGGACTTATCGAGGGACTTTTCGCAGAGTAATGGGGTATCGGGGGACAAAGCCATGTAGACAAAAGAGGATGAAGAATGAGAAGTAGAGGTACAAACCTTACTTACTCAAAGCATCCAAAAAAAAAATAAAGAAAGATCAAGAGGATAATCGGATTTTCAAAAACAAACCTATTTGAAAACCTCTTTGAGACTCTTCTTTCTTTTCAAAATCCAAACTAGTGTAATTACGGACAAAGCACCTATCAAGAACCTGATCAAAATCTGATCTAAGAAAACCAAAGTTTTTTTCAATCTTTTTCAAATCCTTTTTTATCTCGTCTAAATCTGATTTTCAAATCTGTCTCCTTTTTCAAAATCTCCGTTTTGAAATCTTGAATCCGTTCTTTGTAAGGGGGGAGGGGGGGGGGGGGTGTCCTATTTGTAGGAAAAAAAAAAAAGAAGCGGTTGGATTTAGATATTTAGGATATTTTATAATTTTATTTCTTTTTTTTCTTATCCAAAGGCTTCCATGGATTTTTAAGGGATAAGCGGGGATTTGGGATAAAGCCAACAGCCTGAGAAGGCTCTTCAAGCCCAAGGAACGACTTAAGGTTCCACGGATCCGTGGATCCGGATCCCGGTTTCTGCCTGGAAAAGCCAATTTTGACCGTTTTAGATGCCATTTGGCGCCCAGGTATCAGATTTTGATGTGTAATATACCATTTGAATCGTATTTTCGATCACTATCCATTGGTCCAAGATTTGGTCCAAGTTTTGTTCAAAAATATTTTAATTTTGAGAACAAAGATAGACCCTATTTCAGTGTCAGGGAAATTCCCAATAGTGTTTCCAATCAATGCTTCTGCACCCTTGGCTATCATTGAATATTTTGACCTTAAAACACTTGTCCGACGAACCTTATCAGGATGAAGGTGAGGTATGTTAGGTGGTCGAGCCCTTTATGAGAGAGAAATTTCATCAATCCATAATCCGGTTGTCATCACTGCCGAGGGGGTGACAAAATTTAGCGTCTACAATCGTTGGTTGGTAGTTCATCAACAAACACAGTCTCTTCATTTCCTTCCATGGCGACATATGCAGTGGATTCTTCAAGTACTTTCTCCACCTTGTCAGTAAAATTTTTAAGAGATTCTTCATCTGCTTAAATTGTTGTACTATGTTGTTACACATAGTTCTGGTCTTACAATTCCGAACGAAAAATATCCAAGGTTGTAGAAGAAGTTTCCTTTTCAACTTGAAATGCCGGCTGTGGTAATCTTGTCGATGAGAGAGCCTTGTTATTGACATGTTCTGGAAGATACTTGTACTTCATCTCTTCCCAAGTGTGAGGCTCACATTGTCTGACTCGTAGCTTCTCTTCATGGGATCTCCATCAAGCTTGACCATGATCAGTGTTACATTCAATATTTCATTTTTTAAAATTTTTCATTCATAGGGAGTCGTAGTGGGTACGTTGCTAATGTTCCTTTTGTTGTTCTGTTCCTAAATATTAGGATGAGTACGTAGTTGAGTTTGAGTTGTAATTCCTAGTTATTACTATCAACGTGGGTGGTTGGAGTTGTAATCCTTATTTAAAGCATGGAAACAAAAAGAAAGTCATCTGGAGAATTATCTATCAACGTGTTTGTGTTAGAGGTCCTAGTTTCCTCAATCAACTAACTCTCCCTATGCACTTTTATCTCAATCCCATAATAGTAAACTCATATGAATAAAACAACTAAAAAGAGACACAATTATCTTACTATATAGTAAAACCATAGCCAGAGTCGAAAATGCTGCTCCATGATAGAAAACATCCCACCATTCATCCCTCTCAAAAGGGGAAGAAATCCTGCCGCTGAGGAGCTGAAATCCCAAGAAAAGGTATTATAGTGCAGGCGTAAAAGGAGTGTCATTGTGGATCATTTTCTCCAACACTAAATGAAGCGATGGGTCCTATATAAAATCAAAACAAATTCTCCTATATAGAGATAGAAAGGTAATGAATTTAAACCACTACTGAAGCAAGCCCACAATAATTTGACAAACCTGATTCCTGAAGCGACTATCAACGCATCCTGCAATTTGAACAATATTGATTTAATAATGACATTGTTGGAGTTAATTTTACAGGCAAAAGAACTAAAAAAGAAAAACCCAAAGACCTCATAGATGATGGATATTGTTCAGAGTGGAACAAGAACTTAGTCATATATTAAATTGACAAAGAATGATTAGTTTCAAAAGAAACTAAAAAGTTCATAATGATGAAAGCTTCCTCTAGCTAACCTGTTAGACGAGATGAATCTATTGGGAAAGGCTGAACTGCAATGGAGTGAAGAATACATATAACTTGGTTGACATATTTTGCTTCTCTAATGGCAGATACAACCTCTCCAAACTTTTCAAGAATTTCGGATTTGAGTTCTCTTCTTTTTCTCCTAGACTCCTCCATAACTGCTACTAAGAATTTTAGATTCGAGTTCTTTTCTGGTCTCTCTGTTCCTTTGACACCAGAAAAAGTAATAAACACCAAAAAAAGGGAGTTCCCATGCTGCCAGCGTAGGACAGTATAGTTAAGTCCCACAATTAGGGGTGTCAATGGGCCCAGAATGGGCTGGGTTTTTTAAAAAACCCGGCCCAACTCTAAGTTATTTTAACTCCGCCCAACCCAACCCGACTCTAATTGACCCTGGCTGCCGCTACACAACAAAGAATGTGAGTAATATTGAGTGAGTGAGTGAGTAGTATATGTATATTAATAATTCATTCATACACATAATACATATAGCCGGGTTGGGTTGGATCGGGTTTGGTCCGATTGGGTTGGGCCGAGCATGGTTTGTAAAGCCCAGGCTTGGCCCAGTCGATCTTGGACCTCAAAATCTCAGCCCAAGCCCGCCTTATGGGTTAAAAAGCTCAGCCCAGGCCCTATTCGAGCTCAGGCCGAGCTAGAGTGGGCTCGGGTTGGTCGGACCAAATTGACATCCCTACCCAAAATAATCAAGGAAGAAAAAGCAAAAAAAAAAAAAAGAAAAAAACTAAGCAGACTGTGGGATCTTTCTCCCTAAAATGGAATCAATAAACCAAAACACAAACCCTCAAATTAGGGTTGCAAACCAACTTAAGTTGGGCTGGGATATCTCATCCCAAGCCTGTCGTATCGGGTTTAGGGTGGCCATGCTTGGCCTCTTTTTTTTTGTTTTCATCATTTCATATTACTTTTTACACAAACAAAAATAAAGTATTCAAAGTCTCTCTTCAGCACCTTTTATAAACTAATATATTTTAGGGAGAGTTGAGCACACCACCCACTCCCGATAAATTAGTAGGTGGCAAACACATGGGAGGGGGGACAACCAAAGGCAGGGTGTCATTTCACTAGGGGGGAAAGAGAGGCAGACACATGGCTTGGCAACCCAAAATACTGTTCAGCCTTTTACTATAATTTATTTGTAATTTCACTCCCTCTCTCATGTTGTTCCATTTATTCTATTTCACTAGAGGGAAGAGAAGCAGACACATGGCTTGGCAACCCAAAATAGTGTTCAGCCTTTTACTATAATTTATTTGTACTTTCACTCCCTTTCTCATGTTACTCCATTTATTCTATTCTCTTCCTTACTCCCCTCCCTTCTTTCTCTTTCTTGGACTTTTGGTATACACTCCACTTTTTAAAAAATACCAAGTTTCCCTCCACCCATGATGAATGACGAAAGGGAGCTCGGACGATGGAAGAGCCAGGGGAGGCTGAGTCATTTGATGGAAATGGAACGCTTTTTCCGAGCAGCTCATGAATTCTTGGAAAAAGTGAACGTTTTTGTGAGCCGAGGTAGGCCTATCCAGCCTAGGCTCTTGGCAAAAGATTGACTCATTCACCGTGGAACGGGAGAGAACAGGAAAAGGTTTCAGGAGGGTATTTTGAAACATTCTAAAACTCTAGAAGGGATTTGTGAACCCTAAGATAGTGGGTGAACCGTCCTCTATGGATGGAGAGAAACTTAGTCTTTTTTAAAAATACCCATAGATTTCTTCTTATCCTCTTCTCAACGTTTATAATATAATTTATCTCTATTCTCTGCTCTCTTTACTCTCTAGTTTGTACTCTCCTTATTTTATGTCTCTCAAATCCATCTCTCTTTTGTCCTTCCCCTAACCTAATCTATTCTCTCTCTCTCTTTAATAACACTTTGAATACATTAGAAGTACCTGAAGATGGTTGGCTACTTCCATATATTTTGTATACAAGGTTATAGTAATATATCATTGTTTGTACTCTTTTCTACACAACCTTCAACTCAAGTTTTCAAACTTGAGAACGATTGCCTAGCACAGTTTGCAGTAGTGTGGAGTGTAAAAGCCCATCCGACCAAGAGGTATTGGGTTCAAGCCTCCTGGTTCTCATCTTCTTTCCCTTCCCCCATAGAATAGGTACCTATAAAAAAATTTCCAAACTTGCCATATTTTTTTCAATCAAACTAACACCCCAAGCATCATAATTTATTATATTACAAGATCAAGATTGTTGTTCAGACATAGAAATGTAAAACAAGTGATGTTCACACAGCAATGCGTGTGGTTATGTTCTTGTTTTATCATCTGGTCAATGGGTAATTGTCATAATTTGAAAGCCAAATCAAAAACTTGTTACTCTAATATTATTGATTATTAGCCCAATTCCACGATACTCTTTATAATCTAGTATTAAGGTTGAATAGTTTAATCCCTAGCCTACTATGGACTTGGCTAAATTACACCAACTGCCCAAAACCCAAAACCCTAAACCCTAAATTTAAAAACCCTAAACTCCTAAGCCCCTTACTTATAAAGGCGCATAGAATGAGGCAATTTAATTTTTTATGACTATGTTTACACTTAACTATCTTTTGGATTTATGCACATAGATTGTCCATTTTTCGCTTACATTGTATTTCTTGATCAGCACATTTATGGGTGGGCTTAGTGGAGCTTACATTGCAACCCTTTCTTTTTATTCCTTTTTCAATGAGTATTAGGTCTTCATCTGTTAATAAATTATTATTATTAATAATAATTTTGTTTGTTTAGTGGATCATTCCACCTTTTGATCGATGACTATGATGGGTTCAATCCACATTACTTAATAGTTTCATAAAAGTTTGGCTTCTTGGTTATCAAGATCTATATTTTTTTTAGCGCGTTCAATTCCTTTTTTTCTATGATATGACATTAGTAGTTGTAGGTGTAGTGCTAAATGGAATGAGACTTTTAGAGGGTTCCAATGGTTCTGTCAGGTTCTTTTTTTGGACAGCCATGTTCAACGGTCTTTTTGTTGGTATACGTGGGTTTGATCTTTGTATGTGGTCATGTGACTGTTTGTTTGATACGAACACGTATCAGTTTGCTATGGAAATGGCTGTAATGGAAGGGATAAATGTCACTTCGAGGGGACAGCCTCCTACAATGGGAGATTGAAGAAGAAGATAGACAGGGAAAGAGATTTGATATATTTCTTAATGCCCTTTACAATGATCCCCTTACACTATATGAAGTCCAATCTAATAAAAATTATCCATCTATCCTTAAGACACTAACCCAACACAAATTACCCATCTACCCCTAACACTAACCCAACACAATAACCCATCTACCTATGATCATAACATTGCCAACCCCTTCAGAGAACCTTGCCCTCAAGATTCATGCTAAAATATAGCTATTGCAAACCATCTCGCCCACAACGAAGCCATTTGTTGTTGATTCGAACCAAGCTGGACCGGAACCAATTTGGATTTGGGAAGGGCCCTTCAAGGACAACCCAGAAGATGACCGAAGGAGTACCAAAGCCATCAATAACGGACAGGTGGCAAGACAACCCGTTCTCCACACCTGCTCTCCTTTTGCTCTCTCTCAATTAAAAACCAATTCACCTCTTGTGGCCAATTTAACTCCAAATGGGCTACCTGTAATGTTATTGACCTATAGGGCCCACTCATAAATGTCCATTTGTTTTGTCTCCAAATGGAACCATCCACAGGATGTCAGGAACCATCCAAACAATGAGGCTGCCCAAGTGTGACAAAATATCTTCTGCAGGCTATATCCAACGGCTGCAAAGCCCAATCCAATGGTTGCAAGCAGTCCTCTTCCACTACAACTACTTCGGGAAAGAAAAGAAGAATCGACTAAGAGGCATCACCACCACCGTGAGCATGCCGGAGATGGCCATACGAAAGGGTCACGTGGTCCTCCTCTCCACCAACTATTTTCTTCCCTATTATTTCTCTCTCAGTCATGTCCCTCGGTGCTATCATCACCATTACCAACCCTCTCAACACTCCTCAAGAGATTCGCAAACAGGTCACCGATTCCAAACCCATCCTCACCATCACCATGGACTTGTTTCCCTTCTCCAATCCCCATAACCTTGGCACAGGACTTGAGAAGCACTGGGAAAGTGTACTTGGCAGCTAATAACCCATTTTGCACTATCTACTTAGAAGCTAAACTTGCAGCCCATGGCGTGTCGCTCTCTTTCTGTTCTTCTTCTTCTCTGCAAGTTCTGAACACAACAAACAAAACACCCTGTGATGTGGGCAAAGGTGGTGGTTGGCGGCCGAGGATACTAGTCCCCAGCTCTCCCTATGGCCCTCATGTGGTGGACACCCAGGACGGTTGGAGGCGAATCGATACTCGCTCCAAATGCGGAAACTCCGAACGGCAAGGCAACAGGAGTCGACGAAGACCCCAAAAATGGGTGAAACGGATCGCTTGTCCTTGAACATGGCAGAGCACCACTTGCTTCCGCGCTGTCGCCTGGAATCTCATTCCAACAATTCCGAGGTGGTGGCCACGGCGGAATGAGCAAAAATCCCAAGAAACCAAAAATAGATTTCACGTTTTGGGTGGCGCCAAGAATTGGAGTGGCTGGTGGTGGCCATGGCGGAATGGGCAGAAACGCATGCACGCTCTCTTTCCCTCCTAATGATTTGCTTTGGTGCCCGGTATTAGTGGTAGCGTTTGAGAGACCGGCGAGGCCATGAACGTAACCAGAACCTGAAGCGGTGAGGAGAAAATCAGCAAAGGGGACAGGGGAGGGAATGAGATGAACAGATTGGAGCCGCTTTTCCATCGCCATGAAACGAAGTGCCAAGGTTGTCTTCGGAGCTTCAAATGATGTGCGATCTACATCGACAGAAAACACCAAAGCTGAGAAGGCTAGGGGACCAGTTCGTTCTTCTTCTCCGACAAAGGACTTCTGAATGAGTTCTGCAACTGTAGACTGGTCTCTGGCAAGGAAGGTCTGAACCAGATCTGTAACTTGAGGATCTGTTGCAACGATCTCTGGTTCCACGATCGCCAATTGAACAAGCCCAACAGTTGAAGATTCTTCTACGGCGAGAGGTGTCTGAACCCGATTTGAAGCCGATCCATCAGAAGTGTTGTTATCCTTATTGGCGGTGGAATTTCTGGGTTGTTCTTCCGCAGGGATCCGGTTATCACACTGTCGAATAGGGGTTTGAAACATCTTCAACCACTAAAAGCATAGGAGGAAAACAGATCTTCAATGCCCAAACGAAGGTGGACCAGTCGGTGAACTGGGCGGCAGAATTTATCCGCTGAAACCATTGGAGGGCAGGGCCATCCATGTGGAAGCCGGAAATGAGAAGTCGTTTATCATCAGCAGCTCCCCAGTAATCGAAGAATCGCTCGGCCTTGATGACCCAACCGACTGAGTCAATACCTTCGAATCGGGGAAAATTAAAGGGAATGAACGGAGGATGAGGTGATGCAGAAGTGGAGGATGGGGTGAGGCGGAGTCCATCGGCCATGGGGGTTGCCGAGGCTCTCAGTGAAAGCACCATTGATACGAACACGTATCAGTCTGCTATGGAAATGGTTATAATGGAAGGGATAAATGCCACTTCGAGGGGGCAGCCTCCTAGAATGGGGGATTGAAGAAGAAGATAGACAGGGAAAGAGATTTGATATATTTCTTAATGCCTTTTACAATGATCCCCTTACACTATATGAAATCCTATCTAATAAAAATTACCCATATATCCTTAAGACACTAACCCAACACAAATTACCCATCTACCTCTAACACTAACCCAACACAATAACCCATCTACCTACGATCATAACACTGTTCTAGCCTTCCCAGTCGACATACTACTGGTTTGAACCTGATTATGGAGCTTTTATTTTTCAAAGAATCCTTGTTATGTATTGTAACAATATAACATCTAGTCTGTTGTATTCAGATTTATTGTTCTGATATAGTTTCCTTGCTAGAAAATGCTGTTGGGATTAGTTTATGTACAAAACACTTCAAAGTTTTTAATTGTATGCTGATCTTTGACATTGGGCCTCTTTCTTATTTGCAGATGTGCTTCTTTGATTTTCTTCTTACTTAGTTCTCCCCCCCCCCCCTCTCCCCCAACAAAAATGGAGTTAGAAACTCGTCAGAGGGGCATTCTAATATTTTCATTCCAATGTTTGCTGTAAAACTGCCTTTGGTGTTATGCACAAAGATTTTCATTCCTATGTTTGCAGTCTATGAAGTATATCTCTATGGATATCGAGCAATGAGTTGATAGCTCCTATGGGAATGTCTTCACAACAGAGAAGTGGACACAGTGACTGATGGATGAGGGCATCAGCGAGGGGGCAATTCAGGACACCAAGCAGATCTCAGCACTTTAAAACCAATTTTTGCTTACCAAGCATGAACAGTTTCTCCTCAATGATAAGTTGTGACAGTCAAAGCTATATAACGAACTATAAAAATCAACTAGCCAATCGAATTCAAACTTCTTCTTCGAATTCCACAAGAAGTACTTCATAGCGTCCCCCTTATAAGGTTGTAGGATATAAGTGTATCATTTTGTTACTTTTTTTATATAGCTATATTTGGATTCTTCTATGCATATCATTCTTTACCTCTAACAGATTTCTTTGGATGGCAGGTTGTTATAGTTGGTGTTGTTGGAAGATCAAATCTTGTTAAGATATCAGAGCAGCTCAGCATTCTACCGAAAAACAAAAAAAAAAAAAAACAGAGCAGCTATTAGATTTGATGTTAAGTAAGGAGAGGAACCTAGAATATTAGATTTTTTTCTTGTGTATGTTAAGTAAGGAGAGGAACCTAGAATATTAGATTTTTTTCTGGGTTCTCATATTTTCCTTCAACTAATATTGGAGTTCAGCTTCATTTCCCATATCAACACACAGCAATTTTTTCACTATTTTTTACTTCAAAAGTTTTGATTTTGTTTTCTTTTTCCCATTCGCATTCCTCTCTGGAAGTATAAAATATGAAGTAGAAGCAACAAGCGCTTTATCTTTGTTGTGTTGTTACTGTCTACTCAATTTGCAAACCAATTTTGCATTGTTTTACTGCCAACAACATTTTTTCTTTCCTCTAAATCAACGTTCCCCGGAAATTTTCAATTACCTTCTTTTTCATGTATATTTTCATTAATAACCACCTTTAGAATTTTTGGTATGTTTTCACCCTTTTCAACTGTCGCACCCCAAACCACCCCCTGGGAGGATTTGGTAGGTGACCTGAATTGCATAACGACAATCCGCCAAATCACACGAATTTAGAAGCGATTAATACACTCACAGACACACATCCATAGTATTACCACAAGTAAAATCAGAGTGCTGCAGATAATCTATACTTGCAAAGGAAGAAAGAAGAAAGCGTAGCGATACGGGAAATGATTGTTATATATACACAAGTAAAGTTGTTCATTTCTCCCATACAAACCCACAAACAGAACAGTAAGATCCAACTTATACATAAGCGAAAATAAAAGTAAATATGTACAGGGAGAGATAACTCAACCCCAAAAGAAAGACTACAAACTAGAAGCAAGAACGGGGATAAACTCCTGACAAAGTCAAAAAGGAGTCCCCAAGACAAAAAGTAACATTCGCGTCCACGTCAACACCCTTCACGGGTCAGTCCTCAGTAGTCACCGAGAACACTCGCATCAACGGCATGACCTCCGTCGGGGTCCATACCAATATCATCATAACCACCATAGCTCTCCTCCGCATAATGAGCCTCCACGCCACAATGGCATCCACCTGTACAATCATCTGATAGAAAAGCATATATAATAGAGTGTGAGCCCCACCGAGCCCGTGAGTAAAACATATCATCATGCATGCATATGCAATTATAATCATATGGATCCTACATGAACATGCAGTCCAGTTATTTATTAGCCACCAAACATCACAACTAGGGCAGGTTAGTGCTACTACAATCCCCAATACATGTATCCCTGGTGCGGGCTTTTAACCCCTTCCCGCAATACACCCATTGAGTTTTCAGAGAGGACCAGTCAGCTCCAGCATTCATACCCTGGGTCAGCCCGACCAACCCTCTGTGATTAACCTATGAGGTAACTGTCCTTTTTTTCTCTTTTCTTTTCTTTTCTTTTTCTTTTGTTTGGCTTATAGCCATAATTCACCTTTTCGGTGTTATAATATTTCTTTTCTTTTCTCATATACCGTCGCTCTCACAGGCATCCAACACCTTAACCCCTGTTGGTAAGGGTGCGTAGCATGGGTGATGAAACTCTAACCCCATGTCTATATAGCATCGTATGAGTCGGGCGGTGTCAATCGTGTCCCATTCTACAGGCTACCACATGCCTCATTTCCAAGCTGGCTACGGCATCTAGTTTAGCATTCACATTCATCATGAAGTATTCAAGTAGAATTGATCAACAGTCACACAATGTGTAATAATTATAAGATTTGAATTTGATCATGTATGGTATCATTATTATAGGAATTAAATTTCAGCATATCATTATATTACACGTACATACACGATAACATTTCACTCACCTGGGTCTGGTCCTATGAGATCAGTTACTATTTCAATTCCGGCTGCGGTCTGGCAATGTACCTCGAGTGCTGGATCAAATGCTATAGTATAAATCAGAATTGTGTCATTTAATATTCCAAACTATTTTTGGATGTCCTAGTGTTGATCTAGGCTCATTGATCTGACTCGGTGCTCAGTCTGAGATCACTTGGAATTCTCTGGGCCTTGCATTGGGCTTTAGGCCTAAGTCCCAGTGCATCATCCGAAGAATGTGGTCTAGGGTCAGAATGGTAATTTACCACTATAGTACGTGATTCTAAGTCACAATAGTCTTACAACACAGCCCCCAGGTCAGCAATGCTACAGGACCAACACAGACAATGTTTCCAAGCCCTGCGGGGCCCACTTGGGTACCCAAGGTGTTCATAATTATGGACAGATGTGAGGAGGAGTGTTTTGGTCATTTACCACCTCCTTACACTACTTACAGTCCATATGTGGAGGTCCCAATCTCAGATCTGCAATATCAGCCATTTTAATTCTCTGGGTGATGTCTCTAGGTGATGTGTGCATCGCCAGTGTTATCACCCAGAGCCTGTTTAGAACTTGAATAGGCTCCAATTCCAAGGTTTTGCACCATAGGCAGTGCCTTGATCGACCCTACATGCATGTTAGGTCATTGTGGACCTCATGGGGTGTGGTTTGCAGTGGTCCACACAGATCTTGACCTGGGCCCACCACTTGACTGCCAAGAGCTACCCAGATAGCCTAGTGAATAGTAACCCAGCTGAGTTCCAGCTGCTGGTCACGATTTGGGTTGCATGCAAGGCTGTTGCTACGTGGAGTATGGTGGTCTAGGGCTGCTACAACACATGACTAGGCTGGAAGCTGCCTGTGTTGACAGATCCAAACCCAGATTGCCTGTTTTTGGTGCAACAATGCAGTGCAGTCTAGCACAGTCATGGATTTCGATCTCAGGTGTGCAACATCAACCAAAATCATATCACAAAGCTCAGATCTTCCATGCAACATGTTTGCATGTTGGATCTAAAGCAATACATGGCAGCCCCCAGCTGTTCTGGACTGCCAATGGCCAAAAATGCTACCTAAGCACTGAGAACCATAAAGATAAAGAGAGAACAGCAGCAAAGCAGCAGGTATAGGTAGTGTTTTTATACCTGAACTGAGCCAGATGGCTGCTGGAGTAGATTTGGATGCAAGGGCAGCTTCCCCTCCTTCTCTCCTTCTTCTTTCCCTTCCTTTCTTCTTCCCCTCCTTCTCTTTTCTCCCTTTTCTCTCTTCTTTTCTCTCCCACGGTTTCAGCAGTGTTTAAAGCTCTAAAACTGAGTTGGGTCCTCTATTTATTGGAAAGTCCCCCACTGAGGCCTGTTTGGCTGCTTAGGTCCCTTTTCAAAATGCATTTTTAGACTGATTCTCAGACATTCTGGGCATTCTGGTGGGGTCCATAGGGGGGTATGAGGCGGTTCTCTAGACTCCCTTCAACCTATGGAGGGTGCCCATGGCCAGTAGGGGTGGTCCCTACACAACTACTGATTAAAATATCCATTTTCCCACTCTGGGTGATGTGTGCATCGCCCAGTGCATCACTCAGAGAATACAGCAAAGTTGTATCACTTTGGGCTTGCACAGGGGTTTGGCCTAGGGTGTTGGCCTTACACCTACACCTCACCCAAGTTAATTTCCACCCTTTTTCAGGTGTGGGTGTCACATTGATGGAGAGGAGAGAGATTACCTGGAGTCCATGCAGTACATTATGCTGTGGGCAGTGCAATTGCAAGGGTCTGTAATCCATCTTCTGATAGGTATGTAGGAGGACATCCTCGGGGGTTCTCCATTCAATTCAGTCACTGGAGTGATACTCCACAGTGTGCTTGGATGCCATGTCAGGGGTTCCTATCCTTCAATCAAATTCCCAGCCAGTTAGGGGCAGGTTTGACATTTTTCCCCACCTTACAAAAATTTCGTCCTCGAAATTTTCTTACCTTGTAGCTTAAAGCGTTGGGGATACTTTTCCTGCATTTCCTCTTCGTGTTCCCACGATGCTTCCTCTATGGGACTGTTTCCCCATCGAACCTTGATGAATGCAACCGTGCAGTTACGGAGGTTATGTTCTTTTCTGTCCAATATCTCCATAGGCTGTTCTTCATAGGTCATATCCACGTCTAACTGTTCAGGTTCAATAGAGAGTACATGTGCCGGGTTGTTGATGTACTTTCTTAGCATTAACACATGGAAAACATCATGGATGCCTTACAAGGAAGGCGGTAATGCCATCCGGTATGCTATGGGTCCCACTCTATTGAGAATCTCATAGGGACCAATGAATCTTGGGCTTACCTTGCCCTTCTTATTGAAATGTAGCAATCCCTTTGTTGGAGACACTTGGAGGAATATCTTCTCTCTGATTCTAAATTCAATATTCTTCCTCCGATTATCGACATAACTCTTTTGTCTTGATTGGGCCATTTTAATCTTCTTTCTAATGATATCTACCTTCTCACAGGTTGCTTGTATCATCTCGGGCCCAAGATACTTCCGTTCTCCAACTTCTTCCCAATACAATGGGGTCCAACGCTTCCGACCATAAAGTGCTTCATAAGGTGCCATGCCAACGGTGGAGTGGTAGCTTATTGTATGCAAATTCCACTAAAGGTATGTGGGCGTCCTAACTGTCATTCATTTCTAATATACAGGCTCTAAGCATGTCTTCCAGAGTCTGGATTGTTCTTTCAAACTGTCCGTCCGTCTACGGATGGAAAGTCATACTAAGATTTAGCTGAGACCCCAGTGCCTTCTGTAGACATCTCCAATACCTTGAGGTAAATCGAGCATCCCTATCAGAAACAATGCTGACAGGCATGCCATGTAAGCGGACTATATTCTCAATATATAGTTGGGCGAGCTTCTCCATTGAATAACTTATTTTAATTGGTATGAAGTGGGCTGCCTTTGTTAGTCCGTCTACAATCACCCAGATTGCATTCATCCCTTTCCTGGTGTTGGGTAGATTTGTCACAAAATCCATGGTAATTCTTTCCCATTTCCATTCAGGTATAGGGAGTGGCTGCAACAATCCATACAGTTGGTGTCTCTCCACCTTTATTTGTTGGCAAGTGAGGCATTCAAACCAGTGATCAAGAACTCGACCGAAACCTGTCGAAACCGTCGAGTTGTCTTCGATAGGTTCCGAGATGAGTTGGACTGAAACTTTTAAAAATCCCTTAACTCGGCCTGGTTTCGAGCGTTACGGTCTGGTTTCGATCGAAAGCAGGTTGAAACCATGACCAAATAGCATGCTTTTTCCTTGGTTTTAGCTGAACTGAACATGATGCCAATAATTCACAGACCAACCATCTTTACTTTTAGATGCAGAACCATACTACACAGCCTTATCTTCTACTCCTACCTTCTTTTTCCCATTCAAACCAATGACAACCTTATCTTCTATTCCTATCTTCTTCTCCTATTCTTTATTTTTTCATCTTCTTCTCCTTATTTATTTCTTTCTTTTATCCATCCTTCCAAAGATTTTTGGTTCAAAATGGAGAAAAAGATCTGATGAAGAAATATTTGGGAGAAATGAAGTTGTTCTTGGTATTCCTTTCATTCTATTCTATTCTATTCCACAGTAATTGTTCAAATTGTATGCTGTGTTGTTTTGTTGATTTTGCTTTTTTTTTTGGGGGGTTCATAGATCTTGAAAAGAGGATCAGTTCAAGGAGGAGAGCAGTTTTTATGGAGGCATCTCCTTGTATGACAAAAAGCTTCTCAGCTGGGCTGGGGAGATCAATAGAGAGTTTGACATTAAATTCCAACCCTGTGCTTTTCTTTTTCCAATCGGTAATGGACTATTAGACCAATTGGTCCCATAACATGTCATGGGATATGTATGTTGTGCATTTGGAGGAACGGCTTCGCAATCTTCAGTGGAACTAATTATAAATTTATAATACCATTTTAGTGTCTGTATTGTATCAGCGCGTACGTCAGTAAACTTAGGTCAATAACCACAAATATCATTTTCAGTGATTTTTTGGTTACTGTAATTCATGGATTGTGTTTAAAATGTGAAAAATAGGCAACTTGCAAAAAATCAGACCTAAAAAACCTTGTTTTGGGGTCAAAACCTTGGTTTCCCCATCAATAGGAAAAAATCCTAGGTTTCAACCGAGATATGGTCGAAACCGAGACGAACTCGATTTTTGGCTGGTCGAAACCCAAGTTTTAAAACCTTAATTCGGACACGTATATTGTTATGGTCTCTTCATCCCAATCCACTAATAGTACTTCTTCAGATCTTTGTACATCTTCGTGCTTCCAGGGTGGATTGAATAGGGTGAGTTGTGTGCCTCTCTAAGGATTTGTTCTTGTACCTCGTAATCATCAGGCATGCACAGTCTATCTCTGAACTTCAATGCCCCGTCATCGGCCAGTGAAAAGTCTTGGCCCTTGTGGACACCATGCTACAGTTCCCAAATTTTCTTGGCCAATTCGGGGTCAAGAGGCTGCTTCTCAATTACCTCTTCTCGTATCGACGGCTGTATATCCATAGCTGCTAGCTGCATAGCCGTTCCTTTGATCACGAGTTCTAAATCAAACTTCTGGGCTTCTTCTAACAGTTGCTTATTTACAACCAAGGAAGCAAGGGATGCAGTCTGAGATTTCCTGCTTAACGCATCTGCTACAACATTGGCCTTGCCAGGGTGGTACTAGATCTCACAATCATAATCTTTCACCAATTCTAACCACCGTCTTTGTCTCATATTCAGCTCCTTATGGGTGAAGAAATACTTCAGACTCTTGTGATCGCTAAAGATTTCACTCTTTTCATCGTATAGGTAATGTCACCATATCTTCAACGCGAAGACTACCGCCGCCAACTCTAAGTTATGAGTGGGGTAGTTCTTTTCGTGTGCCTTCACCTATCTTGAGGCATAGGCAACCACTTTACCTCTCTACATTAGGAAACCACCCAATCCTGTTCTAGATGCGTTGGTGTATACCACCATTCCTCCGGTGCCATCCGGAATAGTCAAAGCTGGTGCCGTCACCAATCGGTTTCTCAACTCCTAGAAACTTTTGTTGCAAGCCTCATTCCATTCAAACTTTGTGCCCTTCTTCGTTAGCTTCGTCATGGGCGCCGAGATGCATGAGAAATTCTCAATAAATCAGAGGTAATATCCGGCCAAACCCAAGAAACTTTGGATCTCAGTGGCATTCTTCGGGCTCTCCCACTCGAGAACCACCTTTACTTTATCTGGGTCTACCTTGATGCCATCCTTAGTGACGATATGCCCCAGGAATCCAATTTGGTGAAGCCAAAATTCACACTTGCTGAACTTGGCATACAGTTGGTGTTCCCGTAACTGTTGCAACACGAAGGTAAGGTATCGAGCGTGCTCTTCTTCACTCTTGGAGTACACCAGAATGTCGTCAATAAATATGATGACGAACTTGTCCAATACATCATGGAATACTCTATTCATCATGTCCATAAACGCTGCCGGGGCATTAGTTAACCCGAACGATAATACTAAGAATTCATAATGTTCGTATCAAGTTCTAAATGCCATTTTATGAATATCGCCACTCTTAATCTTCAACTGGTGGTATCCGGACCTAAGATCGATCTTGGAGAAAACTCTTGCTCCTTGTAGTTGATCAAATAGGTCATCAATGCGTGGCAATGGGTATCAATTCTTAATTGTCAACTTATTTAATTCACGATAGTCGATACACAGCCGCATGCTACCATCCTTCTTCTTCACGAATAGCATGGGTGCTCCCCAAGGAGACATTCTAGGTCGTATAAAACCTTTCTTCAGCAACTTTTGTAGTTGGACCTATAGTTCTTTCAACTCGATAGGTGCCATTCGATATGGTGCCTTTACCGGTGCTGCACCAGGGGTCAGATCAATTGCGAACTGTGTCTCACGATCAGGTGGCAGCTAGGTCAGATCTTCTGGAAAAACATTAGGAAAGTCTTTGAAGATGTCAAGCTCCTCCAAGGGCTTTATCTTTGCCTCAGTGTCCATTACAGTGGCTAAAAAGCCTTAACATCCTTCACCCAGCAACTTTCGTTCCTGGAGGGCGGATAAGGTTATCCTTCTGGGCTTTCTCTTCGGTTTACTTTGGTAGGTGAAAACCGACCCATCATCTAACTTGAATATTATCTTCTTCTCCGCACACATGATGATTGCTCCATAGGCGGATAGCCAATCCATGCCTAATATCACGTCAAAGTCCTTCATATCAAACTTTATTAGCTATGCGATCAATTTCTTCCCATAAATTTCTACCTGACAGGGGTCGTAGACTACTAAATCGTGCCCAATTTCCCTCAGTTGGTCAATCATCCTACTCGCAAAGGTAGTAGAGACGAAGGAGTGGAATGCGCCCGAGTCAAAAAGTACTCACGCAGGAATGGTTGAGACATTCAGGGTACCTAGGGTTTGTATAAAATTTAGGTTTCACATCCCATAGGCTATTTCCCACAATTTAGTAGTGTTCAGTGGACTTACCTGTCATTACATTAGGGTTCGCCTCCGCTTCTTCATTTGTCAGCGCGAATACCTTTCCTCGCGTTCGATTGTCCCGTGGTTGAAAAGGTCTAGCATAGGAGTGATTTGGTGAGTAAATATTATATCCGCGATGCTTGCATTCCCTGGCCATGTGCCCTACTTTGTTGCATACAAAGCATTTATTAGGCGGAACAGCTGGTGTTGAGGCTTAGCTCACTTGGCTTGTGGCTGGTCAGGCTGGCGAAGCTGCTGTTGTTGCTTGACTCACAGTTGGTTGAGTAGGTCGACTATAAGTGAGGCGGAAAGGGTTTTGACCCACATCTGACCTACGGTATGGAGTCGGATTGGGGCTTGAACTAGTTCCTCGAAAAACCTTATTCGGCCAACCGAAACTCTGGAAGTTATTTGGCCTTTTGACCAATCCGGGCGACGTTGTAGCTTTCTCTTTTTCCTTCTCCTTCAATCTATCCTCCATAGTCTTCGCCTTATCGACCATCTGAGCATAATCCCGAATATTCATAATTGATAAAACAGACCCGATCTCAGGTTTAAGTCCCTTCTCAAACTTCTTTGTCTTACTTACTTCCCCCTTCAGGTGATCCAGAGTGAAGTGGAATAGATCTTCGAACCGTTGCTGATAGTCTAGCACTGACTTGGTTCCTTGCACAAGCGCAGAGAACTCAGCTTCGTTTCTGTCCCTAAAGCTCTCAGGGAAGTAGTTCTTGAAGAAAACCACTTTAAATTGCTCCCACGTGGGATTCAGATGAGCGGCTTTCAGATTTGGCTTAGTAGCCTTCCACCAGACTTCAACATCATTCTATAGCTGATAACCCGCACATATCAGCTTTTGCGCATTCGTACATTCAAGTACATCAAAAGCCTTCTCTAGGGCACTAATCCATCTTTCTGGCTGCATCGCCTCAAAATTTAACTTGGAAAACACGGGTGGTTGGAGTTTCTTGAACCTCTCCATCACCTTGGTGGTAGAGTTTTCCGCTAAGTGTTGAGGCATAGGTGGTGGAAAAAGTACGGACTGGTTGGGTAGTGGAGATGGCACTACACGCTCTTGCATCATGGCCACAAATTGTATAGACATTTGGCCCAACAAATCGTGTTATTGCTGCATGGTCCGCATCATGGTGGTCATGAAGGCATTTACCTCACCGACTGCTATACCTGGCTGAGGTGCTGCAGCAGTGGCTTGAGCAGCCATGGGTGCCCTCGGCGAAGTAGCCAACGCTTTAGAATTTTAAGCTTCAATTCCATTTGGCAGCTCAACCTCCGGGATAATTCGAGGGCGTCTTCCTCGATGACCACCTCGGTTAGTTCTTGTGTTGACCATGGCTGCTTTTCTGGAAAGAGAAACTCGTTCAATAATCCAACACTTCTTACCGCGGTCAACAAACAGATCCTAGTTAACACATGTACATTCCTATTCCACAATCCTAGTGAAATCATCCAAATAAGGTGTGTTTTATTTGCTTATTTATTCTGTTCTTGTTCTTTTTATTTGTTTTATGTCATGTTATGCATGATATTATCTTAAATTTTAAAGTTTAAATAATAACCTTCCTAATTATGTACCTGTGTCTAGCAGGCAAGTCTCTATAACTGCCAACTGGTGATAACAGTCTGCATGTAAAGATAGGCTATGTCACCTCTAACCTCATCTACTAAGGATAGGTAAATAGCTCGATCCACGGGCCCACTAGTGTCAGCAAGAGCTAAGTAAACTACTAACTGGTTCTTAGCACGGGCCTGTATCTCACGTATCCTGATCAGTCTCCTTCTCAGTTGCCTAATGTATCGCATGTTGCTGGGGTCTCCAACCCGAACAACACAATAGGGTCCTGCCATGAAGAAGTTCTAAGGATCAAGCCACTATGGCCACTTAATTAGAAGAATTAAGCATAATACTATAGGGAAATTAAATAGCAGGAGAAGGAAGAAATAAATGGGTTGGCTCGAGGCATCTTAGTACCTACGGGGTTCAATTTTGACTCGGCAGCCTAATAGGTTCCTGTTCCTAGTTGAACTAGGTGGTGGGTACGGTGGGGTCTACGCTCCCTAAAATCCCATAAATACATAATACAACATACCTACATACCAATGTTCAAGTTTGCAAAGCATCACTTTACCAAGGTTCGTACACACATGACAATTAGGCACATAATATTTAATATTAAGGCACATACAATCATTACTATATATACATACATATTTGTTTAAATAAATACGAAAATTTTGCTTCCCACATGTCTTACCTCTTACGCCCATCAGTTTACATGTATTGTCTTGGTGAACCAAAGTGTGTGTTATTATATAATAATTTTTTTTAGATATATTATTATTATTATTATTATTATTACTCACATATTTGTCTAATTAATATGTTTAGGTCCATTATACTATTTTTGGATGAAACCTTTATGTCCATACCCTTTTACAGCAAAAACCTGCAGAAAAACATTCTCTGGGCGCTAGGCACATCGCCCAGTGCAATTGCCCATAGTATCGGGGCCCAATCTATATCAGTCCGAGACATGCCCTTTTCACTCCATTTGCTTTCCATAGCCTTCCAAACACCTAGGGCAGTGCTCCAAAGCCTAGTGTGACCTCTTCCACACCAAGTCCACCCATTTTCACAGGTCCCCCGCGATCCTACGCAATCTAGGGTAAGTTTCTTTAGATTTTTCTCTTGTTTTAGGTTGTTGTCCACGTTTTTCCTTTCTTTGGCTTGGATTTTGCAAATTTTTCTTGCCCTAACTTCTTTTTATCTTTTCCTTTTTACAGCACCATATCCACGAGACATAGCACGGCGAGGAAATCCGTAGCACGCAAGAGGCTGCGGTCTGATTCCGAGGATTCCTCCTCTTCTATGCCACCTACCTCACCGAGAGAGGATTCTTCCTCCGAGGAGCCAGATTTTGATCAGTTCTTGTTTTCTAGGTATGAGCACTCCAAAGACTGGGTCAAGTTCAGTTCCAAAAGCATAGTGAACGGAAGGTTGGTACAGGTGGATGACTTCCACCAATACAGTTTGTATTCTAGGTTTAACACCCTAGGATGGGCATCCATGTTATCGCCCACCGAGCCATGTTACCTAGTGCCATCTGGGGAACGGGAGTTTAGTTTAGATAGTAGAGTGAAGGGGGTGGACATCAGACTCACCACTGCCATCTTGGCAGAGATCCTTGGGCTGCCTGACTCAGGCGAGAGATGTTACTACAAGCATAGGGTAGATGTCTCAGATATGTTTTCCTTGGAGACTAGGAGGAGGGTCTTTAAGGCTTTGACTAGCTCAGAGAGGGTCCCTAAGTCTGAGGCTAACTATAAGCCTAGTGCGAGGATCATCAGTAGATGCATTTTATATAACATCTACCCGAAGGGCGGGAATAGGGGGAGTATTTCTATGTTGAGGGCTTACATCATATACTACCTACTAGGAGCCGGCAAGGGGGGTCCAGTGATCAACCTCCCATATCTGCTGCTACAGGCCATGTTGTACCATGCCCAGAATCCTTCTGATGAGAACCTACCATATGGGAAGTTCCTAACCTTGGTATTTAGACACTTTGATGTTCCCCTGGATGGTGAGTATATGGATAGGGACAGGTCTAGACCTATCAGTAAGACCTCAATCCTGAAGATGAAAGTGCAAGGGGAACCAGAGAGTGATCCAGAGGAGGGAGATCAGATGGAGCAAGGACAGGAGCAGGGAGTTGACCCAGATGAGAAGGGTGACTTAGAGGGAATTGGAGCATAGTTCACTGACTTGCCCCCATATGAGGCAATCGGTGCCACCAGTTCATAGGTGCCAGAGTCCTATGGGTGGTCTGACATGATGTCGCAGTTCCAGAGCCTCCGCACCCAGCTCACTGACATGTCTACTAGGACGGATCAGGGTTTCTCGTCCCTGGAGGGTAGAGTGGGATTAGTAGAGCGACGCCTGGACTTCTTGGATACTTACCATCGCGTCGACTCACGACAGACTAAGCCTCCATCAGGCGACTTACCTCCACCAGAGTAGCATTCCAGCTCGAGCTTCTTTATGTTCAATCTGACTTATCTGATGTAGCTCTGACTTTTGTCTCTTTTTTTTTATTATTTTTTATTATTTTTATATCGTGGCTTATGTACTAATTTTTTTTTTCTCAGCTTATGTAATTTGGAAGTAGTACTTCCAATCAAACTTTATGTAGTGGCTCGACCACAGTTTATCTTTTCATTAACGTGAATATGCATTCTGTCTTTTAATTATATTTACCTCCCACGTAGTTTTTAATTATTGTATGTTTTATTATTTGTAATTTATTATTCCTATTCTGCCATCTATGAATGTAGAAAGAGCTTCACGCTCTGATATGAAACCACCCCTTGGGAGGATTAGGCAGGTGACCCGAATTGCATAATGACAATCTACCAAATCCCACAGATCTAGAAGCGATTAATACACTCATAGACACACATCCATACCATTACCACAAGTAAAATCAGAGTACTGCAAATAATCTATATTTGCAAAGGAAGCAAGAAGAAAGCATAGCGATACGGGAAATGATTATTATATATACATAAGTAAAGTTGTTCTTTTCCCCCATACAAATCCACAAACAGAACAGTAAGATCTAACTTATACATAAGTGGAAATAAAAGTAAATATGTACAAGGTGAGATAACTCAACCCCAAAAGAAAGACTAAAAACTAGAAGCAAGAACGGGGATAAAGTCCTGACAAAGTCAAAAAGGAGTCTCCAAGATAAAAAGTAACATTCGCGTCCACGTCAACACCCTTCATGGATCAGTCCTCAGTAGTCACCGAGAACACTCGCATCAACGGCACGACCTCCGTTGGGGTCCATACCAATATCATCATAACCACCATGGCTCTCCTAAGCGTAATGAGCCTCCACGCCACAATGGCATCCACCTGTACAATCATCTAATAGAAAAGCATATATAACAGAGTGTGAGCCCCACTGAGCCCGTGAGTAAAACATATCATCATGCATGCATATGCAATCATAATCATATGGATCCTACATGAACATGCAGTCCAGTTATTTATTAGCCACCTAACATCGCAACTAGGGCAGGTTAGTGCTACTACAATCCCCAATACATGTATCCCTGGTGCGGGCTTTTAACCCCTTCCCGTGATATACCCATTGAGTTGTTGGAGAGGACCAGTCAGCTCCCGCATTCATACACTGGGTCAGCCCGACCAGCCCTCTGTGATTAACCTATGAGGTAACTGTCCTTTTTTTCTCTTTTCTTTTCTTTCGTTTGGCTTATAGCCATAATTCACCTTTTCGATGTTATAATATTTCTTTTTTTTTCTCATATACGGTCGCTCTCACAGGCATCCAACACCTTAACCCCTGTTGGTAAGGGTGCGTAGTACGGGTGATGAAACTCTAATCCCATGTCTATATGGTATCGTATAAGTCGGGTGGTGTCAACCGTATCCCATTCTACGGGCTACCATAGGCCTCATTTCCAAGCCGGCTATGGCATCTAGTCTAGCATTCACATTCATCATGAAGTATTCGAGTAGAATTGATTAACAGTCACACAGTGTGTAATAGTTGTAAGATTTGAATTTGATCATGTAACACAGTATCATTATTATAGGAATTAAATTTCAGCATATCATTATGTTACACGTACATACATGATAACATTTCACACACCTGGGTCTGGTTCTATGAGATCAGTTGCTGTTTCAATTCCGGCTACGGTCTGGCGGTGTACCTCGAGCGCGGGATCAAATCCTATAGTATAAATCAGAATTGTGTCAATTCCAAATTATTTTTGGATGTCCTAGTGTGGATCTAGGTTCACTGATCTGACTCGGTGCTCAGTCTGAGATCACTTGGAATTCTCTAGGCCTTGCACTGGGCTTTAGGCCTAAGTCCCGGTGCATCATCCGGAGAATGTGGTCTTGGGTTAGAATGGTAATTTACCACTGTAGTACATGATTCTAGGTCACAATAGTCTTACAACACAGCCCTCATGTCAGCAGTGCTACAGGACCAACACAAACAGGGTTTCTGAGCTGTGCGGGGCCCACTTGGGTACCCAAGGTGTTCATAATTGTGGACAGATGTGAGGAGGGGTGTTTTGGTCATTTATCACCTCATTACACTTTTTACAGTCCATATGTGGAGGTCCCAAACTCAGATCTGCAGTATCAGCCATTTTAATTCTCTGGGTGATGTCTCTAGGTGATGTGTGCATCGCCCAATGCTATCACCCAGAGCCTGTTTAGAACATGAATAGGCTCCAATTCCAAGGTTTTGCACCATAGGTAGTGCCTGATCAACCCTACATGCATGTTAGGTCATTGTGGATCTCATGGGGTTTGGTTTGCAGTGGTCCGTACAGATATTGACCTGGGCCCACCACTCGGCTGCCAAGAGCTGCCCAGACAGCCTAGTAAATAGTAACCCAGTTGAGTTCCAGCTGCTGGTCACGATTTGGGTTGCATGCAAGGCTGTTCCTACGTGGAGTAGGGTGGTCTAGGGCTATTGCAACACACGGCTAGGCTGGGAGCAGCCTGTGTGCACAGATCCAAGCCCAGACTGCCTGTTCTTGGTGCAACTGTGCAGTGCAGTTTGGCACAATCATGGATTTCGGTCTCAGGTGTGCAAAAACAGCAAAAATCATATCACAAGGCTCATATCTTCCATGCAACATGTTTGCATGTTGGATCTGAAGCAATACATGGCAGCCCCCAACTGTTCTAGGCTACCAATGGCAAAAAATGCTACCTAAGCACTGAGATCCATAAAGATAAACAGAGAATAGTAACAAAGCAGCAGGTATAGGTAGTGTTTTTATACCTAAACTGAGCCAGATGGCTGCTGGAGTAGATTTGGATGCAAGGGCAGCTTCCCTTCCTTCTCTCCTTCTTCTTTCCCTTCCTTTCTTCTTCCCCTCCTTCTCTTTTCTCCCTTTTCTTTCTTCTTTTCTCTCCCATGGTTTCAGCAGTGTCTAAAGCTCTAAAACTGAGCTGGGTCCTCTATTTATAGGAAAGCCCCCCACTGAGGCATGTTTGACTACTTAGGTCCCTTTTCAAAATGCATTTTAGACTGATTCTCAATCATTCTGGGTATTCTTGTGGGGTCCACAGGGGTCCAAGGGTATGAGGTGGTTCCCTCGACTCCCTTCAACCTATGGAGGGTGCCCATGGCTAGTAGGGGTGGTCCCCACACAACTGCTGATTAAAATATCCATTTTCCCACTCTAGGTGATGTGTGCATTGCCCAGTGCATCACCCAGAGAATACAGCAAAGCTGTATCACTTTGGGCTTACACAGGGGTTTGGCCCAGGGTGTTGGCCTTACACCTACACCTCACCCAGGGTAATTTCCACCCTTTTTTAGGTGTGGGCCCCACATTGATGGAGAGGAGAGAGATTACCTGGAGTCCATGCAGTACATTATGCTATGGACAGTGCAACTGTAAGGGTCTGCAATCCATCTTCTGACAGGTATGTAGGAGGACATCCTCGGGGGTTCTCCATTCAATTCAGTCACTGGAGTGATACTCCACAGTGTGCTTGGATGCCATGTCAGGGGTTCCTGTCCTTCAATCAAATTCCCAGCCAGTTAGGGGCAGGTTTGACATCAACCCTCTCTCTCCCTCCTTGGTTTTGCATCTTTATCCTATGGTATCTACAAATGCTTTCAATAGAGGCAAATAAGTTAAAGCTCCTATAACTCTTAAACCTAAAATTGTGCTGGTTGAAGTCATTGGTGTTGGAGATGTGTTGTATGCATGAATGAAGCACTCTCTCTCTCTCTCTCTCTCTCTCTCTGAAACACATATAAATCAGAGCTCAACTCCCTTACACTGGGTTGTACCTCACTCTTATTACCCCAAGAACAGCAAATCCGAAGAGATAGAACACGACAATGCCTCATAGACTAATCTATGGACATATAGGATTTGGAGACCAACTATACAAGTTCTAAGGAAGCCATGAACAAGGGCACGCATTCCCCAATATGTTTCTAAACCACTTTTGAGCTAACATAGTGATTATGAGTTTGATCAAGGCTTTTATAATTTAAATATGGGTCTTTAGCTCAATTGGAAGAGTACTTGGGGTGTGGGAAATCACTCCATACCTCAAGAGGATGGTGGTTCGAGTCCACCAAGTCCCTTGTCTATATTTTGATTTTAACCTTAATGGTAGTGTCATAAGAATTGGTATTTCATGATACAGAGAACCCAATAGCTTACAAAGTTGGGTCTCCATCTAGCTTGTTTAATTTTGATTGTACGCTTTTATTTGTTATGTTATAATTCTTAGTAGATAATTTTCTTTATGATTCCTTTGTTTTACATTGTGCTATCCCCATAAAGCTCTTGATTGGGTCCAATGTTATTGGACCTTATTTGATTCATATGTTGTGAAATTGTGCACTGTTAAAATATGAAGAAAGAATTGGAGAATTATATCATTGTATTAAACAATAAATGACCGCTTGAGGCAATCTATCAGATGCTTATGCCAAAACTGTTTAGGATACTTAAGTGTCTTCTCACAGAGGAACAACTATGTGCCTTGAAATATGCATTAACACTTGGAGATGAACTTGAAGGAAATGTTTCAAACCATAGTATGTCTAATTTTCCTTTGATGATCTCAAGGCACTTATCTTTTAGATTGTTTTTATTCGACAACATTTTTTTTTTTTTTTGATTCTACAACATTGATGAATGTACAAATTTTGCATATGCAGGGGTCTTGAGGTTCATCTTTTGCTGTTTCAAAATAATAGAAGTCTACCATTTTGGTCTCCCTATTAATCCATTCTATGGAATATGTACCAACGCTTATGTTCTTCTTCTCTTAATCAAATTTAGTTGTGCTTGTATTAACTTTTGGTTCTTATTTTCTTAATCTGAACATGGCAATGATAAATTTGTTTTAATTGAAGCTTAAAAAGATATATGCATAAAAAGGGGCTTATGTTAGATACACTGAATCAGATTGATTCTTGATTCAATATATATATTTTAGTAGCCTTTGTTGAATAAATTGCTATGATGCATAAATATTGACTAGTTGCTACTGTCTCGCCCCATGCTTATGTCTCTCTCTCTCTCTCTCTCTCCCTCTCTCTCTCTCTCACACACACACACACATATTCTTGTCCATACGTGCATTTGCATGTGCATGTTTACTAAGTATATATATATATATGAAATGACAATATTTATCTTCATTAAAAAAATTGTATGTTATATTAGAAGGGCAAAAAAGTAAAATTATATGGAAAAAAGAAAGTTAAGTGATTGCATGCATACAGCCAGCACTCAAATACATCCCCCCCTAAAATGATCGCCCTAGCCCTTGCAAAATGAAAAATTCCCCTTCCCAATGCCGATGCCGCCCTTGCACGCACTCCCTTTTAGACATGAAGGCCACCTTTTGATTCTTTGTCCCTCATTTAACCCTCAAGCATAATAAGAAATATAATCATTTGACTAATTTAAATCTTTATTACCTAAATAATAATGTAGAAATTTTACAAAATACCTAGACATGCGTAGTAGTGGAGCCATTTTGAAAACTTAATTTGGTATCTACTTTTTTGTATCACTGAGCTTTAATAGTTTACAAAGAGAGGTTCATATTAATTGGCATGTGTTGAAACTGAGTTTGTTTCTTTTCTTCCTCAGGGTGGTTGAGCTCGGAGAGCATTAGATTTTTATGTGTTAAACAGATGTAGAGACAGTGACTTGGACACAGGAAGACTGAATTTGCTGAACTGTAAGCATATGAGAATCTCTGGTCACCATATGAACTCTTTGGCTTGCAAATTTCTCTCTTTTGTGTTTATTACTCTTGTTTTCAGATTTATGCTATTTCCTACTTTCCCCAGTTTTGGAGGGTTCCAACAGAACGACTTTTATCTTGTCCACAGCTCCAGTTCGTAATCAGACTCCAAATTTGGAGTTCGGAAAGATAAGTTCCTGGAGGTTCCCTAGATTGTTTGGGGACTTCACAATCCGAAAATTATTGTTGCAAGGGCATGTCTGACTGCAAGGATGCTGAACAGAACACTGTTGATGCCTAACTTAAGTGCTTCATTGTTTTACAATGAATTCGAACTATCACAGCTTATTTCCTTTGATAAGATCTTTACTTTTGGAAGGTTTAATTCCCTCTGTAAAAGGGTTTGTGCATCTGGGTTGTTTCTCAGGTATTTCTATTCGAGCTAGAGCATTTGAGCTTCAAAAAGGAAGTGGACTGTAGAGAGTGGTTTGAATCAATTGAGACAAATTAAAGAGGGTTCAACTGATTATGTTGAGGTAATTCGAATAATTGGTAAGAGTCTATTTTTGTGGCATGACCGTTGGCCTGTTATGAATTATGCCAAGTTCTTTGAATGTTTAGTTTTTGTAGATGATATAGATGAGGAAGCCACAAAAGTTGTGTCTAAGATTAAAGAAATGGGAAGTAGCTTGAGAGTTGATTGACTTTGTTGGGAATAACCTTTGTACATCCCTTTTCTAATCTTATAGGACTTGAGAGGACACAGAAATTCACTAGAATAGTTGTGCCAAGATCATGCGGCATGGATGTAAGATTGTTGTATTATGCCAATTACATTTTTTGGGAAAATCTGAGGGCCCCTCAGAGTTGGATTATGGATATGTCTGGTTGTAAGTCTCCAAGCCATTAGCTATGGTACTAAAAACATCTCTCGCTGAAAGTGCTGCAATTCTTTTGAACTCTAAGGATCCGTTGGCCCCTCTTATTTTCAGTAATAGAATTGAACACTCAGGCTTCATGGGTTGTTTTGTCTTCCAGGATATATTCTTTGTAAAGAAGAGTAATAAATAGTCACAAAGTTGTTCTCATTTCTGTAAGTTGTAAAAAATTTTATTTCTTTTTTATGATTAACGGGGTTTACTTGTATTTTTTTTTGGGTGAATAAATATGCATTACCAAACCCCAGGAGGGGGTTTACTTGTATTCATATTCTTATAGAGAAGATTTGTCTTTTTTCCTTTATCTTGGCCAATGAAAGAGACTTAAAATTTTTTTTGTTCTTTCAACATTTTGATTGATGTAGTAATGGAGAAAATATGAGTTCAAATGGAATGATCTACTCACTTTTTTCTCAAACCAAACAAAAGTAATCTTTAATATTCATGTTCTTTACTCTTGACACCAAATGATCCAATTAACCTGTCACAGGCCAGAATCTAAACAATCGAACTACAGTACCTGCATCTTCCCAATTCCCTCTGTGGTAGCATTGAGCTCTAACTTGATACAATCTCTTTAAAGTTGTTTGTGACTGAAATCTGAAACCAGTGCCCTTTTATGTAGAGCTTCTGCTTCCTGTTTCCAGTTTTTTCTTGTAGATCAGATTGTCTACCATGTCCTGCCCTCTTAATCTTTTGGGTTAATCTTTCACTCTTCCACAATAAAACCGTTTGAACCCATGAATTCCATTGGAACAAACTTCACCAATAACAACACAACAGCCTATATTCAGTATTAATTGAAGATAAAGGGAACCAATAACTAAACCATGGACCACTTCAGTCTAGCTAATGGAATGGGGTATTGAAAAGAAATTGTTTTCCATTACATTGTATAATACTTTAGTGAATTTAAGCTTTGTCTAGTTCTTGAAATTGAATTTGACATTGAAGAAATCTTTTGTATGTGGGTGAAATTTTTTTCATAATGGTTAAAAAAATTGTATTTTTGTTGAGGCCATCTCTCATTTCCCCCCATTCCTCTCTCTTACACCCTTCCATTCTCTCTCTCTCTCTCTCTCTCTCTCTCTCTCTCTCACTATCACACACACACACATTCTTGTCCATGTGCATTTGCACATTCAATTTTACTAGTATATATATATATATATCATACTATTATATAAAAGCACGTTGTGGCAAATCTTTCAGTTATCTATTCTACTCTTCATTCTTATCTAAAATTCCATTATTCAATTCTTAATCTTTATGTCATTCTTTCTTATAATTCATAATCTTAGGTACCCTTAGTATTAATTATTACTTTTTTAAGTATTTGCAAATCGGAATTTGGAGACCCAAATCTTTAGTGATCGCTTCGTGGCTACTTTTTCAAGTACTTCTTTGTTATATTTTTGGAATCTTTGGTACCCATATTATTTTTTGCAACTTTATATTGTTATTTCTTCTAAATCAAATATATATATTTTTTGGGTCGTGAAATCCCTTCGTCTCCGTTCTCTCTACAAACCCTAACATCAACAATGGAAGGAGCTCTTGAGGTTCTGTTTCCTTTCCACAGTGAGAATGAAGGTTTGGAGGTCAACCTTTAATGATCCTACGAGTCTTGGAATTGGTTTTCGTTGAACCATAACCTCCAGTCTCTTTCAAATTTCGATCTTGGTCGTCGGCAGTAACACTACTACGAATACAATAATAACACCGATCCTATTATCGATATTGAAAATTCCCGTATAAAGATCTGAGTTCTATCTCCCTTGTTAGAACATAGTGTTCTCGAAACGATTTGAAGTGAGTAGTTCAGAAGCTAAGAGGAGTTTTTCTCTTCTTTTCTGCAAAAGAAACCCCAATCTAAGGAAGGGCTTCGTTTCATCTTTTTTAGTCGTAGCCCTTCGAAATCTCAGGGTCTGTTCATGCGGGGAATATCGCCTATGCTTGTGTAGCTTCAATATGATCTTAAATAGGTTAAAGGTGAAGCATCGAAGATTGTCCGACTGAAGAATTGTAGCACCGCCGCTCTTTGATTTGATAATCCAATCTTTGATTTGGCAGAATTTTCCCTCCAAAGTAAGTCAATCTTTGATTTTCATTTAATCAGTTAAATGCCATTCTCCATTTGATTCTGTGGCTAATCTGTCATGAAATATAGTTCATATTTTTTTTTCTTTCATTTTTCATTTTTATTTTTTATTTTTTTTTATTATTCCCTCAGTTTCCTACATTCTCTTTGGATAGTAGGATCAGTGTAATCTTTTATGGTGAGAGCTTGATGAACTTTCATGTATTGATCACGTATCTATTTGAGTTTCTTCGCCGAAACAAGAAGAACAGCTCTTCTCGGGTAAAACCGAGCCTCTCTTTCTCTCTTTGCCTGTCTTTTGTTTTCTGCAATTACCCATCCCTCTAACTCTCTCTACACCGATTGGTTTTCTGCAATTATCCATCTCTGTCGCTCGTTGTTTGGTTTCTACAATAATTCCCCCCCTCTCATCTCTCATGAGAAACTTGGTGTTTTTAAATCAGATCAATAAAGAATACGAATATGCATCATATAGCGGTTCCCTGTTTTGGTGTCTTGGACTAATCGTATTTTATTTATTTATTTATTTACCTAGAGTAGTTGACAACTCTTATTCTTTTTCAATGTCCTTGAATTCCCATCTCTCTATTCAATTCTTGCTCAAAATTAAGGTATACTTTAGTAAGGTTTTGTCAAACCCTGCCCCCTGACTGTCTGGAATCTGATTGAAGTGCAGGAACCCCTAGCCAAGCCACCAGGATCACTGTGGAGCATCACTCCACTCAATGAGATCAATGAAAATGCTCTGAACAGGTTTCCCTATATACTTGTTAGAAGATGGATAGCAGACCCCTGTACTTGCACAGCTCACAGATTGATGTATGATTTGGATCCCAGGTAATCTCTCTCCTCCCTAAAATGGTGGGACCCACCTCTAAAAAATCATGTAAAAACCCTTGGTGGTTATGTGGGGACAATACCCTGACCTAGGGTCAAACCCCTGTGCAATCCCCCTTTGATTTCAGTTGCTGGAATTCACTGGGTCATGCACTGGGCGATGTAGCAAGGCCCAGTGACATCGCCCAGTGGCTGTTTTTACATATATTTAATTATTATAATTGTGGGGACCACCCAACTTGACCATGGACACTCTCCAGTGATAGAGGGGACTCCGAGGGACCACCTCATACCCTTGGTTCAGTGTGAACCCCACCTGTGCACCCAGAACTGAACAAAATCAGTTTAAAAATGAGTTTTTAAAAGAGACCTAACCAAACAAACAGACCTCAGTAGGCCTTAAGTCTATAAATAGGAGGCCATTGGTTCATTTAGAACCCTTGGCTGTACCTAAATCCGAAAGAGAGAAGAGAGAGAAGAAGAGAGAGAAAGAAGAGGAAGGAGAAGGAGGAAGAAGGAAGGAAGAAGAAGGGCTGCTGCCAGCTCCTCCCCCAGCTCATCCGAGCTTCTTCCCAGCTCTGTTTCAAGTTTAAAATTCCCTGCATACCTGCTGTTCACCATTCATTCCCTTTTGCATCTGTGTTTTTCAACCCTGGGTAGCCCCAGAACTCGCTTAGGTTTGCCGGTCTTGGTCCGGATCAGCCATGCGGACCTTGTGCATGGTGAATCGTGATCTATGTTGAAAAATAAAAATCTGATATGCTGTTCCCTTGGCCGAATTCTGTTCATGCATGCATACACAGCCTTGACCCCCTTCCGGCTGCTGGATTGAAGCCCAGACTGCAAGCCAGGGCTGCTGAGACCCAACCCTAGGTGGGTACAGCCCTGAAACCCTGTCTGGCATATTGTTTCAGCCTTGTATGTGGCTGAAACACAAGATTTCAGATCTGCAAAACCCTGTGTACTATTCATCGGGGTATTCGACAGCCGATACGACTGCTGGAACCACGATGGTGAAATGGATTGGACCATAAGGTAGACCACCACTAGGGCTACTGGACCATCCCAACATGCGAGAGGATCCATTAGACCCTTGGCCCCGCAAAGCCCAGCCTTGGAAACTCAGCCCGCTTGCCGATTGCGGCATCGGCGATGCAAAGAGGCCCGAGACATCACCTGAAGGAATCTTTTGATACAAAAGGGCAAAATTGTAATTTCCTATGGGATTTGATCCCTGGACACTGTGGGATGTGGGAAATGACAAAAATGACCTTCCCCCACATCTGTCCATATGTGAAAATTGGTTGGAACCCTAAGTGGGCCCTGCAAATGACTGTGCACTGCTGTGTTTGGTTTTACTGCACTGTCCAGAGTTGGACAGCAGTATGTTGTAATGTAAAATGTATTATGGACTAAATCTGACTTAGAGGCAGGTGTGGGCACTGTAAATGACCAAATTGCCCCTGTACCCTAGGCTTTGGCCCATGCACCGGGACATGACCTAAGACCCAGTGTAAGGCCCGATGTTCCAAATGAGATCAACTAAACCCTGGGTCAACCCATTAAGTTAGGGAAACCCTAGGGCACCAGCGTAGGGCCAATAACTGAATAAAACACTATTTGATTCTTATGTTTAGGACTAGATCCTGTGCTCGAGGACAACAATCAGACAACAGTTGGAATTGAATCTGTGACTGAGTACCTAGAGCCAAGTACTGGTGAGTGAATAATACTATTGTATGTGCAAATGTAATTGTGATCTGATGCCGGCTATTAATAATTGAATCTTGTCTGTTATGCCATTTACATGCTTACAATCAAAGTTACTCAAATCACTGCATAATGACTATTGTTGGTCAACACTGTGAAATGAATATGATGATTGTGATTGTTAGAATAGATGCCGTACTCGGCTTGGAAATGAGGCTTGTGGTAGCCCGTACTATAAATGCGGTTGACACTGCTTGACTCGTACTATAGCATATAGACATGGGGTTAGAGTTTCATCACCCGTGCTACAAACCCTTGCCAGTAGGGGTTAAGGTGCTGGATGCCTGGGAGGCAATTATCAGGGAGTGACTAGGATCGAAACACCGAAAGGTGCAATTATCAGAACACCAGAAGGTGCATATATCAGAACACCAGAAGGTGCATAGATTCAGAACACCTATATGGTGCATGAGGGAAGAAACAGTTGCTTGCCAGGATAATCATCAGAGGGCTGGTCGGGCTGACCTAGGAAGGGATGCTGGAGTCGACTGGTTTTCTCCGACGACCCCATGAGTGTATCGCGGGAAGAGGTAACCAAGCCTACACTAGGGATACATGCATTGGGATTGTAGTAGCACAGACCTGACTTAGTTGTAATGATAGGTGGCTAATAATAAAACTGGACTTGCATATCATGTAGATCATGTGAATATGTGGATTGTGGCTGCATATGCATGCATGATGGATGTTATTTGCTCACGAGCTCGGTGGGGCTCACACTCTATTATATGTTGCTCTTTTCTTAGATGATCCTGCAGGTGGATGCCGCTATGGCATGGCGGGCTATTTTGAGGAGGAGAATTTTGGTGGTTATGACGATGTTGGTATGGACCCCGACGGAGGTCATACCGATTATGCATACTTTCTCGGTGGTCGTGGATGAAGACCTTTGAGGAGTACTTCTGATGTTTTGTGCTGGGAACTCCTTTTTGTTGTGTTAGGAGGTTTCCTGTTTTGACCGTGGACCGATTTTAGTTGTTTTTCTTTCTTTCTTCTTTTGGGGTTGGGTACCCTAACCCTGTATATAATCATGTATGTATTGCTGCGCCTATCAGCTTATGTTTTCTTTTGTTGTGGGTTGTGTGTGATGGGGAATGTAACAAACAAGTTTCTATATGTATATATTATCACCATTTCCCATATTGCTAAGCTCCTTTTATTTCTGATAAATTGTAGATGTCCTGCATTACTCTGATCTTACTTGTGGTTAAGGTGTGGATTTTGGTTCATGAATGTAAGCACTGCTTCTAGATCCGTGGGATTTGGCGGATTGCGGTCGTGCAATTCGAGTCACCTACCCAATCCTCCTAGGGGGTGGTTTGGGGTGTGACAGAGCTTGGTATCAAAGCGTGAGGCTCTTCTTACATTCATGATGTACAGACTAGGATTAACAAGATATAACTCATAAAACACGAAATAAGTAAAAGCTACAGGGGAAGTAGATACAATTAAACAAAGACATGGAATTTTCATTAAATTAATAAAACTTACATAAGATTGACTGCATAAACTGCAATTCAACAAGTGTATAATCTAAAAAAAAAAAAAACCTAGACTAAGTACATTATGTAAAGGATTAAAATACATAAATTACTCAAAAAAAAAAACAAGATGAGCATAATCATGTAGCCTCAAGTGTCTGGAAGATGCTAGGAGCTACTCTGTAGGAGGCAGGTCATCAGTAGGAGGCTGAGGCTGGCGTGAGTCAACACGGAAGTAGCGGTCTCAGAAGTCTAGTCTCTGCTCAACTGCACCTACTCTGCCGCCCAAAGAAGTGAAACCCTGATCAACTCTAGACCTCAGGTCAGACATCTGTGTGCCGAGGCTTTGAAGCTGTGTCATCACCTGAGCCCAATCTGGAGGCCCTGGAACCTGCGAACTGGTGGCACCGATCATCTCGTAAGCAGGTAAGTCCCTAAACTGTGTGTCAAAACCCTCGAGATCATTTGGACCTAACCCCTGCTCCTCTGTGTACATGCCCTGAGCGCCACCCCCGATGTCACCCTGCTCCTCTCCAATCTGATCCACATCCTATGCATCACCACCCTGTCCCTCATCCTGCTGCATATCCTCAGCCATCACCTGCTCCTCATCCACTACTGGATCTTCACCAGACACCTTCATCTTCAGAATAGAAGTCTTGTCTATAGGCCTGGATCGAACCCTGTTGATGTACTCACCCTCTAGTGGAACCCCAAAGTATCGGAAGACCAAGGTAAGAAACTTCCCGTAAGAAAGGTTACCATCGGTTGGATTCCGCGCATGGTAAAGCATCACCTGGAGTAATAAATATGGGAGGTTGATGATTGGACCCCCCTGACCAGCACTTAGTAAGCAGTAGGTGATGTATGCCCGCATCATAGAGATACTACCCTTGTTGCCGCCCTTTGGGTAGATGTTATAGGTCACACATCTACTAATTACCCTAACACTGGGCTTGTAGGCAGTCTCAGACTTGGGAGTGTCCCCTGAACCTATCAAAGCCCTGAACACAGTCCTCCTAGTCTTCAAAGAGAACATATTGGAAATGTCCATATGGGGTTGGTAATAAACCCTATCACCTATGTCAGGTAATCCCAGGATCTCCGCTAATAGGGTAGTGGTCAGCCTGATATCCACTCCCTTTACCTTACTTTCCACCCCGAACTCCTGGGCACTAGAAGGCCCTAGGTTACAGTAAAAGTACCTAACCAAGTTGGGATAACAAGGCCCGGTAGGAGATAACATCGATGCCCAACCTAGAGCATTAAACTTGGCAAAAAGGCCATATTGGTGGAAGTCCTCTACTCGCACCACCCGGCCATTCACTATTTTTATGGAAATGAAAATTTTCCACTCCTTAGCGTACTCATACCTAGAGAAGAGATGGTGGTCGAAATCAGGTTCCTCTGAAGATGAATCCTCTCTAGGAGATGGAGGAGGAATCTCTGAGTAGGAAGAATCCTCAGATTCAGCCCGTAGCCTCTTCTGGCCTACTGACTTCCTCGTAGTACGCTGACTCGTAGACATTTTCTACAAAACAAGAGAGAGAATACCAAGTTTAGGGCAAGTAAATCAGTAAAACCTAACCTAGGTAAAGAAGAAATGGAGAAAACAAGTAAAACATATAGAGAAAACCTAAAAAACTTACCTAGGCACGTTCGAAGTCGCAAATAGGCCAAGAAAATACTAAGACTTGGTGTGGAAGTGGTCCCCTTACCCTTCAAGAACCTTACCCTAAGGTTTGGAGAAGTTTGGAATGGAATAGGGAGCAAATGGGGCGCTCTTGGACTTAAAAAGCCTGAGCCCGATTCTCTGGGCGATGTGGCAACGCCCAGAGACATCGCCCAGTGATGGAATCTTGTTGGAATTTCAATATTTTGGCATGGGAACCTCATATTTGGGCAAAATAACCTCATGGGACATGGAAAGGAAGGAAAAAAAAATATAAAAAAATATATATTTATTAAATTAATTATTGTTATCAAATAAAAAAATATATATGAGACAAATTACAATAAGATGGAATCACAACTTGAGGACATAGGCTCAAAAAGTAAAATTTCATAATTAAGGACTAAGAAGGAGACCTATATGACTAGGTTTTAAATAGATGTGTACTATGAGAATAATTATATATAGTTTATGATATAAATATAGACTATGGTGTGTATTATAAGTATAAAATATACTTGTCTGTTGCAGTGTATGAACCCAATTGTAATGTTGTGATGCAAACTGAACATAGCTACATAGGTATGTTGTGTTACGTGCGTGGTACGTGTGGGAAGCATAGATCTTACCCTAACCAAGGTGTAGGATAGCTGAGAGCAGGATCTGATAGGTTGTCTAGTCAATCGAATCCCTAGACGTTAAGGTACCTCGAGCCAACCCAAGAATTTGTTATGTTGGTGTTATGGTTAATTAAATTTCCATAGTTAAGTACTTAATTCTTTAAATTAAGTATGCCCTCATGCCTAGAACCATTTTGTGTGACAGGACCTATTACCTCATTCGACCTGGAGACCCCAATACCATGCTTATTATTAGATATCTATGTAAGAGACTGAGGCGGATACGATTAGTATTACCCCGGGCTGAAAACTGACTGGACTTGTACTTAACCATTGCAGCCATTAGTGGACCCAAAGAGCAAGAGCATTTTCTGAGGTTAGCTAGAGAGGTAATAGCTAACATAGAATTTTTACGGGCATTGGAGTTCGAGATCGGGAAGAGGCTGGAGATGCTTGCCTGCTAGAACAGGTAATTAATTAAAAGTCTTTAATCAAAAGCGTGGAATTTTATATAGCACCATACATAGCATATTGACACATAAAAACATGTAAGCAAGAGGAAACACAAAGCATTTAATGAAACACATCACCTAATGAACCAAGATAATGAATCTAATAATCCACCTTACTGGTATGACTAATGTTACTCATTGGAACTGTGTACTGGATTTGACCCTGCTTAAGTTAGAAAACAACTATTTGCCCACATAGATGAAATTGGAATATTGAACACGCTCCTCCTTTCAGAGAAGCAACAATGGTCAACACTAGAAGTACTCATGGAGGTCGTAAGGGTAAACAACCTAGAATTGTACCGAAGGTTGAACTGCCCAACGGAACAGAGGTCCAAAACTCTGAGGCATCTGTTGCTTCATCAGAATCACCAGCAGCTGCACAAGCTACTACGGCAGCACCTCAGCCAAGTGTGGCAGCCGGCGATGTGACTGCGTTCATGACCACGATGATGCGAACCATGCAACAACAACAGGAGTTGCTTGGTCAAATGTCTACACAATTTACAACTATGATGCACGAACGCGCTGCACCACCTCCACCACCTAATCGACCTGTACTGTTTCCACCACCTGTGCCTCAGCACTTAGCGGAAAATTCTACCGCCAAGGTTATGGAAAGGTTCAAGAAACTCCAACCGCCTGCATTTTCTAAAATAACATCAGAGGCAATGCAGTCGGAGCGATGGATCAGTGCCCTAGAAAAGGCATTTGAAGTACTCGAGTGCACGGACGCGCAAAAGATTATTTGTGCGGGTTATCAGATGCAGAATGAGGCTGAAGCTTGGTGGAAGGCCACTAGACCTAATCTAGAAGTTGCACACACCCGAATCCCATATGGGAACAGTTTAAAGAAGTTTTCTTCAAGAACTACTTTCCCGAGAGTTTCAAGGATAGAAAGGAAGCTGAATTCATTGCATTGGTGTAAGGGAACAAGTCGGTATTAGATTACCAACAGCGGTTCAAAGATCTGTTCCACTTTGCTCTAGAGCACTTGAAAGGGGAAGTTAGTAAGGCCAAGAAATTTGAGAAGGGACTCAAAACTGAGATTGGATCAGTTTTGTCAATCATGGATATTCGGGATTATGCTCAAATGGTTGATAAGGCGAAGACAATGGAGGATAGATTTAAGGAAAAAGAGAAAGAAAAGACTGTAACGTCACCTGGTTTGAACAAAAGATCAAATAATTTCCAAACCTATGGTTGGCCAAATAAGGTTTACCGGGGAACAAGTTCAAGCCCCACTCCAACTCTGTATCGTAGGCCGAATGTAGGTCAAAATTCTTTTCGCCCTACATTTACTCGACCTGCTCAACCTACTACGAGTCAAACGACGACAACAGCTTCACCAAGCCAACCAGCAGCAAGTCAAGCGACCAAAGCCACGACACTTGGAGCTATACCTTTCAAATGCTATCTGTGCAATAAGGAAGGGCATATGGCCAAAGATTATAAAACGCGTGGATATGGAAACAATTCACTTAATCAACCCTACGCTAGGCCATTTCAACCGTGTGACAATCGGACGCAGGGAAAGGTGTACACTTTGACCAATGAAGAAGCTGAGGCGAACCCCGACATTATGACAAGTAAGTGGTCGAACAATATAAATTTTAGAGAAATTGGTTTATGGCATATAACTTAAATTACCTACAAACCCTAGGTACCCTGAATGTCTCAACCATACCCGCACGAGTATTATTTGACTCGGGCGCAACCCACTGTTTCGTCTCCTCAACCTTTACGAGTAAGATGGAAGATCAACCAAGAGACATTGAGCATGAGCTAGTAGTCAGCACACCAACAGGGAGTGTCGTGAGTTTGAAAGAAATTTATGACCCCTGTCAGATCGAAATCTGTGGGAAGAGACTAACCACATGATTGATAAAAATGGAAATAAATGATTTTGACGTGATACTAGGCATGGATTGGTTGTCTACCTATGGTGCAAACGTCATGTGTGCGGAGAAAAAGATAAAGTTTAAACTAGAAGATGGGTCGGAATTCACCTATCAAAGTGAACCGAGGAGGAAGTCTAAGCGAACAACATTATCCGCACTTCAGGTACAAAAGTTGCTCGATGATGGATGCCAAGGCTTCTTAGCCACTGTACTTGATACGGAGGCAAAGATAAGACCTTTGGAAGAACTCCATATAGTCAGAGAATTTCCTGTTGTATTTCCAGAAGATCTGACACAGTTGCCACCAGACCGCGATATAGAGTTTGCGATTGACCTGATCCCTGGTGCAGCCCCGGTATCCAAGGCACCATACCGAATGGTGTCACTTGTCTTGAAAGAATTGTAGATACAACTTCAAGATCTGCTGAAGAAGGGATTTATTCGACCTAGTGTGTCACCCTGGGGAGCACCTGTGCTATTCGTAAAGAAGAAAGATGGAAGTATGCGGTTGTGTATCGACTACCGCGAGTTGAATAAACTAACAATCAAGAATCGATACCCATTGCCGCGTATCGACAACCTTTTTGATCAGCTACAAGGAGCTTAATATAAGACAGAGGCGGAGGTTAGAACTAGTAAAAGATTATGACTGTGAGATCCAGTACCACCCTGGCAAGGCCAATGTTGTGGCGGACACATTAAGCAGAAAATCTCAGACTGTGTCTCTCGCATCTTTGGTCGTAAGTGAGCAATTAATAGAGGAAGCTCAAAAATTTGATCTGGAGCTCGTGATTGATGAAGCAGCTGTACAGCTAGCAGCACTAGATCTGCAACCGTCGATACGAGAAGAAATAATTACGAAGCAACCATTGGATCCCAACCTGGTCAAAATAATTTGGGAAATTCAACAAGGTGTCCACAAAGACCCAGATTTTATATTGGCCCAAGATGGAGCATTGAAGTTTCGTGATAGATTGTGCATGCCTGAGGATTTTGATATTCAAGACCGGATTCTTAAAGAGGCGCACAGCTCACCCTATACCATCCACCCTGGAAGCACAAAGATGTACAAGGACTTAAAGAAATATTATTGGTGGATTGGAATGAAGCAGACCATAGCAATCTACGTGTCCAAGTGCCTTACCTATCAACAAATAAAGGTAGAAAGACACCGACCATATGGACTTTTGCAACCACTTCCCATACCAGAGTGGAAGTGGGAAAGAATCACTATGGATTTCGTAACAAACCTGCCCAACACCAGGAAGGGCATGAATGCAATTTGGGTGATCATAGATGGACTGACAAAAGTAGCTCACTTCATACCAATAAAAATAAGTTATCCAATGGAAAAGCTTGCCCAGATATACATTGACAACATAGTTCGCTTACATGGCGTGCCTGTCAGTATTGTGTCTAACAGAGATCCTTGATTTACTTCAAGGTTTTGGAGAAGTCTACAAAAGGCATTGGGATCTCAGTTAAATCTCAGTACGATTTTTCATCCGCAGACGGACGGATAGTCAGAGAGAACCATTCAGACTCTGGAAGACATGCTTCGAGCCTGTATTTTGGAAATGAATGATAGTTGGGATGCTCACATACCACTGGTGGAATTTGCATACAACAACAGCTATGACTCCACCATTGGCATGGCACTGTTCGAAGCACTCTATGGCAGGAAGTGTCGAACTTCGCTTTATTGGGATGAAGTTGGTGAGCGAAAGTATCTCGGACCTGAGATGATACAAGCAACCTGTGACAAAGTAGATGTCATAAGAGAGAAGATCAAGGCAGCCCAGTCGAGACAAAAGAGTTATGCTGATAATCGACGGAAGGATATCGAGTTTGAGATTGGAGAAAAAGTATTTCTTCGAGTATCCCCAACTAAAGGACTGCTACGCTTAAATAAAAAGGCAAGTTGAGCCCAAGATTTATTGGTCCATATGAAATACTCAATAGAGTGGGACCCGTAGCATACTGGCTAGCTCTACCACCATCTTTGTCAAGTGTCCACAACGTTCTTCATGTGTCAATGCTACGAAAGTACATAAACAATCCGACGAATGTATTATCAGCTGAACCCGAACAGTTGGACGTGGATATGACTTATGAGGAACATCCCACGGAGATATTGGACAGAAAAGAGCATAACCTCCGAAACTGCACTGTCGCTTTCGTGAAAGTTCGATGGGGAAATAACCCAGTAAAAGAAGCTTCGTGGGAGCGTGAGGAAGAAATGAAGCAGAAGTATCCTCAACTCTTTGGATTACTGGGTAAGCAAATTTCGAGGACGAAATTGTTGTAAGGAGGGGAGAAATGTCAAACCCTGCCCCCTAACTGTTTGGAATCTGACTGAAGTGCAGGAACCCCTGGCCAGGCCACCAGGATCACTGTGGAGCATCACTCCAGTCAATGAGATCAATGAAAATGCTCTGAATAAGTTTCCCTATATACCTGTTAGAAGATGGATAGCAGACCCCTGCACTTGCATAGCTCACAGACTAATGTATGATTTGGATCCCAGGTAATCTCTCTCCTCCCTAAAATGGTGAGACCCACCTCTGAAAAATCATGTAAAAACCTATTGTGGGCATGTGGGGACAATACCCTGACCTAGGGTCAAACCCCTGTGCAATCCCCCTTTGATTTCAGTTGCTGGAATTCACTGGGTCATGCAATGGGCGAAGCAGCAAGGCCCAGTGACATCGCCCAGTGATTGTTTTTGCATATATTTAATTATTATAATTATGGGGACCACCCAACTTGACCATGGACACTCTCTAGTGATAGAGGGGACTCTGAGGGACCAACTCATACCCTTGGTTCAGTGTGGACCCCACCTGTGTACCCAGAACTGAACAGAATCAGTTTAAAAATGAGTTTTTAAAAGAGACCTAACCAAACAAACAGACCTCAGTAGGCCTTAAGTCTATAAATAGGAGGTCATTTGGTTCATTTAGAACCCTTGGCTGTACCTGAATCCAAAAGAGAGAAGAGAGGGAAGAAGAGAGAGAAAGAAGAGGAAGGAGAAGGAGGAAGAAGGAAGGAAGAAGAAGGGCTGCTGTCAGCTCCTCCCCTAGCTCATCCAAGCTTCTTCTCAGCTCTGTTTCAGGTATAAAATTCCCTGCATACCTGCTGTTCACCATTCTTTCCCTTTTGCATAAAATGTTTTTCAACCCTGGGCAGCCCAGAACAGCTTAGGTTTGCCCAGTCTTGGTCCAGATCAACCATGCAGACCTTATGCATGGTGAATCTGTGATCTATGTTGAAAAATAAAAATCTGATATGCTGTTCCCTTGGCCGAAATCTGTTCATGCATGCATGCACAACCTTGACCCCCTTCTGGCTGCTGGATTGAAGCCCAGACTGCAAGCCAGGGCTGCTGAGACCTAACCCTAGGTGGGTACAGCCCTGAAACCCTGTTTGGCATATTGTTTCAGCCTTGCATGTGGCTGAAACACAAGATTTCAGATCTGCAAAACCTTGTGCACTATTCATCAAGGTATTCTGGACAGCCAGATATAGCCTGCCTAGATCCCTGATGGTGAAATGGATTGGACCATCAGGTAGACCACCACTAGGGCTACTGGACCATCCCAACATGTAGAGGATCCATTAGACCCTTGGCCCTGCAGAGCCTAGCCTTGGAAACTCAGCCCTGCTGTCGATTGCAGGCATTGGGCGATGCACTAGGTGATGCAGCAAGGCTCAGAGACATCGCCCAGTGAAGGAATCTTTTGATACAAAAGGGAAAAATTGTAATTTCCTGTGGGATTTGATCCCTGGACACTATGGGATGTGGGAAATGACAAAAATGACCTTCCCCCACATCTGTCCATATGTGAAAATTGGTTGGAACCCTAAGTGGGCCCCGCAGATGACTGTGCACTGCTGTGTTTGGTTTTACTGCACTGTCCAGGGTTGGACAGCAATATGTTGTAATGTAAAATGTATTATGGACTAAATCTGACTTAGAGGCAGGTGTGGGCACTATAAATGACCAAATTGCCCCTGTGCCCTAGGCTTTGGCCCATGCACCGGGACAAGACCTAAGACCCAGTGTAAGGCCCGATGTTCCTAATGAGATCAACTAAACCCTGGGTCAACTCAATAAGTTAGGGAAACCCTAGGGCACCAGTGTAGGGACAATAACTGAATAAAATACTGTTTGATTCTTATGTTTAGGACTTGATCCTGTGCTCGAGGAAAAAAATCAGACAACAGTTGGAATTGAATCTGTGACTGAGTACCTAGAGCCAAGTACTAGTGAGTGAATAATACTATCGTATGTGCAAATGTAATTGTGATCTGATGCCGGTTATTAATAATTGAATCTTGTTTGTTATGCCATTTACATGCTTACAATCAAAGTTACTCAAATCACTACATAATGACTGTTGCTGATCAACACTGTGAAATGAATATGATGATTGTGATTGTTAGAATAGATGCCATACTCGGCTTGGAAATGAGGCCTGCGGTAGCCCGTACTATGAATGCGGTTGACACTGCTTGACTCATACTATAGCATATAGACATGGGGTTAGAGTTTCATCACCCATGCTACAAACCCTTGCCAGTAGGGGTTAAGGTGCTGGATGCCTGGGAGGTAATTATCAGAACACCGGAAGGTGCATAGATTAGAACACCGGAAGGTGCATGAGGGAAGAAACGGTTGCTTGCCAGGATAATCATCAGAGGGCTGGTCGGGCTGACCTTGGAAGGGATGCTAGAGCCGACTGATTTTCTCCGACAACCCATGAGTGTATCGCGGGAAGAGGTAACCAAGCACACACTAGGGATACATGCATTGAGATTGTAGTAGCACAGACCTGACTTAGTTGTAATGATAGGTGGCTAATAATAAAACTGAACTTGCATATCATGTAGATCATATGAATCTGTGGATTGTGGTTGCATATGCATGCATGATGGATGTTATTTTCCCACGAGCTCGGTGGGGCTCACACTCTGTTATATGTTGCTCTTTTCTTAGATGATCCTGCAGGTGGATGCCGCTGTGGCATGGCGGGCTATTTCGAGGAGGAGAGTTTTGGTGGTTATGACGATGCTGGTATGGACCCCGACGGAGGTCATATCGATTTTGCGTACTTTCTCAGTGGTTGTGAATGAAGACCTTTGAGAAGTACTTCTGATGTTTTGTGCTGGGAACTCCTTTTTGTTGTGTTAGGAGGTTTCCTGTTTTGACCGTGGACCGGTTTTAGTTATTTTTCTTTCTTTCTTCTTTTGGGGTTGGGTGCCCTTACCCTGTATATAATCATGTATGTATTATTGCGCCTATCAGCTTATGTTTTCTTTTGTTATGGGTTGTGTGTTCTGGGGAATGTAACAAACAAGTTTCTATATGTATATATTATCACCATTTCCCGTATTGCTATGCTTCCGTTTATTTCTGATAAATTGTAGATGTCCTGCATTGCTCTGATCTTACTTGTGGTTAAGGTGTGGATTTTGGTTCATGAATGTAAGCACTACTTCTAGATCCGTGGGATTTGGCGGATTACGATCGTGCAATTTAGGTCACCTACTCAATCCTCCTAGGGGGTGGTTTGGAGTGTGACAGGTTTCACCATCTCTGACCCATAGTCCATTGTCCCTTCCCTTCGATTTAGTTCTTCAAACGAATCAAACCCTATAACTCAAGTCTCTTTTTAGTCGGTCCCATTCACTGCAAATGTGACTGAAGTAATACTATGCTATTTTGGTCAACAAGGATTGAAGAAGAGCCATAGGTAATGACAACCAGTGCGGTGGTGAAGAACTTGGACAGTGGTAGAAACGACGCCAAAAATTTGAAGCAAAAGTAGATTTCAGGTGTTTTTCCTTCTTGCCATTATATTGTTTTTTTTTTTCAAATATATTAAACTCTCACCTTGCTATTTAAAAAATCATCCCCCTATCATGTTGGGGTATTTTCAATTTGGATTCTTCAGCACACCCTAAATTCTTGCCCTTTTTGTTCATCATCTATATTATTTACTTCATCGATTTGGTTAGACTTTAAAACTTTATCTGGTCATGAGAAGATGTACAATATGAGTTTTTGTGCTCTCATGTTTATGTGTTCTCAGGTTTGATTATTTGAGGGATTTTGGTTACAATTCTAGCCCAAAACTTGGTTTGCATGCATTATCTTTATATTTTAATGATCAAGTATGGCAGACACTCGGCCTTTTGGCTAATTACGAAGAACATGTAGAAGTTTTACCTATCTTCCCGGCTGGGTAATGGGATTGATTATTCACCCTTACCGTTTGAGTAAATCCTTAATCGATCCTTACAGGGCAAGGGTAAGCATTAAGCGTCCCTCAGATCATTTAAAGGGTAATTCCATTATACCCATTCTCCCCCCCCCCCCTAGGAAATCATGACAGTAGTGTCCAATGGATGCTAGCGTGATTTCCAATTTTTTTGCTAAGACATGATTGAGCACCAAATCTGTAATTGTAGAGTTAAATTTGGCCTATCCTAATAAAATCCACAAATTTCTTTCTTTTTCATATTTGACTAATTTTTTGTTTAGATGAAAATTTTGACAGTAGGATGAAAGGCTACTAGAAAAGGTTGAAATCATTGAGGATAGCATTAGTGAAATACCAGAATAAATTCTTAATTCAATTTTATCATTTTTGACTGAAAGAGGCCACAACTGCTAGGATCCTTTCTAAAAGATGGAAAAAACCGTGTATCATCTTTCATACTGATACATCCAAGATTCACCGAACTAGTCAGTGGCTGCCACGTGTCATAAAGCGAACCGCTCCAGAACCAAGGAGAACCAACCGGGGGTCCCACCCGGGTGTGGCCAAGCATCCAGGCGCAGCCTCACCTAGGCGCGGCCTACACCCAGGCGCGGCCTCACCCAGGCGCGGCCACACCCAGGCGCGGCCTCACCTAGGCGCGGCCTGCACCCAGGCGTAGCCTCACCTAGGCGCGACCACACCCAGGCACGGCCTACACCCAGGCGCGGCCTGCACCAGGCGCGGCCCCACCCAGGCGCGACCACACCCAGACGAGGCCTACACCCAGGTGCGGACCCTCACCCAGGCGCGGCATCGTGGACACAAATATGATGTACATGGATACCGAGGCCGCTCGTCTGTGACCCAATCGTGTCACTACAGACTTATGCCACCACCAGGACTCTAGACCACCGCTTAGAAGTCCAATGACGTTATCACCACATGCGAGTATCTATCCGCCAAGGATCTTGATACCACCAGGACACTCCCTCCCACTGGGAGATGACCAATCAGGATAGAGCCCTATTACCCAGGGCCTCTATCCACTCAATGGCACACTCGCCATCAAACTGGGACTCTCCACACCGCCATACACTACTATAAAAGGCAAGGTACACAACCCCATCAAAGGACATCTAAACTTATATTGAATAATCACTATTCATCTATTTGCTCAGGAGATCTAACTTTGGCATCGGAGAGCCCTAGGCTGGAACCACACCGATTCTCTCTGTTGACCCCTTGGTCCACTTGCAGGTGACGGCACTCGAAGGACCGCTCGATGATTTCTTGATGCAACAGATTGGCACCATCTGTGGGAACGACGCTACCCATTACATCTACTAGCTCGCTTCTATATACATTCAATGGCACGAAGGAAGACTACCACCACCAACAACATGGCGAGGGATGGATCACCATCCCCAGAGTGCTCTCGCCGCAGAGCCAATGACCAGGACCATGTCCCTCTGGAGGGAGAGATCCCCCTTAATGACCAGTTTGTGGTCGATGAGCCCAACAATGACGAGGCAGACGATGTGGTGGTGGAGGTGATACGTGACCCCAATGCACCAGCCACTGTGGGTCAGATCAACGACCTACAGTGACAGATCCTCGATGAACAACGACTCTTTCGAGAATACTTGACACAGCGTGCGACATCTCACCATCGAAGGACGTCGCCATCAGCAAGGGTGGAGTCCGTACCTCGACAAGAGCCGAATCCTAGGAGATCATCTCCCAGGGGCGGGGGATCAGAGAGACTTACGCAACGGGCAACCCCCACTCCGCAGCGGGGGGACCCTTCCCAGGGTCCCAGGAGAACAAGAGACCTCTCACCACGGTCAGAGAGTGGGAGGACACCAACACCCAGGGCTAGGGTGCCTAGCCCACAGAGATCGGTCCGGAGGTCTGTGTTCGACGGACGACTCGAAGAAGGTGACATACCACGACGAAGCCGGACCTACAGAGAGGAAAGACCCTCACCTTCGCGACAGGGTTCATCACAGCGTGACCATTCACCATCCCACCAACACTCAAGGCGGGAGGGAACATCCAGGAGAGAGCGTGAATGAGGTCGCAGCGAATGTCCTGCCAGGCGTGAGGGACAGACAAGGGACGAGGAGCTCGATCGAAGACTCCGCGACCTGGATGAGAAGCTGGAAGGGTTGAAGAAGCAGGCCAAAGGCGAGACACATTCCATACCTGGACAACACCCATTCTCGACAGAGATCATGTCAGCCACGCTACCTTCTAGGTTCTGACTACCCACCTTTGAACTTTACAGTGGTACCACGGACCCTAATGACCACATCAACTACTTTAATGGCATGATGACACTGTATGGTGGGTCAGACGTGGTCTCCTGTCGGGCATTCCATGCATCCCTCAAGGGAGCAGCCACATCATGGTTCTCTAGGCTACGACCGAGGTCTATAGGTTCGTTCGCGGAGCTATGCGAATAGTTCGTCACCCGCTTCCAGAGCAGTGTCAAGCAGAAGAAGACCATCATCAACCTACTAAACGTGGTACAGAACCCTGGGGAATCTCTCAGGGAGTATGTTAGCAGGTTCACCAAGGAGTCCCTGGAGGTTCGAGACTTGGACGACCAGACACAGTATGCAGCCCTAGCAGGAGGTATCAGGGACCTGGACCTGATCAAGGACCTGGCACGTCATGAGACCAGGACTATGAAAGAGCTCCTGGAGCGGTGCAACGAGTTTGCAAATATGGCCGAGGTACTACAAGCTAGAACGAAGATAATCGAGGCCAAGCCGCAGGACAACAAGAGGTCAGCACCTAATGATCGCAAAGAAAGTAAGAGGTCAAGGACAGAGCGTCGACAAGAGAAGGGTGACCGCCCATCTGGGAGGACTGACCGTCGCCCAGAGAGAAGTGAGAGGGCAAGCAGTCCAGAGTTCGCGCTACTGAACACCACTAGGTCCCAGATACTCATGCAGATCTAAGACCGTGACCTACTCCATTGGCCACGACCCATGCTAGCAGGATCAGAGAAGCGAAACCCTAACAAGTACTATCTCTTCCACAAAGAGAATGGGCACGACACATAGGAGTGCTATCAATTGAAGAGAGAGATAGAACAACTTGTAAGAGCAGGAAGCTTGAACAAGTATGTGAAGGGGAGACGTGACAACTACTCAGGCCAAGGAGACAGAGGTCGTGATGGAGATAGAGTAGAACTGAGACGAGAAGAAAGAAGAATAGATCGAGAGAGAGACCGCCCAGAAGAGCGAAGAGATGCAACAGAACCTAGTGGCACCAAGGGACCTCCTATCCTCACCATACTTGGAGGACCGGGGCAAGAGTCCACCAGAAAAGCTAAAGCTCATGCCAGGTTCGTGGGAGTGGCAGAGAAGCCAAGCAAGATAGCCAAGACCGAGATGGTGATCTCCTTCTCGGATGAAGACCTAGAAGGACTAAGCTTCCCACATAAGGATGCCCTGGTAGTACAGGTGGAGGTAGCCAACCGACCTGTACACAGGGTACTGATAGACACAGGGGCATCTGTAGACATACTCTCCTTGGACGCCTATCGACAGTTCGGATTCGGGGACGATCAGCTCAAACCAGAGCCTACTTACCTCCATGGATTCTCAGGTGCCACTGCCTCCATCAGAGGTACCATAGAACTACCTATCACCTTCGGGGTACACCCTCGACAAGTGACTATCATGGTGAATTTCATGGTTGTCAAGTCCGTGGTGTCCTTCAACGGCCTCCTAGGGCGACCATCTCTGACAGCCCTTAGAGGAGTCATATTTCCACTCCACCTGAAGATGAAGTTCCCCACCGAGAATGGGGTAGGCGAAGTCTTAGGAGATTAGAAGAAAGCAAGGGAGTGCTATGCCACCTTCATGAAAAAGAATAATGGTAACACCCGCGGAATGGCACTCTACCTAGAGAACATGGTCAGTGACCAGAGAGATGAATTAACAGAGAGAAGAGGAAGACCAATGGAAGACCTCATCCCATGGCCCCTCAGCAGGGACGACCCCTCCAAGGTCATACTGGTTGGCTCACTACTAAGCACGGAACAGAAAGAAGGACTTGGACATCTCCTCCAAGCGAACATGGATGTCTTTGCATGGTCGACCTCCGACATGCCTGGAATACCACGTTCCATAGCAGAGCACCGACGACATGTCGACCCAACCAGGAAGCCCATTCAACAGAAGCGGCGTAACTTTGTCCTCGACCGACAAGCAGCAATCAAGGAAGAGGTCGAGAAGTTGAGCCAGTCAGGGTTCATCAGAAAGGAGAAGTTCCCAACCTGGCTCGCAAACGTGGTCATGGTACCAAAGCCAAGTAGGAAGTGGAGGATGTGTGTCGACTACACCGACCTAAACAAGGCATGCCCAAAAGATGAGTACCCACTGCCCAGGATCGACCTACTGATCGACGCCACCGCCGGCCATGAGATGCTGAGTTTCATGGATGCCTACTCTGGGTACAACCAGATCCTCATGCATGAGGGTGATGAGTCCTACACCGCATTCCGGACAGACAAGAAGAACTACTGCTACCACGTCATGCCGTTCGGGTTGAACAATGTAGGGCCACCTATCAGAGGATGGTCAACAAGATGTTCGAGGAACAGATCGGGTGCAACATGGAGGTATATGTGGATGACATGCTCGTGAAAAGCATCCGCGCCAACCAACACCTGACCGACCTAGAGGAAGTGTTCACAGTACTGAGGAGGAACCAGATGAAGCTAAACCCTGCAAAGTGCGCCTTCGATGTAACGTCAGGAAAATTCCTGGGGTTCATGGTCTTAGTACGTGGAATAGAAGCCAACCCATCCAAGATCAAGGCCATCCAAGAGATGGCACCTCCTCGGACAGTCAGGGAAGTGCAGAGGTTGAATGGAAGGGTCGCCGCCCTTTCCAGGTTCTTGTCACGGGTAGGTGATAAGTGCCTACCATTCTTCAAAACATTGAAGAACCTCCGAAGCCCTAAAGATTTCACATGGATAGAAGAGTGCCAGAAGGCATTCGAAGAGTTAAAGGAGTACCTAGAGAGCCCACCACTGCTTGGGCGACCAGAACCTAACGAAGAATTGCAGCTCTACCTAGCTGCCACCCCTGTCGCGGTCAGTGTAGTATTGCTGAAGGAAGAAGACAAAGTCCAGAGGCCTATCTATTATGTCAGCCATGTTCTGATCGATGCAGAGACCAGGTACACCAGGATCGAGAAGGTAGCCTATGCATTGGTAATCGCAGCTAGGAAGCTACGACCATACTTCCAAGCCCATACCATCACAGTCCTCACAGACCTACCTCTGAAGAAGATACTCCACAAGCCAGACATCTTCGGACGATATAGCATGGGCAATGGAGTTAAGTGAGCATGACATTAGGTTCCAACCAAGGACAGCCATCAAAGGCCAAGCCCTGGTAGATTTCATTGTAGAGTGTACCCTATCTGAGATCGAGCCAGAGATAGGGGAACCCGAGGAGAAGGATCATGGATCGTGGGACATGTTCGTGGATGGGTCGAGTAACGAGGCAGGAAGTGGCGCTGGCTTCATATTAACCAGCCTCGAAGGATTTCGTATCCAGTATGCTCTTCGATTCACCTTCCAAGCATCCAATAATGAAGCAGAATACGAAGCACTACTAGCTGGACTCCGGGTGGCTAAAGCCATCCAAGTCACACACCTATCCACCCGGAGCGACTCCCAGCTTATGGTGAATCAGGTGAATGGAGAGTACGAGGAGAAAGATGATAGGATGGCATCATATCTAGCACGTGCTCAAGCATTGATCGAGGGTTTCATGAAATTCGAGATGGTACGAGTTCCCAGGGATGAGAACGCCGCCGCCGATGCCCTATCCAGGCTAGCCAATGAGGAACTCTGAAATTTGGCTAGTGCAGTCTATGTTGAGATCCTGCATGAGCCAACGTATAAGGAAAAGCAGGTTAACGAAATGGAGGAGGGACCTAGCTGGATGGACCCTCTACTCAACTACCTCCAGAACGACGTCTTACCAGAAGACAAGGCCGAGGCAAGGAAGATCAGGATGAGAGCTACAAAGTACACCGTCCTAGATGGGGTACTGTATAAGCGGGGGGCAACATCACCACTACTCTGGTACCTAGGACCCAAGGGGGCAGAGTATGCCCTAGCAGAAGTCCATGAGGGGATATGTGGAAGCCACATGGGGGGAAAAGCCCTAGCCTACAAAATCCTCCACCAGGGACTATACTGGCCACGAATGCAAGAGGAGGCCATCCAATATGCCAAGAAATGCGAGCAATGTCAGTTGTTCGCCCCAGTACCCCATCTACCCGCCATCAAGTTGACATCAATGCTCAACCCCATACCTTTTGCCATGTGGGGGCTGGACATCTTAGGAAACTTCACCGCATCACCAGGAAACAGAAAGTACCTAGTCGTCGTAATTGAGTACTTCACCAAGTGGGTCGAAGCTAAACCCTTGGCCAAGATAATAGAGACAGAGATGGAGAAGTTCGTCCGCGACGACGTCATCTACAGGTTTGGGGTACCACAGATCCTCATCTCAGACAACGACAAATAATTCAACAACCCCAAATTCCAAGCATTCTGTCACAGCTATAACATCGACTATCGGCCTGTATCAGTAGCATACCCATAGGCTAATGGTCAGGTGGAGGTCACCAATAGAACACTGCTGGAAGGAGTCAAGAAAAGGCTAGAGGGAGCCAAAGGAAAATGGGTCGAAGAGCTACCAAGCGTTCTGTGGGCGTATCGAACTACAGTACGGACACCCACAGGAGAGAGCCCATTCTGCCTAGCATATGGCACTGAAGCATTGGCGCCAGTAGAGGTCTGCGCCATGTCCCATAGGGTTTTGTACTTCAACGAACGTACCTATATCGACGAACTACGGGCGAACCTAGACTTTATAGATGAGGTCCGTGAAAGAGCACTACTAAGGAACGTCGCCTACCAACAACGTACTGCCAGGTACTATAATGCCAGGGTTAAGGAAAGGCTATTCCACCAGGGAGATCTAGTCCTATGGAGGGCAAGTGCATCACAGCCACAAAAGGCAGGGAAGCTATCAGCCAACTGGGAAGGGCCTTACATAGTCTCCAAGAAGATACGTCCAAGGACCTACCGCTTGAAGACTCCGGGGGGTAAGAAGGTAGCCCGCACCAGGAACTCAGAACACCTGAAGAAGTATTACCAGTAGAAGCAAACAGCCCCATCGATAGTAGCAGTCAAGTAGTAGCGGTAGTGGTAGTGGTAACAACAGTAGTAGCAGCAGCAGTAGCAGTAGACGACATCACTGTTTCAAGGATAATTTGAAAATTTTCATTCAAAATAAAGAGGTGTTTCGGGAATACTTGTCTTCTTCTACCACTCAATCGAATCACTGCGACTACACCAAGGCGTTATGCCACCATTGAGGCTTTATGCCTAAGGCGTTATGCTACCACTGAGGCTTTATGCCTAAGGCGTTATGCCACCACCGAGGCTTTATGCCTAAGGCGTTATGGCACCACCGAGACTTTATGCCTAAGGCATTATGCCACCACTGAGGCTTTATGCCTAAGGCGTTATGCCACCATCGAGGCTTTATGCCTAAGGCGTTATGTCACCATCGAGGCTTTATGCCTAAGGCGTTATGCCACCATCGAGGCTTTATGCCTAAGGCGTTGTGCCACCATCGAGGCTTTATGCATAAGACGTTATGCCATCACTGAGGCTTTATGCCTAAGGTGTTATGCCACCACTGAGGCTTTATGCCTACGGCATCATGCCACCACTGAAGCTTTATGCCTAAGGCATTATACCACCATCGAGGCTTTATACCTAAGGCGTTATGCCACCACTGAGGCTTCATGCCTAAGGTGTTATGCCACTACTGAGGCTCTATGCCTAAGGCGTTATGCCACCGCTGAGGCTTTATGCCTAAGGCGTTATGCCACCAAGGTCCGATGACCGCCCAGGCGTAAGGCCACCAAGGTCCGATGACCACCAAGGCGCAATACCACTACCAAAATCCCATGACTGTCAAGGGTCATAGGGCACCAATGCGCAATCAACCACCAAGAGATAATGCAATCAAAGAAAAGCAACAGCGATCACGTAGAGAAGTCATAATAGTTACAACTCAAGTTCAAAAAGAAAAAAGTTCAAGACGTCTATAAGTTCGGTACGGCCATAGGGTCAAGGGACCACAGAGGGGTGGGTCACCTCCGACCCAGCAGGAGACATCAGGTCCACCTCAAGAAGGCGCGCAGCAGCACCCCCCTCAGGCAGGCAGTCTCCACCTCTGACACTGGGATGCTCTCCACCACCACAACACCAGGAAGCACCGCAGCAAACTCAGAGAACCCCAGGACGGAGAAGTCATAACTGGGGGTCACCTCCAGGACACAAGCGGCTAAGTCCCGGATCCCTCCCTCATACGCCGGCTAAAGCTGCGCCTGATACAACATCGACAACGTCGAGGACGCCTGGAACTCAGCCACAGCTCGCTCGCCTGTAGATGCCAGCTCTGCCTCATGACTCCCCCTCAACGCATAAAGCTCCTCCTCCAAGGTAAGAACCCTGGCCGAACTCTAGGCCGCACCAGCAGAGGTCACTCGAAGCTCCTCAGACGCCTCCAGGAGCTTCCCGGACACCACCGTGAGCTCCTTCGATGCCCTCTGTGCGCCGACCTTGGCCCTCTCGTGGGCATCGATATGTCCCTGAAGCTCCCTCTCCACATCACGCAGGGTGCGCTGTATCTGCACCTCGCGAGAAGTGTGACCCTCCAGTCGAAACACCGCCTCAGCAACACGGTGATGGACCTACAATCAGCATGGCAAGCGATAAACACTCTAAGTATAAGAGGAGCAGCAAACATGACAAAACAAAAAGGAATAACTCACCGAAGCCATATCATGGTAGAGAGTCTGAGCCAGACACGCATCGCTAAGCCTCTGCAAGGCCACCCTTGTGGTAGGAAGCCTCCCCTTGTCCACCCATTCCCGCGACACGCCTGATCCAACCAAGGTCGAACCCTCTGGCATGCCCAAGGTGATCACCAGGGACTCATCCATTGCAGGAAGATCAATGGCAGTACCACCGGAGGAACTCACCCCTTTTCCCTTGGAGAGGGGTAATGCAGAAGACCCGGAGGGGGTAACAGTAGGAGGCGGAGGCACAGAGCCCGAAACACCATCATCATCAGGAGAAGTACGGGGAAGGAGGACACATACACCAGAGCTCGTCACATGGGCATGTCCTGGACCACCCTTCCTCTTCGCCCCAACAGCCACAGGCGCGGAAGGACCACCAACATCTGTTACTCCAGTAGACGGACCACCCTGAGAAGCGGCCTTCCTCCACAGATTGCCACGGAGCAAACTAAAATCCGGACGCATATCCACTGCATAGACTGTCCAACCAGTCAAATGACATACATGTTAAAATACAAGCATGCCAATCAAGTACAAAAGACAGTGCTCTTACCAGGACTCAGCTTCCAGAGGGACAGGAAGGCCTCCGAGTCCAACTCCTGGACGTGGAACGGATCGTGACCCAGGCACTGCTTGAAGGAGTCACCCTCAAAATTACTCACCTCAAGCCCCTGGTTGACCCTCTTGAGGTCAATGATTTCCCTAACAGTCCGTAGTGGGCATCGGGGGACCATGGCAAAAAAGAAGCAATCCCTCCAATACTTCACGTTGTTAGTGATCCCTGTGAGAAGCTCTAAAGAGATAACATCCATGATTCCCCTTCTTCAGCAGATAAAAGTGGGAGAACAGGGGAACAGTAGTGGTACGCCCCATGAGGGCAAAAAATACATAGAAACCCAGGATCACCCTCCAAGAATTGGGCAACACCTGCCCAGAGGTGAGGTGCCAATGCTCTAGCACCAACTCGACAAAGCGAGGGATAGGAAGGCGAAGGCCCTGGAGAAAAAAGGAATGGTAGAGACAGATCTCATCCGCACGGTGAGAGAAGGCATACTCGCTAGGTCAGGGAATACGTAACACGACCTCAGCGGGAATATGGAACTCCTCACCGAGGGAGACCAAGTTGGAAAGGGACAAGATACTAGCAACATGACCCAACATATTAGCAGGACCGACGACTGAGGACGCCGCCCCAGAAGGCCTACGATACCTACTGGGACCGGAGGCACTAGAAGGTCCTACACCCCCATCAATAGCACTGGGGGAAGGTATAGAGGATGGAGTACACACAGAAGAAGGTGATCTTAGGGAACGCTCCTTTGAAGATCCAACCCCAACTGAAGCAGGGCCAAGGTCATCAGGAGACGACATAAATGACAAGAGAAGAATAGACTACTTACTCGAGAAAGCGATCTCCCAGACAAGAAGCTAGCAAGAAAAATGAAATGAAGGCCACCTGCAAAGTATAAACAACAGATCCATCATAGAAAAGAAGAAGAAGAGTGGAGACGCATGAGGGTCCATCGCACCCACGCCGCGGCCTCACACCCACAGGCACGGCCACCCCAAGCGTGGCCACCCAGGAACGGCCACCCTAGGCTCGGCCTCACGCCCCAACCATAACTCACCCTCAGGGCCAAGGTTATTATGACAGACATGGTGATGTTGGACAGCTTAAAGGCTCGTTTGTCAAATACCTAGAGGACTCTGGAATAGTTAGTTAGTTTACTATGCCAGGAAGTCCTAAACAAAATTGAATCGCCAAAAGGCGTAACCGCACCCTTATGGACATGGTGAGGAGTATGGTTAGTAGAACAAATTTACCTAAGTTCTTATGGGGTGAAGTCTTGAAAACTGCTCTTTATATCCTTAACCATGTACCTACTAAAGTCGTTCCTCTTACCTCTTTTGATATGTGCACTGGCCATAAACCCAGTTTAAACCATCTTAGAGTTTGGGGGTGCCCTGTAGAAGTGAAGTTGTATAATCCGACTTTAAACAAGTTGGATCCCAAGACTACTCATTGCTACTTTGTCAGCTACTCAGATCATTCGAAGGGATATAAATTTTATAATCCCTGCAGAGGCACTAGGATTGCGGAGTCACAGATAGCGAAATTTCTAGAATTTGATGTGGCAAAAAAGAATGATTGTTCTCAGACTGTTCAAGATAGTCACATGGTTGGTACATCAGTACCTGTTCTTCTACCTATTCAGACGGATGTGGGGCATACTGCGCCATTGGTTACACCTACTGGAGTTTAGGTGCCTAATTTTGATACGGTCCCTGACATTCATTAAGCACCTGATGAGATACCTCTTATTCAGGATGTGGTTGAGGATCCTATCATTGATGCAGTTCCAGCCGAGATTCCTCAAATTCAGGTTGAGGTAGTGGTGGCACCATTACGGAGATCCATCAGGGAGAGAAAGCCAGCTATACCATCTATCTATAAGGTCTATCTGGGGAACATGACTATGACATTGGTTGTGTGGTTGATCCAATTACTTATTCAGGCGTTGTTTCTAGTTCTCAGTCAGATTTGTGGTTAGATGCGATGAGAGATGAAATACAATCGATGAAACATAATGATGTTTGGGAGCTTGTTGATTTACCTAAAGGTTGTAAGCCCATTGGTTGCAAATGGGTGTATAAAACCAAAAGGGATTCCAAAGGAAAAGTTGAGAGGTTTAAAGCCAAACTGATAGCCAAGGGATTCACTCAGAGTAGGGGTGTCAACGGGCTGGTTTGGGCCGGTTTCGGTTCGGGCTTTTCGATTTTGGTGTGACTTTTATAGAAACCGAAACCAGACCATTAAGAAATGTTCAGTTTCCATGCGGTTTCGGTTTCGGTGCGGTTTGGTTTCGTGTCGGTTTTGATTTATGATAACGGGTTGATATCGGTTTGGATTCGGTTTGGTACCGGTTTTATATAACTAGTAAGGTCCGGTTAGTGCTAATTTTTTTTCTCTTTCTCTTATAAGTACATAAAATATTTCAAATACAATGCATTTTTGTATCCTATGTCCTATGGCCTATGGATACAATTGGTTGGGTAATCACTAACAAAGGCTATGAGATAAAGTGAGAAACTATCACAACACATTTAGGGGGCAATGGGGCATTAGGCATTTACTAATTTACTCATTTATCGGGTTATGTCAGTTTGGTTTGGGTTCTGGCCTAACGGTTCGGGCTACCGGTGTACCATCGGGCTAGCCCAAACCAAACCGTTTGCCTCTCTGGATCCACAAACTGAACCGAACCATTAAGAGTTCGGTCCGGTGTGGTCCGGGCTGGTTTGGGCAGATTTCATCGGTTCGGGTTGGGTATTGACACCCCTAACTCAAAGAGAGGGAGTAGACTATAACGGGACCTTTTCTCCAGTCTCTTCGAAGGATTCTTTCAGGGTGATTATGGCATTGCTAGCTCATTTTGATATGGACCTGCATCAGATGGATGTTAAAACCGTCTTTCTCAGTGACAATCTTGATGAGGAAGTCTATATGGTTCAGCCTGAGGGTTTTATAGTGGATGGTTCAGATCATCTTGTGTGTAGACTCAAGAAGTCTATCTACGGTCTCAAACAAGCTTCTAGGCAGTGGTATTTGAAGTTCGACAGTGTTGTGACTTCATTCGATATTGTGAAAAGCAAAATGGATCAGTGTATATATCATAAGGTTGGTGGGAGTAAATTCTATTTTCTCATACTTTATGTGGATGACATCCTGCTTGTAAGCAGCGACCTAGGAATGTTGCATAATACAAAACAACTATTATCTAGGGAATTTGACATGAAGGACCTTGGTGAGGCTTCTTTTGTCCTTGACATTGAGATCCATAGGGATCGTTCTCGTCGTTTACTAAGTCTTTCTCAGAGGGCTTATGTTGATTGTGTTCTGGAGAGGTTAAGTATGTTGGATTGCAAACCTAGGAATGTTCCTGTTCTCAAGGGTGACAAGCTGAGCTCGACGCAATACCCAAAAAATGAAGCTGAGAGGAATGAAATGAAAAAGGTACCTTATGCTAGCGCACTTGGTAGTATCATGTATCCTCAAGTCTGTACCAGACCGAATATTGCCTTTGTGACGGGACTTCTTAGCAGGTATTAGTCAGATCCTGATCTTAGCCACTGGGTTGCGGCCAAGAAAGTATTGAGATACATGAAGGGGATGAAAGATTATATGCTAACATACAGACATGTTCCTGAACTCAAGCTAGTGAGTTATACAGACTCCGACTTTACTGGCTTTGAGGATGACAAGAAATCCACATCAGGTTATGTTTTCTTGATGGCAGGAGAGGCAGTATCATGGGAGAGTAAAAAGCAAACATTAGTAACCACTTCGACTATGCAGGTAAAGTTTGTAGCATGCTATGGGGCTGCTACTAAGGCTATTTGGCTCAGGAATCTCAGGAATCTCATAAAGGAGTTGACCATTGTAGATTTTGTGGATAAACCCATCCAGATATACTGTGATAACAACTCTGTTGTGTTGGTTATAAACAACAATAAAGGACTTAGAGGGTCTAAACACATGGAGGTCCAGTATTTGACCACAAAAGAGACAGTACAGAAAGGTGACATTACAGTGGAGCATATTAGTACAAATGCTATGGTTGCAGATCCCCTAACCAAAGGTCTTCCCCCTCGTGTCCTTGAGAGACATGTTATTAGCATGGGCTTAGTTGCATCATGGGACATGGTTGTTTAGTGGGAGTTTGTTTTATTTTTGCTTCATTGTAATTTAAAGTTTCTTTTCATCTGTATTTTTACCTTATGGTAAACTATGGCTTATATATATATATATATATATATATACTAGTAAAATTACACGTGCAAATGCACGTGTTTGCTTTTTTCATGTATGAATCACCGAAATGAACGCCCAGCATTTTAGATGTTTTACTTACATAATAAAATTGTTTATATAAACAAACATTACAGTAATCTATTTTTTCTTTTATATTGTAATATTTTTTTTAAGATAAGATGTTATTAATGGCGGAAGAATTGAATTTAGCTTTAAAATCGTGAGAAAACTAAGTAGTGAAATTAATGGTACCCTTAATTTTAATAAAAGAATAATTAATGCAACATTAAGGGAGGGTTTATCATGGATAATATTGTAATATTTGTTTATTTTTTATTTTAAGATAAGATGTTATTAATGGAGGAAGAATTGAATTTAGCTGAAAATTATAACAATTAATTAAGGGGGGTTTATCGATTGTTCATGGAATAATGGATAATATTATAAATTTTTTTTTTTGGGTAAGATAAGATGGTATTATTTTATATATGGCAATAAAACTAAATTATTTTTTAAATGTCTACATAACTACCATCTAAACTAATTCTCCAACGGATAATTAGCAACTGAAAAAAGTCATGCATTCTCTTCAAATAGTCACGTCTCTTCTTCCTATTTTCTATTTTCCCCATGTAACTATTATCTAAAGTTTTGTGAAAGTACAACTCAAAAAAAAAATAAAAAAATTTAAACTTACTCTCCAACGATTAATTAGCAACCGAAAATAACTCTTTCTCTATCTCTCGATATACCTCTCCCTATATAGTAAATATATATGACAATAAAACTAAATTATTTTTTAAACGATAAGTTTGGTTATCTTATAGTAGATATATATGACAATAAAACTAAATCAGTTTTTAAATGTCCACGTAACTACCATCTAAACTAATTCTGCAACAGATAATGATCAAATCAGACATTCTACTATTATTTCTTAGTAAACAAATTTAATTAATAAAAACTATTCCATGATAATTTACACTAATATCTGTTAATACAAGTAATAATAAAATAACTTTTTCCAAAAAAAGAAGGTGATAATAAAATAATCATAACTGCTTTAGTTGAAATATGTTGGTTTTTTTTTTGTAATAGTTCAAACTGATATATGTTGGTTATAACCTGTGGAAAAAAATTAAGATATGCAGAAATTTAAAAAACAATTATATTACGTTTTATTTATTATCATTCTGAGTTTTACCAGTCACAACAAGATTTCATAGTATAACTCAAAAAAAATAAAAATAAAGAATTAAAATATACCAAAATTTTTAAAACAATGTTGCAATTCGAATGGATATTAGATTTTATATTATTTTATTTGAACTATCAGTATATAGTGTTTCAAATATCTTCTTTTTGGATATCTCTCTTTTTCCTTATCTCTCTTGGTAACTCTCTCGCTCTCTCTCCCACGATATTCCTCACCCTCTTTTTCTCTAAATATACATCTCACTGTCTCTCTCTCTGTCCCCCCTCTCACGATGGGATCCACATCCTCTACTTCCATCATAGTACTTCCATCCTACTTCTGTGCATGTACATTGCGCCACCTGGCCTGACAGAGATCCAACGTCTAGAGTTGAAAGGATTCAAAAAAATTCAAAATGATTTTCAAAATCTGATGAGACCTTTGAACCAAGCCTTAAACTCTTAAACCACCTTCAACCAAAAAAAAAAAAAAAAAACTCTTAAACCACCCAACCCGACCGGCTCAAACTCACTCAAACCAAATCCCAAACCCATCAACTCTCAAATCTTTTCTCTTTTAGAAAAATCCCTAAATCTAAACTTCTGTTCTTCTTCTTCAGAAATACTCATGGCGACTCCATCAAATGAAGGTCTCTTCTTCTTCCCAAAAACTCAGAGCAACTCCAACTCCATCGTTAATGGCCATGGGGATCTAACGCACTCTGCTTCGCTCCGCTACCTTCGTCTCTTCTTTCGGAAACTCAGAGCTAGAGCAGCATCGTCGGGGCTGGGTTCTCTCTTGCAGTCAAACGGCTTCTGTTTTTACCGAACAAGATGCAAGGAGTCATCTACTTTAAAAAAAAAATAAAAAAATAAAAAAATAAAAAAATCACTTATCAACTTCTATCTTAATTTCGCATGGATGATGGAACCTGAAAATATCTATCTTAGTTTAGGGCTTTTGTGTTGCCAAGAAAAAAATATATTTTGTAGAGAAAATCTGAAATAAATGGGTGAAGGGACCTGGTTGAATCCTAGGTTTCTTTCTTTCAAGGGTAGCTTCGAACCTGAAAATTTTTTTAAGTCCTTTCTTTGGTCGGTTGCATCTTTAGATGCAAATCCTCCTTTGCAATCTACTCTACTGCTGAAATTGAATTTACGCAGCAAAATTCCTGCTTTGGATTTTGGGTCTTGCTTTCATTTGTTGATTTGAACTTCTCCTAAATCTGAGCAACTCCAAATCTGAACTAGATCCCTAAATCTGAACTTCTCCTCTTCTTCTTCCGAAATACTCAGAGCAATTCCATCGAATGACCGTATCCTCTTCTCCCGAAAAACTCAGAGCAACTCCAAATCCATCGTACATGGCCATGGGGATCTAACGCACTCTGTTCCGCTCCGCTGCCTTTGTCTCTTCTTCCGCAAACTCAGAGCCAGTTCCGTCGGGTTGGGTTCTCTGTTGCAGTCAAAACGACTTCTGTTTTTACAGATCTAAGATATAAGTTGAACCTCTAGATGCCCCCTATGGTCTAGCATTCTCATTTGAGTCCATTAGTTGCACTAAACCCCTTTTCCGGTTTGTTTACTTTCATTCCTAATGTAAATCTCTTTGATTCCCCTAATTTTTCTTTCTATTTCTATTCCCTTAGAAAATAAGAGATTTAGTTTCAGAAGCACAAAATGAATTTGGTGGGTTAAAATGAATTGTCGACATGAATTGAATTTTTCTAACTAGTCCTAACTATTCAAGAGTTGGTAATTGAAAATTTTGGATTGGTTGGTCTATGAATTGTCATGGAAGATTTACACAGTTGGAATTCAAAGGGTAAAAAATTTCCAAAAAACAAGGTACGTTACCTTCTCTAAAAGAGAATAACCATGAATGATAGGTTTATTAGGTGAATAGCATTTCTCTTGTGGTTATGCTAATTAACTTAAATAACGTGCTGATATGAGATTCTGCAAATTCAATTATAACAACTCATTTTCCTTACTGTTCTATGCAGTTCCTAGAACACACTATTTTCCCTGTTCTACTGGCTATCATGCAACCAGGTTAGTATTAAATAGATAATCCAAATTTTCCCATGTTATTTCTGGAATTTTCTTTTATCCTTTTTTTTTTTTTTTTTTTGGTTCTTTTCTTGCATTATGACAATGTTAGACAGTTAGATAGGTGAGTCTTTAGCTCAAAAAGGAAGAGCACCTGAGTTTGTTCTCCGGAGATGATGGTTCGAATCCATCAGGGCTCATACAAACCAATGAATAGATAGAACCTCTCCCTTTTTAATTTTAGGAGAGTAGGTTATTATTGTCTTTGGCTCTGTGTTTGTCTTTCAGGTTTTCTTATATTTTTTGACTGTGGTCCATCTTGGAATTTTCATCTTATACAAGCGAACATATATAATATGGAAATCTCAATTGCAAAAACAAGCCAGCAGAGAGTGTGTTCTTTGGCCTCAATGAAGGGGCAAAACCACAGCCAGCAGGTTTCCTTATGTCATTCATTAGGTGTTACACATCATGTGTTTGATATAGAGTCTTTGCTTTCTTTTTTTTAATCATCGGTGTGAAATTTGGTGTTCAGAAATTTCACGATCCTCACTAACAAGTTCTTTTGATTCTTCACCATCCTACACAGCTGTCTTTGAACCACTTCTTTGATATTGATCATTTATAACTTGATGGTAGGAGTGTCAGGGGTGCTGATTCTAGTCCTTGGTTGTAACTGCTCCTCTACAAGCTTTCCAGGTGCTTAAATTTGTCTAATTTTACTTTTATTTTCTTTCTTGTGGGGGATAATGCAATGCCAGGGCTCAATCCTAAAATATGTGATTGTCAACTGTGGACAGAGCATGGCTATAGACCAAAACCCAGTCACATACCGTACTTTTGAAAAAATCTTTCCCATGAAAGAAGCCTACAGAAGTTTTAGTTTTTGAAGTTAAAAAGAAAAAAACACTGGCTGAGGAAAGAGTATGACTTCTGTTTCGAAATGTGGGAAGCTAATTTGGAAGCTTAGGTGGGGTTAGACTTGTGTTTAGTTTTGGTTAAACTTGGTTGAGTACCTAGAGTTTGGTTCACTTATGGTTAAAGTTCAAGCCTTGGTGCTGTAACACCAAATCTGTAGTTCAGTGCAGGTTTTGCTTCTCCTCTTTGTAGTAGTTCTTTATTTATACAAGTTGAAACAAATATGATCCCATCTTGCTGAATTGAAATGCATTTATGGTGAGGAAGATCTCAGACTGATGTTCAAGTAACTGGAAGGCAAAGATATTCAGTTGAAAGGCTCTCAATCTCAATGAGAGACTTGAGAGATCAAAATTTCTATCTAATAGTAATTCACAACTGTTACAGATGGATGGTAAGTTCCTTATCTGATAAACAGAGAAAGAATAAGGTTGGACCTTTTTCCCCTTCTTAATCCTTGGTCAGCCTTGTACGTGACCCATGTGTTCCATTGTGCTGTGCAATGGGTTTGTTAATCACTCTCTTGATTGGTTGGTAAGCCAGAGTGCAGTGAACTGGGTTCTCTTACAGTGAACAATGGTAGAATTGAAATGGCAAAAACAGATCCATTTGAAACAAAACAATGACTTCTATATGATGTCAGAAACATGTCTACAAACTTGACAAAATTCTTATTGAAGGCATTGTATATTCATTCATTCCTAAAAAATCATGTAAGAAAACTCAATCCAGTGTAGTTTTCTCATCCCATACTAATTTTACAAATAACCATTTTTCCCCCTTTGTGTTATACACCTTCTCAGTTGAATGCTTTTCTCTACATAATTTAACACTCATGGTAAAATAGTTACATGACTCTTGGTGGGTTCGAACCACCATCTCCTTGGTAAATCCAAGGTGCTCTTCCATTTTTGAGTTAAAGAGTCACCTACTTGCACTAGCCATTCCATTCCGATTGCCAAAAAAAACACACCAATTCGTGTTGGTTGGCTATCAAACACTTCAGGGCATCAAGCAGACTATCAGAGAGAGAGAGAGAGAGAGAGAGAGACAGAGAGAGTAATCTCAGATCTAACAAGGTTGCCTAGGTTTTGAAGCAATTTGGATCCAGTGTAACCCTTTGGGGTGGATACAGTTTGCAATTAACAGGGTTGCCTAGAAATAATTTTATTTGAAATTGGCTTATCAATAAACCCTAATTGATTACAAGATTTCACCAGCAAAAACAGAGCACCTAAGTCATGACCAACATATTACCAATGAGAGGAGAAAAAAACAGCACCTTCTAATCATCAAAACAATTAAATTATTTTATTTAACCGAACAGATTGGTATGAAGAGGTCTACCATGATTAAATGAATAACGCTTCTCAACAAATCAACAAATGAAATCAAGAGCCAAAATCCAAACTCGAACTGCCCTGGATCCCACCTGGGCAGAGTGTTCACCCTGCCAAATCAACAAATGAAATCAAGAGCCAAAATCCAAAGCAGGAATTTTGCTGCGTACATTCAATTGCAGCAGTAGAGTAGATTGCAAAGGAGGATTTGCATCTAAAGATGCAACCGACCAAAGAAAGGACTTAAAAAAATTTTCAGGTTCGAAGCTACCCTTGAAAGAAAGAAACCTAGTATTCAATCAGGTCCCTTCACCCATTTATTTCAGATTTGATTTTTTTTTTTTTTTGAGTAGATGACTCCTTACATCTTGTTCTGTAAAAACAGAAGCTGTTTGACTGCAAGAGAGAACCCAGCCCGACGATGCTGCTCTAGCTCTGAGTTTTCGGAAGAAGAGACGAAGGTAGCGGAGCGGAGTAGAGTGCATTAGATCCCCATGGCCATGAACGATGGACTTGCAGTTGGAGTTGCTCTGAGTTTTTGGGAAGAAGAAGAGACCTTCTTTCGATGGAGTCGCTATGAGTATTTCGGAAGAAGAAGAGGAGAAGTTTAGATTTAGGGATTTTTCTAAAAGAGAGAAGATTTGAGGGTTGATGGGTTTGGGATTTGGTTTGAGTGAGTTTGAGCCGGTCAGGTTGGGTGGTTTAAGAGTTTAAGGCTTGGTTCAAATGTCTCATCAGATTTTGAAAATCATTTTGAATTTTTTTGAATCCTTTCAACTCTAGACGTTGGATCTCTATCAGGCCAGGTGACGCGATGTACATCCACGGAAGTAGGATGGAAGTACTATGATGGAAGTAGAGGATGTGGATCCCTCACGATATCTCTCTCTTTCTCTCTCCCTTTCCCTCTCTCCCTTTCTCTCTTTTGTGTCTCCCTGTCTCTCTTGGTTTTAGTTTTTCTTTTGTGTCTCCTTGTCTCTCTTGGTTTTAGGTTTTTTTTAACACTAATTTATCCAGTCAAGATTTCTGATCACAACTAAGATTTCATGGTATAACTCAAAAAAAAAAAAAAAAAAAAAAAAATTTAAATATTCAAAAATTTTTAAGACAATGTTGCAATTTGAATGGATATTAGATTTTATATTAAATCCACAAATTGCATAAAAAAAAGGGAATAAAAATTTCAAAAAAGTTGAGAAGACGTTTCCTACTACTTTAGTTTCACTATTACTACTTTTTTTTTTGGGTAAGCTTTAATCATTCCTACTAATTTTAAACTTCTTAAATCATTCAAATACAATTAAAAAAAAATATGCAGCAAAATAAGAACAAAATTTTACTTCTATCAGAATTGCTGGATAATCAATTAAATACGAACTGAACTCTAGGACTTCAATTTAGAGGATACCTTGCACTTTTAGTAACTGAATTCGAAAGCCAAAAAAATTGGAATGCAAGAATTTTGAAGAAGCAATAACCAAATATAAAACTCAAAAAGAAAGATGTTTCTGTATACATAGACTCGTTTCTATTTTTTTTTAGAAGAATGGAAAAGTCTACTGAAGGCTATTTTTTTGGAGAGAATGAGGGAGTGGATAATAGAGTCGTTTGTATTTTATTTTTTTTAAGAATGGAAAAGTCTTAGGAAATGAAGATTGTTACAGAGCATGGCAATGTACATACACGGGTTTCTACGTTTTTTTTTTTGAAAGAATGGGAAAGTCTTTTTTTTTTTTTTTAGCTTATTAAATAATTTAAATATGCTTACCTAAAAACAAGGGAGAAGTCATTTTATTTTCTCAATTTATGAACCCTATTTTTTATTTACCAAAAAAAAAAAAAAATGAACCCTATTTTTTTGGGAGAGCGAGATGCACAGCATGGCAATGTACATAGACTCGTTTTTTTTTTTTTTTTTTTTTTTTGAAGAATGGAAAAATCTTAGGAAATGAAGATAAGATTGGTACAAAGCATGGCAATTTACATTTGTTTCTATTTTTTTTTATAATTTAAATATACTTACCTAAAAACAAGGAAAAAGTCTTATATTTTCTTAATTTATGAACCCTATTTTTTTGGGAGTCGTTTCTCTTTTTCTTTTGTTTTTTTTTTAAGAATGGAAAAATCTTAAGAAATGAAGATAAGATTGGTATAAAGCATGGCAATTTACATACCTAAAAACAAGGGAAAAATCGTTTATTTTCTCAATTTATGAACCCTATTTTTTTGGGAGTCGTTTGTTTTTTTTTTTTTTTTTGAAGAATGAAAAAATCTTAGGAAATGAAGATAAGATTGGTACAAAGCGTGGCAATTTATATCCAAGCTTTTCTATTATTATTTTTTTTTTTAACAATGGAAAAGTTTTTTTTGAAGATAAGATTGATACAAAGTATGGCAATTTACATACACGCTTTTCTTTTTTTTTTTTTATAATTTAAATATACTTACCTAAAAAGGAAAAAGTCTTTTATTTTCTCAATTTATGAACCCTATTGTTTTGGGAGTCGTTTCTTTCCTTTTTTTTTTTTTTTTTTTAAGAATGGAAAAATCTTAGGAAATGAACATAAGATTGGTACAAAGCATGGCAATTTACCTCTATTTTTTTGGGAGTCGTTTCTTTCTTTTTTTTTTGAAGAATGGAAAAATCTTAGGAAATGAAGATAAGATTGGTACAAAACATGGTAATTTACCCCTATTTTTTTGGGAGTCGTTTCTTTTTTTCTTTTTGAAGAATGGAAAAATCTTAGGAAATAAAGATAAGATTGGTACAAAGCATGGCAATTTACATACCTAAAAACAAGGGAAAAGTCTTTTATTTTCTCAATTTATTAACCCTATTTTTGGGAGTCGTTTCTTTCTTTGTTTTTTTTTTTTTTTTGAAGAGTGGAAAAGTCTTAGGAAATGAAGATAGGTACAGAGCATGGCAATGTACATACACACGTTTCTATGTTATTTTTTTTTGGAAGAATAGGAAAGTCTTTTTTTTTTTTTTTTTAACTTCTTAAATAATTTAAATATACTTACCTAAAAACAAGGAAAATTTTAATGTAAACCACTCAAGATTAATGAACGCTATTTTTTGGGAGAGAATGAGGGACAATTTTTTTGGGTTTATTGATATTGTTGAAGGGTATTTTTGGTATGAAAAGATTTGCCATGACTTTTGAGTTCCTACTTTTATAATATAGTATGATATATATATATATCGGTTGTCATTGCATGTAATTTCTTTTAAACACATGGGTGTTTTATTTATTGACATGATGTATATATTTTCGGTTTTAAAGTCTTAAGGAATGTGTTAACCTTAAGCAAGGCTGGGGCATTAAGTTATTAGCCTAATGGTATGTCTTGTAATACATATAGTAAAACTCGATTTATTCAAGATGAGATATACAGATTCGTTGGAATCATAAAAATTATTTCTTTAGTGAGCCTGTGCCACTTAAAGAAGAGAAATTTTGGACTGACAAATGGATAATACATAAGGAATCACTATGTGAGTATTATCTCGTTGCCACACTACCACATTACATCCATGTTAGTAGAGTTGAGGGCTCTCGTGATCATAGAAGGTTCTGTGTCGCTTGATCATAAATGCAGTTACCGTCATGATTCGGTGTTTAAAATTCTATTGGACCGGATTGACTTTCTCATACAACCTCTAGACTAATTTATTTTAAAAATTGTGCACATAAAGTTTTCCTAAAAGGTTGTTAGCTTGTGATTTGTTTTGGTCAAAACTGTTTTTAAATCTCTTTAAAAATAAGAAATTTAATATAAGTCCAAGTGGGAGAATGCTAGAATTTTAGTCCTATACGGATTAATATTCTAATATTTTATGGACCAATATTAGTTATCCTAAACCAGGCTAATTAGAGTTTTAGTCTAATTAGGGAGGTCATTAAGTTCTATTAGAAGTCTAATGTGGACTAGTTTTAGTGTGGCCAGATAGATTCCTATTGGGACTGTGATGAGTCAGACCTTATAGAAATTACTATATAAGGAGAGCTAGGGTCCCCCTCTACCCATCACAACTAATTATTCTCAATTGAGGAGTACATTCTAGAAAGAGAGGGAGATATTCAGTGTTCATCATCCCTGTGCATTTGGTATTCTCATCAAGTCAGTTACTTTGGGAATGATGAGAATACCGAATGCACAGGGATGATGAACACTGAATATCTCCCTCTCTTTCTAGAATGCACTCCTCAACTGAGAATAATTAGTTGTGATGGATAGAAGGGGGACCCTAGCTCTCCTTATATAGTATTTCTATAGGGTCTAACTCATCACAGTCCTAATAGGAATCTATCTACCCACACTAAAGCCAATCCACATTAGACTTCTAATACAACTTAATGACCTCCCTAATTAGACCAAAACTCTAATTATCCTGGTTTAGGATGACTAATATTAGTTCATAAAATATTAGAATATTAATCCGTATAAGACTAAAATTCTAACAAAGGTATCTCAACTCAGACCCTGTTCGGGCTCAGGGCAAGCTCGAGCCATCAGGGCCAAAGTTGCACCCCTAATTGAATGAGATGCATGGGCTGGCCAAGCTAGGAAGAAGAAGAAACTAGGAAGACAAACAGAAAGAAGAAAGAAGAAGAAGAGGAAGATGAAGAAGAACAAAAAAAAAAGAACAAGATAGGGTCCGGTTGGGCTAGGTCGGGCTCAACCCAAGGCCTCAAGGCTGACCCGGCCTGACCTTTACTCAAGGCTAGAAATTACCAACTCTAACCAGCCCTCAAGACCAAGATATCTCAACCTAGGCCCTGTTCGGGCTAAGGGCGAGCCAGGGCAGGCTCAGGCCATCGTGGCCAATCTTGTACCCCCTAATTCAGCCTGTTTTAGGTTCTAATTTTAGAAACAATTGTTTATTGTGATGGGTTTCTTTTTGTCTAGGAATCCTTGTGCTTTGAGAACTAAAGAACCAATGATGATAATTGATTAGTAGGGGCAGCAATAGGGTCGAGTTGGGCCGGGCTTTTTAAAACCCCAGCCCAAACTTGAGTCCCCTTACTTGGACCAGGCCCGGTCCGGCTTTGACTCGGGGCCTGAAAAATCTAACCTTGACCCGCACTCAGGGTCGGGTCGGGCTGACCTTGAATTGCCTTGATCATGGAGTGGGGGAAGGGAGAGATGCATGGACTAGACTGAGTTAGGCTGGGTCGGGGAGAAAATTATCTTTACATAAAATAACACTAAAATAAAATATATTATCACTTATTATCTTCATATTTAATAGGGAAATTTACGTCTACCACCCCATGGTTCCAAACAATTACGTCTACCACCCCTAAAATTTTAAATGTCTATACCCATGAGTGCTAACTCTGTTAGTTTTATTTTAAAAAGACAATTTTACCCTTCCTTATTTGTTATTAAGGAAATTTATGATTAGCACCCCTGTGATTTCAAACAATTATGTGATCGAGTTTTTGAACCAATCAAAAATAAACCTAACTAAACACTAATACAGTGGAAAGTACGGGTATCAAACTACGGGGAACAGAGGCTAAGTTGCACGAAATTAAATCAAGTCTAAGATGAAGCTAAAAATGCAAATTAATTAATTTAAAGCTAACGCTAGCAACTGATTAAAGCGAATAAAAGATGATGAGAAAATACTATTTTTAGGTTGAATCAACTTTAATTTAGATTCATCACTCAATCTCTCTCATATTCGGCTCATGGCGACTACAAGCCCTATGACAACCACAGAAAATAGGGGGTCCCTTCTAGGTATAAAGTATCTTGGAAAATTGTTGTCTGGTCGCTACAATGAATCGAAAGTTCAAAGAACTAGGGTACGCAAAATCCACTTAGGTATACCGTATCATCGATACGACCACAAGAATCCATTCAATATCATTGCTTGGTAGGTTAACTTGAATCACAGAGACAAATTATCCTAACTAGATGTAAACATGATTACACAAAAATTATAATGGGATGCCTAAGTCTTTTCCAAGCAATCAATAAGAAAAGAGAATGAATAATTAAATCATCTTTAAAGTATCATCTTCCCAAAAATAACAGCAAGTTTAGTTACTTATTTAACATGAATTACTAAAGAGAAGTTAGGGATACAAGCCAAGAGAATTAGAGGGAAGAAGAGAGTAAAAGCAATGGCAGCAATGGCGATTCAGGTGTGTGAAGGTGTTGAATGGTGGCGATGGTAGATGCTCTTCCTCTTCTTCTTCTTCTTCTTCTTCAAGCCTTCTTCTCCCCAAACCGAGAACTCCAAACCCACACAGCCAAGAACGAACAGTTCCATAGCCAAGAAAGATCCCTTTTTATTTTCCTTTCCTCTTTTTTTTAATAGAACCCTTTCAAAAACGTCTCTAGCAACTTCCCCATCCCAGCCAAAATTGTCTCCTCTCTCTATCCATTCCTTTGCTGTATTTTTATTTATTCCCTTATTGCCTTCTTTCCCTCATCTTGGTTCCTCCATTTATGGAAGCAAAAGGGGTAGAATAGGAAAACCGTGTGAGGGAGTTGAGAAGGGGATTTCTGATTGCATCCTTAACAAATCACGATTCCTTTCTTGTGAGAATCCCCTCTCAACTTGCCTTCTTAAGAAACATATCCAGCCAAAATGTGTTAATGAGAGAGGTAGGACCGTGAGAGAGGAGTAGGAGAGGAGAGAGATATTTCTTGTTTTTTTTTTTCTTTTCTTTCTTCACATTTTCCAACTTTGCCATAATCCCTCCTTCCTTGAACCGAATTGACTCAACCCAAGAATTAAATGTTAACCATTTAATTTTACTGATGCAATGAGTCCAATATCGATTTTTCTTGAGGAATCTCCTCTTTGTCAAATTATGATAATGCCCTTGAGATGACAATTTGCACACATGCGGACCGGCCCAACTGGTATTGAACATCCAAATCGGCTAAGGGGGATGATTCTATCACTGATTCATGCTTTTCTCCTTCCAGGCCTGCAATCATAGAAATCACATAGCAGTATCAAATCCTTCATAAATATTCAAATAAAAATAGTAAATAAATAGTGATTTCTATCTAAGACTACAGCCCAATCACACTCCCCAACTTAGCCTTTTGCTCGTCTTCGAGTGAAAGAGAATAAGGAAAATAACTAACTTGATTCTCTAGCTCATAAACAATCTATATACAGATGATACATTCAAAGAGATAATGATAGTTTACTATTGCACATCAACTCATAGGATGCTTGGCTCATGGAAACACAAGAGCTAAGCAACGAACGAGGACTTCTCCTAAGCCATCAAGCGCTCACTTTCTGCTTTTTCAATCCACTGGTTCACCATGAATTGTGACATCTAAACCTTTTACAAATGCATATGCTAGCTTGTGTAACACCTCATAATCAATGTGGCTCACTTATTTTTCTCTTTTTTTTTTTATTTTTATTTTTAACGTGATTCTCAGATCCGTGCAATGTTCTGGCCTTTTAAGCTTTCTAGAAGGCTCATGTAATGAGCTTTAAGCCAAACCACTCCCAAGCCAGATGACTTTAGGGGATTGAGTGTGAAACACTCCTCGGGCTTACTCACTCGAACCAAAAAGGCTACAAGCCCGAACTAGATTCAAGAATACTAGTAATAATAACCTAACTAGTCACTCCAACCGTTTTACGCGAGACTCCGGCCTTGTGGCCTAGATGCCCCGGTTACTAAGTTGAAGCAACAAAACTAAACTCTCATGAATTTTTTTATTTTTAAGAAAGAGGATGCAAACGCAATTAAGCAGTGATCTGCATAAACATTCAAAATATGACAAATCGGGTAGACCTATGTGTTTAGAAGCATTAAGCAAGCCCACAAATGACAATCGGAGAAATAAAGGTTCAGTACTTAACACTGTGTTGAATTAATTTTCTCACAACCTAGAGTCAAATGCACTATAAAGTAAACGTATCATTATAAAAATGAGTGCAAGAAATTTTTTTCAAGAATGTAGATGAATCAGAGAGTCATATGCAGAAAATTTTCAAAATCCTCCCTCCCCAACTTAAATGGCAGTGTCCCCAATGACGACTAGAAATAACAGAAAGAGAAAAATATGGGAAACAAAGGATGAGGAACGAAACCACCTGGGGTGTGGGTATACGGCAACGAGTGACATCACTGGAGATAATAGCACAATGAGAATTTAACTCTGCTACGGGAGATGGCTCTACAAAATAAATGAAAAAAAAACCAAACAACGTAAAAAGGAAAACAACAAATGCGATAAATAAAGGAAACATGGGCTACCTCCCAAGAGCGCTAAGTTTTACGTCTTCAGCCAGACGCCATTAAAGCTCAGGGTAGTCCATCAGAAGCATGATCATAATCCACATCCACTAGGTCTAAAGACTCAATTAATTGGCCATCAGCAAGGCCATCAACATAGGGTTTCAGTCTTTGACCGTTAACCTTGAAAGTTTTCCCGTTCTGTGGATTTTTTATCTCAATAGCACCATGCGGGGCAACAGAAACAACCACAAAAGGCCCATCCCACTGAGATCTCAATTTCCTTGGGAATAAACGCAATTTAGAATTAAAGAGCCAAACACGCTGATTTGGCTCAAAGGACTCCCGAACTATGTGTTTATCATGAAACGCCTTTTCTTGGTCCTTATAAATGCTTGAGCTCTCATAGGCATCATTGCGCAACTCCTTCAATTCAGATAGCTGGAGACGATGAGTGGAACTAACCTGAGTCATATCAAAATTAAATGTCTTTATGGCCCAATATGCTAGGTGTTCCAACTCAACCGAAAGATGACAGGCCTTACTGAAAACTAATCGGTATGGAGACATACCTATAGGAGTTTTATATGCAGTTCGATAAACCCATAAAGCATTAGTCAGCCGAGTAGACCAGTCCTTACGGTCCGGTCTAACTGTCTTCTCCAATATCCGTTTTATCTCTCAATTCGATACCTCCACCTGACCAGATGTCTGGGGATGATAAGGGGTGGCCACTTTGTGGTTAATAGAGTACTTCCTCAGTAAAGCCCCTACCCTCCAATGTCAAAAATGAGAGCCACCATCACTAATGATGTCCCTGGGAAATCCAAAATGGCTAAAAATGTACTCCTGAATAAAAGAGATAACCACCTTGTGGTCATTGGTCTTCATAGCCTTGGCTTCTACCCATTTCGAAACATAATCAACTGCCACAAGAATATACTCATTACCGAATGAGGCAGGACAAGGGCCCATAAAATCGATACCCCAAACTTCATAAATCTCAACCACTATGATAGGGCTTAGGGGCATCTCATCACGTAGGGACAGATTACCAACTTGTTGGCATCTCACACACTCCTTGAAGAAGGTGTGTGCATCCCGAAATAACGTGGGCCAATAAAAACCAGACTGCAGTACCTTGGTAGCAGTCTTCTTTCCACTATAGTGTCCCCCACAGGCGAGAGTATGGCAAAACGATAATATGCTTTGAAACTCACTCTCAGGGATACAACGACGAATGACCTGGTCCGAACAGTATCGGAATAGCTCTACATCCTCCCAGTAGTAGTATCGCACAGTAGAGAGGAACTTATCTCGAGCTGCTTTATCCCAATTAGCAGGTAATTGTCCAAGAGCGAGATAGTTCACTATTATAGCGTACCATAGAGTCGGTTTTGATGAAATGGAAAACAACTGCTCATCAGGGAAAGTTTCCCGAACCAACTCTGATGTGGGAGAGGAATCCAGAAGAATCTGGGATAAATGGTCTGCTACAATGTTTTCTAACCCCTTCTTATCCCTGATCTCCAAGTCGAACTCCTGAAGGAGAAGAATCCACCGAATCAGCCTTAGCTTGGTGTCATGCTTTGAAAGAAGGTGCTTAAGGGCTGTATGATCCGAGAAGACTATCACCTTCAAGCCCAAAAGATAGGAGCGAAATTTATCCATGGCAAAGACCACAGCTAGGAGCTCCTTCTCAGTAGTGGTGTAGTTCAACTGAGCATCAGACAAGGATCTACTAGCGTAGTTAATAATAGATGGCTTCCCATCCACCCTTTGACCAAGTACACCACCCATGACATAGTCAGAGGCGTCACACATGATCTCGAATGGTAGAGACCAGTCTGGTGATCGGATAATAGGTGCTTCAGACAATGCAGTCCAAAGGGTATGGAAAGCAGTCAGGTACTTTTCATCAAAGACAAATGGGGCATCCTTGGCAAAGAGATTGCACAAGGGCCTAGAGATGAGACTAAAGTCCTTGATGAAAAGCCTATAAAACCCGGCATGGCCCAAAAAGGAACGGACCTGCTTAACAGTCGTGGGAGGGGTTAGTTTGGCAATCAAATCCACTTTGGCCTTGTCTACCTCAATGCCCTGAGAAGACACTACATGACCAAGTACATTACCCTTACGAACCATAAAGTGGCTCTTCTCCCAACTTAGAACAAGGTTATTCTCCACACACTGCTGAAGAACAAGAGATAGACGGTGGAGACATTCATCAAAAGATGACCCAAAGAGGGAGAAGTCATCCATGAAAACCTCAAGTGAATGGCCAACCATATCAGAAAATATGGCCATCATGCACCTTTGAAAGGTGGTCGGAGCATTACACAATCCGAATGGCATCCTCCTAAAGGCAAATGTACCAAATGGGCAAGTGAAAGTGGTTTTCTCTTGGTTATTGGGAAAGATGGGGACTTGGTTATATCCCGAATAACTATCAAGAAAATAGTAGTAGCTCTGCCCAGCCAATTTTTCCAGAATTTGATCAATAAAGGGTAGAGGGAAGTGGTCTTTACGCATGACCTTGTTTAACTTTCTGTAGTGGATACAAACACGCCAACCCGTAGTGGTACGAGTTGGGACAAGGTCACCTTGGTAGTTAGGGAGGACCGTGATTCTAGATTTCTTGGGGATAACTTGAGTTGGACTGACCCACTGACTATCCAAAATAGGGTATATAATACCCGCGTCAAGCCACTTTACTACTTTGTTCTTCACTACTTCCCTCATATTAGGGTTAAGGAGCCTCTGTGGATCTCGCACGGATTTAGCTCCGTCTTCACAATAGATACGGTGCATACAAACAGAAGGGTTAATACCATTCAGATCAGCTAAAGACTAGCCAATTATGGCTTTGTGAGTTGATAAAACCTCCAACAGGAGGGACTCTTGCCTTTCAGTAAGCTCAGAGGATATGATAACCGGTAGAGTCTCTTCCTTGCCCAAGAATGCATATTTTAAGGTATGGGGAAGAGGATTGAGTTCCAGTTGTGGAGGGGACTCCAGAGAAGAGGGCTTAGGGGATGTAGCCAAGGTTGGCAGAGGCTCATATCTATAGGTCCAGGGAGGCTGCCCAGAAGAGGGTTTAAGATCTAACATGGCATTCACCTCTTCAGTATAGGCCTCTTCATCAAAGTCTTCTGCTCCAAAGGACATCACAAGCTGCAGAGGATCATTAGTAAGGATCTGGGAAGTGTACTGAGATACAACTTCATCAATCATATCCAGAGCAAAGCACTCATCTTCTCTGTAGGGTCCTAGGGATGCATTGAAGATGTTTAGTCAAAGCTTCTTGTTCCCAAATGATATGTCCATGGCACCTGACTTGCAGTTAATGCAAGCATTGGCGGTCGCCAAGAATGGATGCCCTAGTATGATAGGGGGAAGCTTGGCTAAGGTAGATTCCATATCAAGGACTAGGAAGTCCATTGGGAAGTATAAATCATCTACCTTCACAAGAACATCCTCTAGAAGTCCACGAGGTCTTTTCACAGAATGATCAGCTAACTGAAGTATGACTTCAGTGGACTTCAACTCTCCTAATCCAAACTTCTCAAAAACCGAACCAGGTAAGATATTCACACTAGCCCCCAGATCCAGCAATGCTTTGTCAATGGAGAGGTCTCCAATGACACAAGAGATGAGTGGTGTACTAGGATCCTTCAGCTTGGGGGGTAGGTCAGTGATAACCACAATTACCTGTTCTGTGAGGTGTATGGTTTTGGGAGTTTGGTTCCTCAGCTTACGCTTCTGAGTGCATAAGTCTTTCAGAAACTTAGCGTAAGCTGGAACTTGCTTGATTGCATCCAATAATGGAAGGTTGATGTGGACTTATTGAAACAAATCTAACATCTCCTTCATCTTCTCTCCTTGCTTCCCAAATGGGGGAGAGGATGGAGTTTTGAGAGCATCAGGGAAAGGGACTCGGGGTGTATACTTATCCAATTGAGATCCCTCTCCAACTGGTCGCTCATTCTCCTTCTCAGTATTTTCTTGGGAATGGACCAAAGAAGATGTAATGGTTCTATTCCCATCAATGAGAGGCCTCAGTGCCTCTGATTCAACTTCTGCCTGGGCTGGGGTTGACTCTGTTGGTGTTGTCTGTTGAGGGGTATTAGAGGGGAAGTCCTCGTTGGTAGGTGGTGTGTCATGTGTTTCCACCCTCTTACCATTCCTCAACACTCTAACCGACTGGACTTGTTCCTTACCCCTCCCTATTTGAACATTATTGGGGTTTCCAATAGGTTAACATGGTAGTTGGCTAGTCTCTCTCTTATTGAAAGCTTTAGCAAGTTGACCAATCTAGGTCTCTAGCTTGCTGATAGATTGAGTGTGGGAGTGCAATAATTGGTCGTTGATTCCCACTTTCTGGTCAATACCTTTCAACACCTTCATTACCTCACTCTCAAAAGATGGGGTATATTGAGGTTGAGAGTAAGGTTTTTGTTGTCCACCCCTATAGGCATTAGGTTGGGAATTGAACGGTGGTCTAAAGGGTGGATTGGGAGGGTTTTTCCATAAGAAATTGGGGTGGTTTCGCCATCCCGGGTTATAGGTGTTGGAAAATGGGTCGTTACCTGGGTTGGCAAAACCTTGAGCGGCTTGTACCTTTTCCTGGATAAATTCAGGATATTGTGCTGCTAAATAACAATCGGTCACATAGTGATTCGGGTCAGCACAGAGGGCACAAGCTTCAGCTTGCTCAGGTGGAAAAAATCCCCTCGAGATTGATGGGGGTTGGGTAGGTCCTCCTAACAACAGGTAGTCCATTTTTTTTGACAGCAAGTCAACCTGCGCCTTTATGTCAGCACTCTGGTTAATGTCATAGAGTCCACCTTTTTTTGGTTGCCCAAGCATGGGGACTTCAGTCCTTGAGGCTGAAGCTCTGTGTTGGGAGTTTTCACTTAGGGTCTCAAAAAGATCCCATGCTTCATTCTCGCTCTTGTGCATAAACGTTCCTCCACAAGAGGCATCCACCATCTGACGATACTGGTCACTAAGACCATCATAGAAGCACTGTACCAATTTCCATTTTGGTATAGCATGCTGGGGGCATTTCCGAAGTAGTTCCTTCAGTCTCTCCCAATACTCATGAAATTCTTCACCACTATTCTGGGAGAAGGTGGTGACGGCCCTTCCAATGGTATTGGTCCGGCCTATTGGGAAAAACTTCTTCAGAAACTGCTGTTGCATTTTCGCCCTTGTGGTTACTTGTGCAGAATCCTTGGCTTTATCCTTGAGGGAAAATGGAAATAGCAACAGTTTTAGGGCGTCCTCTGAGAGGTCTTGGATTTTTACTGTAGAGCAAATTTCCAAAAACTCATCCAGTTGCTTATAGGGCTCTTCATTATGATGTCCATAGAACGATGGCAGCATCTGGATAATGCTTGATTTAATTTCATACTGAGCAGCCACAATTGTAGGTAGCCTAATGCCGGTTTGGGGTTGGTATGCAGTTGGAGTGAAATGATCTCTTAGTGGCTTGGCTTGGTCACCCATCCTGATATGGTGTCTAATCCTCCTACAAGTACGTTCAATTTCGGGGTCAAAATCTAATAGGTCAGGTCGGGTCAAGCGCATACCAAACATACAACGACTAAATTAAACTAGGTTGGGACCGAGCATACAAGTGTATCAACTTAGCTATCGGGGTCCAAACGTAGTAAGTGTAGGGTCGAATGTCCTAATGTGGGACCGATCAAAATAGGGCAACTAAGCTCGCGGGACCGCACATACAAGGGTAACCTATACTAAAAGAAAAAGAAAATTACAAAAGTGGTAAAGAAAAATTACAGATTAAATTTAAAATGAAAATTACAAACATAAATTAAAACTAAGTTTAAACTATTCTAAAAAAAAATGAAAAGTTTAAACTATCCTAAATAAAATGAAATCCTAAACTAGCGCAGATCCAAGCGTACCAAGGTCAATCCTAAAGTTGAATGGGACTGAAGCATACAAAGGTAACTAGGCCAGCGTGGGACCGAATCATACAAGGCTGAAATTAGCTACTAAAAGAAAAATAAAGAGAAAAGTTAGAGAATATCACAGAGGCTATCCGGACTGCATCAGTGTCTTTTTGAAAGAACCAAATCCAGCTGAACTGTATCCCCTCTCAAACAACCTCCCGCGATTCAATACCTACAGAAGAAAATAAAACCGTGAGTCTATCACTAATACTAAAGACAAATTTAGAATGAATAATATAGTAAGCTATGTTAACACACAAAAAAAAGAAATCAAAATTAACACTATTGTAGGCTGTTAAACTAAGAGATGCAAAAATCTGAAATACCTAAATCGAAAATCAGAAATAAAGATTAACGCAGGCTATTGAAAGACATTAAATGACTTGATAAAACTCTAGCAATCATGCTTTAGTTCCCCGGCAACGGCGCCAAAATTTGATCGAGTCGTTGAACCAATAAAAAATAAACCTAACTAAACACTAATACAGTGGAAAGTACGGGTATCGAACTACGGGGAATAGAGGCTAAGTTGCACGAAATAAAATCAAGTCTAAGATGAAACTAAAAATGCAAATTAATTAATTTAAAGCTAATACTAGCAACTGATTAAAGCGAATAAAAGATGGTGAGAAAATACTGTTTTTAGGTTGAATCAACTTTAATTTAGATTCATCACTCAATCTCTCTCATATTCGGCTCATGGCGACTACAAGCCCCATGACAACCACAAAAAATAGGGTCCCTTCTAGGTATAAAGTATCTTGGCAAAATTATCGTTCGATTGCTACAATGAATCGAAAGTTCAAAGAACTTGGGTACGTACAATCCACTCAGGTATACCGTATCATCGAAACGACCACATGAATCCATTCAATACCATTTCTTGGTAGGTTAACTTGAATCACAGAGACAAATTATCCTAACTAGATGTAAACATGATTACACAAAAATTATAATGGGATGCCTAAGTCTTTTCCAAGCAATCAATAAGAAAAGAGAATGAATAATTAAATCATCTTTAAAGTATCATCTTTCCAAAAACAGTAGCAAGTTTAGTTACTCATTTAACATGAATTACTAAAGAGAAGTTAGGGATACAAGCCAAGAGAATTAGAGGGAAGAAGAGAGTAGAAGCAATGGCAGCAATGGCGATTCGGGTGTGTGAAGGTGTTGAATGGTGGTGATGGTAGATGCTTTTCCTCTTCTACTTCTTCTTCTTCTTCTTCTTCTTCAAACCTTCTTCTCCCCAAACCGAGAACTCCAAACCCACACAGCCAAGAACGAACAGCTCCACAACCAAGAAAGATCCCCTTTTATTTTCCTTTCCTCTTTTTTTAACAGAACCCTTTCAAAAACATCTCTAGCAACTTCCCCATCCCAGCCAAAATCGTCTCCTCTCTCTATCCATTCCTTTGTTGTATGTTTTTTTATTCCCTTATTGCCTTCTTTCCCTCATCTTGGTTCCTCCATTTATGGAAGCAAAAGGGGTAGAATAGGAAAACCGTGTGAGGGAGTTGAGAAGGGGATCTCTGATTGCATCCTTAACAAATCACGATTCCTTTCTTGTGAGAATCCCCTCTCAACTTGCCATCTTAAGAAACATATCTAGCCAAAACGTGTTAATGAGAGAGGTAGAACCGTGAGAGAGGAGCAGGAGAGGAGAGAGATATTTCTCTTTTTTTTTTTTCTTTCTTTCTTCACATTTTTCAACTTTGTCATAATCCATTTTTTGGCCATAATCCCTCCTTCCTTGAACCGAATTGACTCGACCCAGGAATTAAATGGTAACCATTTAATTTTACTGATGCAATGAGTCCAATATCGATTTTTCGTGAGAAATCTCCTCTTTGTCAAAATACGATAATGCCCTTGAGATGAAGATTTGCACACTTGCGGTCCAGCCCAGCTGGTATTGAACATCCAAATCGGCTAAGGGGGCTGATTCTATCACTGATTCATGCTTTTCTCCTTCCAGGCCTGCAATTATAGAAATCACATAGAAGTATTAAATCCTTCATAAATATTCAAATAAAAACAGTAAATAAATAGTGATTTCTATCTAAGATTACAGCCCAATCATTATGTCTACCACCCCTGATTTTTTTTTAAAATTCACAAAAAAAAAGGTACTTTTACATATTTACCCCCATTTGTTTGAAACACCATCGTCTCAAAAGGGAAAGTCGTTGCCCACACATCCTCTACAAAATCAAGCGTAGCACTTCCGCTAGAGCAGCAGGTGATTGCAAAATGGAAGGTTGTCGGCTCCCAAACCCTTGTCGCTCTAGATAATAGGGTATGCAACGATAACAAGGTTGGATGGGGTGAGTTTATTAATAACAAATAAGAAAGGGCAAAATTGTCTTTTCAAAATAAAGCTATCAGAGTTAGCACTCAGGGGTACGTACATAATTTTTAAAACTCCAAGGGTGGTAGACGTAATTGTTTGAAAACATAGGGGTGGTAGACATAAATTTCTCTATTTAATGTATTATATAACAAAATATGTGTGACATTTAATGTTTATAATATATATAGTATATCAATATATATTATATATAGGGATGTAAATGGATAATCGAAAATCCGAATTCGATCTGCATTTGTATCCATTTAGGGAAATCTGTATTCGTTTTAGAGATATCCAGAAAACAATCCAAATACTTCGATAAAAATCCATCCGGAAAAAAATCTGAATACTTAATAATAAAAAAATAAGTAAATAACGATCTTGAGGGTTTTTTAAGATTCAACAGGTTCTAGAATATGAGGGAAAGAGAATTATGATCTAACAGATATGGATTGAAAGTGAATTGTATCCATTAAGGGGAGGAAGGTCCAGGTTACACAAGGCAGAGATGTAAATGGATGGTCGAAAATCCGAATTTGATCTACATCTAAATCCATTTGAATTCGTTTAGAGGTATCTGTATTCGAGCAGGAAATATCCGAATCCGATCACATTTGATCAGTATCCGTGCTAAATCCGATCCGTTTACATCCCTAATTATAAAGTATAACTTAAAACATGGTCAGGCTGGGCCAGGCCAGGCCTTAGCCCGAGGCCTCAACCTTGGCCCAACCCGACCCTGACTTAGGACCAGAAATTTTTAGCCCTGACCTGCCCTTATGACCAGGTATCTCAGCCTAGACCCTGTTTGGGCTCAGGGCAGTCCAGGGCGGGTTAGCAAGGATAGGGCCAAACTTTGCACCCCTACCGATTAGGAACCAAATCTACCGGTGTCACACCCCCATCCCAATGTTAGGAATAAAGCACAGTCAAGGGGTGACTAGGATGACACGCATCATCCTCTTTCCTACCAGGATCAATGACACAATGTCCCAGTACATAGTCAACAATCAAGGACAAGCATAATGATTACAATTTAAACAAGAAGGAATATTCCATTGAAAACAGAGTAAATGTAAGTGGAAGCGACATAAATAGCAATTACCATATGTTCGGCTGGCTAGGTGATACAATAGTAGTTTAACACAGTTTGCCAACTGACCATCACGTAACTACTTAAAAGAATAGAAAGTAATTACAGACAAATGTTCATAATGGACACAATGCCCCAAAAGAATCAAAAGAGGGGATTATCCCCAACAACATCATGGCCTGTAGGCACAATCATAACAGGGGCAGCCATCGTCGTGTTCTTTCGATACAGTCTCAGGTTCCTCCATGCCAATACTATCGTAGTCTGCTGGCTAGGCCTCGAGACCAGCCAGATATCCACCATCTGCATAAAAATCTAAAATAGTGTGTACATAGGGGGTTAGCTCTACTGAGCTAGTGAGGGGAAGGGGAATACACAAATACACAATCACACATAGTCCATGATGCATGTAATGTTAAATAGATTTTCCACCTAACAAATAGTCTAAGTCGAGGTATATGCTACTATGATGACTCAGGAGACACCCTAGGTCACTTAACTTATCGCCACAATGAAACCCTTATTATCACCAGGGAGCCTACGCCAGTCGAAGCCTCAAAGGCCACCCAGTGGCAAACCCCGATGATCAGTGGTCATCCCTGACCTAGCCTCTCTCCTCCACAGGCAACAAGGAGCCCCGATCACCCAACACCTAAACCCCTGTTGGTAAGGGTCGTAGCATGGGAAAGTAAATCCTAGCCGCAGATATACTACATGCATATCCTATTGTCCCGAGAGGTATTCCGGGTGCATCAACGTCCCATTCGATCTAGTCGAGGTACATACTACTATGATAACTCAGGAGACACCCTGGGTCACTTAACTTATCGCCACAATGAAACCCTTATTATCACCAGGAAGCCTATGCCGGTCGAAGGCTCCAAGACCACCCATTGACGGACCCCGATGATCAGTGGTCATCCCTGACTTGGCCTCTCTCCCCCACAGGCAACAAGGAGCTCCGATCACCCAACACCTAAACCCCTGTTGGTAAGGGTCGTAGCATGAAAAAGTAAATCCTAGCCGTAGATATACTACATGCAAGTCCTATCATCCCGAGAGGTATTCCGGGTGTATCAACGTCCCATTCCATTTAGTACCCGAGTACCAGCACGGCACGACACATACAGGGTAGGATGACAATCAATAATTCTCATAATCATTTCTAGGGTTCCGGCACCGTAGCCTGATACAATAATGTAACGTAAACATATCCACATTGCATCAATTTCTAACCAACATAGTTTATCTGCAAGGATGCAACATGTTAAGGATGGATGCAAGCATAAGCACAATTATATGATCTATATAGATATATATGACAAGCCCAAACATCACCCAAAACCCACTTGCTTGCTCGATTATTGCTTGGGGTGTTTGATAAGAATTGCCTTGGTGCACGTATACCCGTATAGGTTACAAAGTCTAGGGATGCGTGAGAATAATGTTAGAAGAGTGTAGGTGGGTCCCATGATGGGTCCCAACAGTTTTATTAAGGTTTAAGTTAAGACAGCACAGACGAACGCAGGGACGGAGGCAACCACGTGAGTCTGTTCCTTGCTTCGTCCAAGCATTCAGAGAAATTAGATGGGACGGATTCACTGACGGGAACTTCTATGTGAATCCGTCCGGACCCAAAGACTTTCCCAAGAACGAATGGAACCACGGATGGAACTTCTTAGTGAATCCATTCCTGGCTCTGTCCCAACCAGTCAACCAGGTTATACCGAACATATCAACAGACGGAACCATGATGATGGATCCGTCGAATCTCTTTTTGAGATTTGGAAAGATTTCCATCTCCAATCTTCCACACATGAGTCCACATGGTTCTTAGGGTTAGGGAGGTGAGTCCCAAGATTCGTTAGGGTCCAAGCACCTAGCCCAACATGGGCCTTAGGGGATTTTATGGAGTTTGGAACCATCTCCAGGGTTTCCGAAACCCTAGATTTAGGTCTTAAGGCTTGATACAGCAACTCAACCCATTCCAGCCATGGAAGCCAACAAGGGAAAGGGAAGTAGGTTTCAATTTAGGGAACCAAAGAGGTATTGGGTTTCCAAAAAGGAAACCCTAAGCTGGAATTGATTCCAAAGGGGTTCCAAGATTTAAAATGGAAAGAGAGGGAGAAGGGGAAGAGTACTCACCTAAATGATGAGCCAATGAATGGCTTCCACCCCCAACAGCTCCCTCCAATCACCTTCTCCTTTAGCTTCAATGCCCTCCAAGCTCTAAATGGTTTTGGGTAGGTGGGAGAAGTGAAAGAGCCATAAATGGCTGGGTTATGCATTTATAACAATGCTCCCACTTAGGGCCTGTTAGGCTTAGGGCTTTTAAGAGTTAAAACTCAATCAGATGCCACCATAGGCAAGTGGGTCCACCTATAGAGCACATACACAATTCAAGGAGGCCAAGGGTGGGGTCCACCTTGTCTGGGTGCTTAGGTAGGATGCTTGGGGCATGGGGTGTGGGTCCCACATGAGGAAAACACCCAAAAGCCTCAAACAACATAGACGGAGGCAGTCTATGAGTCTGTTCGTGACCCATTGCTACTGCAAGGGCAGAACCTTAAGGAAATTTGTTGGGCTTTGGCCCAACTTCAAGGCCACAAAGGGGAGGGTACACTAACATACATGAGGGTAGTATCTTACCCCTCGATCATCATAACATGTCCCTCGTGATCCCGAAGAGTTTCCCAACCATGATGCTAAGCTCAACATCGAGTGAGGTGTCTAAATTTGGGGACACAGGAAATGCCTTCCGTACTCTTCACTCTGGGGACTCGTGCTAGGAGGATGGTCGACGAAATCACCATCAACAAATCTCCCCCACTTTCGGTTGAGGAACCTCTCTTCGACTGGTAGACCTGTGAATTGGTCAATGATCTTGTAACTGGGTTTGACCACAAGTGAAAACAGTCCTCTAGCATACACGGCAGCAGTATCTACATGTCACAAGAGAGAGAAACTATAATTAAATAGCGAATCCAGGTGCAGATGTAACATCCCCCCTCCTTATAAGAAATTTTGTCCCCAAAATTTGGCGTACCTTGTAAGAATCCAATGGAAAGGTACTTCACTCGCATCTCCACCTCGGCTTCCTAGGATGCTTCCTCTTCTGGGTGGTTGCACCATTTCACCTTCACATAGTGAATAGGTCTATTACGGAGATTCACCAGTTTGTTGTCCAGTATCTTCTCGGGTTGTTCTTTATAAGACATATTCGCTGCCAGCTCCAGTGGTTCTTGAGATAGAACATAGCTTGGGTCATGCACGTCATAACATGGACAAGTGGAAGACATCGTCACGCCATCCAAAGATGGTGGGAGTGCCAATCAGTAAGCCACCGGTCCAACCTTCGTAAGAATTTTGTAGGGCCCAATGTATCTCAGGCTTAGCTTGCCCTTCTTGCTGAACCGCATCACGCCTTTGGTGGGTGGTGCCTTGAGGAATACCTTGTCACCAAGGGAGAACTCTAGATCCTTCCATCTTTGGTCCGCATAGCCTTTCTGCCTAGACTGAGTAGCCTTGATTCGTTTACGGATCAAGTCTACCTTCTCACAAGTTGCTTGGATTAATTCTGGCCCAAGGATGCGTCGCTCACCTACTTCATCCCAGTACAATGGAGTCTGGCACTTCTTCCCATACTGAGCTTCAAACGGTGCCATACCGATAGTGGCTTGTAACTGTTATTGTAGGCGAATTCGATATGCGAGATATGCTCATCCCGGTTACCCTGCATATCAATGGCACAGACTTGGAGCATATCTTCTAGTGTCTGTATAGTCCTCTCCGATTGCCCATGCGTTTGAGGGTGGAAAGCAGTGCTAAAACTCAATAAGGTGCCCATAGCTCTTTGGAATCCACCCCAAAACTTGGATGTGAACCTGGGGTCCCGATCTGAGATAATGCTAACCGAAACTCCGTGCAGGCGAACTACGTTATCAATATACAAGCAGGCCAGCTTATCCATAGAATAGGTGACCTTGATTGGAATGAAATGAGTTGTCTTCGTCAATCTATCCACAATAATCCATTGGGCATCAACACCTCTGGGTGTACGAGGCAGTCCAGTGACGAAGTCCATGGTAACATGTTCCCATTTCTATTCTGGCACGGGCAATGACTGTAAAAGGCCATGGGGGCGCTGTCTATCTGTCACGCCCCCAATTCTGATGAAAGATATTTTATAATAAAGGGGATGACTAGGACAACAAGTGTCATCCCAATACCTACCAGGATCACAGATATAGTGTCCCGAGCCACAGTCTACCCTGTTATCAAGTCAAGATAACAGCAAGGAACGTACCCAATAGAATAAATCGTTCCAATTACAGAGTTAGCAGAAGCAAAATTCAGTTAAATTGTGTAAATATAGAGTATTGATTCTATAATAATAACACATAGTACAATTGCAGTATTCGTAACCATTCATTTCTCTCCTTATAATTAAACATAAAGTTTATATATGAATAAAGATGAATACAGAAATAAATAAATAAATTATGCCACTAAGGCACCATCCTTGGGTGTACATCGACAACCAAGTCCCAGCCATCGGCTCCACTTGATTCGCATCCATAGGTGCTCATCAAGAGATTACCTGCATATCAACTAAAAAGGGGGTTGTGCAACGAGGTTAGCTCCACAAGCTAGTGAGAGAGCAAAGGGGAATGCACATACACCCAATCACGTAATTTCAATCAATTCATGATGCATGCTAATGTTAGATTTATTTTTCACCTAGCATACAAATTCTAAGTCAAGTGTATGCTACTGTGATAACTCAGGAGACACTGAGGGTCACTTAACTTATCGTCCCAATAAAACCTCAGTTATCATGAGGGAGCCTACGTTGGTAGAAGTCATCAGACCACCCAGTGGCAGACCCCAATAGCCATCACTACTCCTGACCTAGCCTCTCTCCCCCACAGGCAACAGGTGCTCAAACTATCTAACACATAAACCCCTGTTGGTAAGGGTCGTAGCGTAAGGGAGCAAGAATCCTAGCCACAGTTATACTATATGAGTCCTATCGTCTCGAGAGGTATTCTGGGTGCATCAATGTCCCATTCCATCTAGTACCCGGGTATCAGCATGGCACGGCATACAGATCAGGATGACAGATAACAAGTTTCATAAATAAATTCTGGGGTTTCGGTACCAGTACACCTGGCATCGTAATCCAATACAATAGTGAGAACAATATCACATCATATTCATAGCAGTTCACATTTGAGATAAATAATGCAATGCGCATAATGCTTATATTTCATATAATAGCATGATAATGGTTGCTTAATATATATTCAAGCCCAAATAAATCACCCAAAACCCACTTACCAAACTCGGGTGTCACCCGGTGTGGTTGACGTGAATCTCATCAGTGCACTAGCTATCCATCGAGTTGGGTAGCCTAAGAATACAAAAGCAATTGTCAAAATATGTATAGAGGGGTCCCATGTTATGCCCCCAAAGTTAAAACCAAGTTTTAACCAAAATAGCATGGACGGAAGGAAAAGGGTGAGTCCATCCTTGACTCTGTTCAGGCCAAAAGGTCAAAACACGAGGGACGAATGGACGAAACTTCTACTTGGATCCGTTCCTGCATCCGTTTGAATTCTAAGACATACCTGATAGCGAGTGGACCCTCGGACGGAAGCGCCTTCTGAATCCGTCCTTGCATCTATTGGATCCCTGAGACATTCCCGAGAGTGAGCGGACCCTTGGATGGAGGCAACAGAGTCATTCCGTTCCTTCATCCGTTCGAATCCAGTCACTGAGATTACACTGGACAGACTAACGGACGGAACCACGATGGTGACTCCGTTCGTGCGTCCGTCAGAATTCTTTTATGAGATTTCTTAGGGTTTTCCCTCTAGCTTGGAACCTGAAGTTCCCATGCCACTCAGGGTTTTGGAGGGGGTATCCTAGGTCTCCCTAGGGTCATTAGAACCTAGGCTTATCTTATGGATCCAAGATCACATAAGGGTTTAGCTCTGTTGGGTCCAAGGGTAAGGTTTGATGGTTTAACCCAAGGGATCAGCAACAATGGCTGCAAGGCAGCTTATAAAAGCCTCCAATAGGGTTTGGTCATCACCATTAGAGCTCCATTTAAGGGTTGAGCTTCAACTTAAGTCCCAAATGGAGCCCTAGGTTAGCTCAAGCTTAAGGAATCTACTTCCACTCAAGATTGTAGGTGGACAAGAGGGAGGTACCAAGAGATAGAGCTTACCTTGGTGAGTGGAGCTCCAATCCCAGCCCTAGCCAGCCTTGAAGATCTACCTCCTCTTTTTCCTTCTCTTCCTTTCCTTCCTTCTCTTCTTCTCCTTCTTCCCTTTTTCTTCTTTTCTTCAAGCCTTAGCTAAGCAACAGGAGGGAAGGTAGGGCATCCAACCTCCTTGGCATGCCTTCCATCTTCTTCCCTTCCCCTCTCAGTCCTCTTCCTACTTCTCCTTCTTCTTCTTTCTTGTCTCTTCTCCTCCACGGTTTGGCTTGGAGGGGGAGAGATAAGAGAATATGAGGCTTATGCCTTATCTTTTAAGGGTCAAAAGAGGCCTTAGGGCCTGTTTGGCCAAGGTCACCTCCTAATTAGTCTATTAGTTAGGACATGTTTGGGTCTACCCTATGTCCTATAAGGCATATTAGTCCTTTAAGGTCTGTTTGGTTCAAGCTAGAATAGAAGAACTCATTATTTATTTAAATTAAGTCTTGTGGGCCCACTTTCATGGCCTAATCAACCAATTAATGGTAAGGGTGGGAGTCCATATTATCCGAAGGTCTAATTATGGTATTCGGGACACGGGGATGTGGGTCTCATAGGAAAATAAATCAAAAGGGCAAGTAACAGTATGTGTGGATCCACGAGCGAAACCAGTCGAGTGAGTCCGTTCGTGACTCCGTTGCTACTGTCAGGACCCAAACCTCAAGGAAAGTTACGGGGCTTTGACCCGTACTTCCAGGACTTCGACGGGACACTTATAGTGAAATTTTAGGTCCAAGGTCACAGGTGTTGACCACTGCCACCGTGGCATCACCCGTTGGTAAAGTCTAATTTGACCCGGGATATTATGATATATTTTGGGTGGGGGTGTAATACTATCTGCCTTCACTTGCTGACAAGTGAGACACCTGGCCACAAATTCAGCTACATCCCTCTTCATTCCACTCCACCAGAAGTGTCCCTTCAGGTTCTTGTACATTTTAGTACTACCTGGGTGAATCGAATAGGGAGAATCATGTGCTTTTGTCAATAATTCCTTCCTTAGCTGATCATCCTTGGGAACACATAGTCAATCCCTAAACATGAGAACGCTGCTCCCTGTCAATGTGAAATCCAGATCTCGCTGTGTATCACCCTGAATAGCTTCAATGATCTCTTAGAAGCGTTCATCTGAGGCCTGGGTTGACTGAATCCTTTCCATCAAAGTTGACTACACCAATAGGGCTGCTAGAGAAAGAGTAACACCCTCTGCCAGTAACTCCAAATCCATCCTTCTAGCCTCCTCAACAAGTTCCTTACTGACTGCTAAGGATGCAAGGGATAAGGTCTGGGACTTTCGACTAAGGGCATCCGCCACAACGTTTGCCTTGCCAGGATGGTAGTGGATGATGCAATCATAGTCCTTCATAAGCTCCAACCAACGTCTCTGTCTCATGTTAAGTTCCTTCTGGGTAAAGAAGTACTTAAGACTTTTATGGTCACTGTAGATCACTCTTCTTCCATACAGGTAGTGTCTCCAGATCTTCAGAGCAAAGACCACAACCACCAACTCTAAGGCATGAGTTGAGTAATTCTTTTCATAATCCTTCAATTGATGAGAAGCATAGGCTACCACTTTTCCATCCTGCATCAGAACACAGCCGAGGCTCATCTTGGAGGCATCACAATAAACTACCATCCCTTCAGTACCATTTGGAATGGTGAGTACAAGAGCCAAAATTAGTCGCTGCTTCAACTCTTGGAAGCTCTTCTCGCAATCATCGAACCACTCAAACTTCACTCCCTTCTGGGTCAGTCGAGTCATAGGAGTTGAAATCCTTGAAAAGTTCTCAATAAACCTCCTGTAGTAGCTGACTAGACCGAGGAAGCTATGGATATCTGTTACATTCTTGGGTGTCTCCCAGTCAACTACAGACTTTACCTTGCCGGTTCAATACCCTTGGCGAAAACTAGGTGACCTAAGAAAGCCACTTGTTGTTGCCAGAACTTGCACATGCTGAACTTGGCATACACTTGCTTTTCTCTCAAGCGCTATAGCATAAAGCGAAGGTGGTCAACATGCTCTTCTTCGCTCTTGGAGTAGACCAGGATGTCGTCAATAAACACGATACCATACTTATCTAACACGTCGTGAAACACCCTGTTCATTAACTCTATAAAAGCTACCGGGGCATTGGTCAGTCCGAAGGACATAACCAAAAACTCATAGTGACCATATCATTAACACCCTGAACGCTATCTTGTTGATGTCACTACCTCTGATCTTCAATTGATGATACCCCGAGCGGAGGTCGATCTTTGAGAATACCCTTGTGCCTTGCAACTGATCAAATAAATCATCGATCCTAGGTAGCGGGTACTGGTTCTTGATCGTAAGCTTGTTGAGTTCATGGTAATCAATGCACATACGTATACTACTGTCCTTCTTCTTTACAAATAAAATAGGTGCGCCCCACGAGAAAACACTTGGCCTAATAAAGCCCTTCTTTAATAAATCATTGAGCTTCTCTTGAAGTTCCCTCAATTATGAAGAGGCCATTTGTAGGGGCCTTAGACACGGGGGCAGCACCAGGCACTAGGTCAATCATAAACTCCATCTCCCGGTCTAGTGGTAACCGTGTGAGGTCTTCCGAAAAGACATCAAGGAAGTCTCTTACCACACTTATCTCTTCCATAGGTGTAATCTTGGCTTCGGTGTCCAGCACGGAGGCTAAGTAACACTGACAACCTTCTTCCATCAACTTCTGGACTTGAAGAGCTGAAATGATAGTTTTCTTAGGCTTCTTGCTTTTGTTGCCCTTGAATACAAATTCCTTGCCTTCCTCTGACTTGAAGAGTACTTTCCTCTCTGCACAGATCAAGCTGGCTCCGTGTGTGGACAACCAATCCATTCCCAGAATTATATCGAAGTCCTTCATATCCAAGATTATCAAACTGGCCTCTATCCCATGGTTGCTTAAACAGGACAATATTTGAAGACTTGGTCAAGCTTGACCTTACTTCCTGTCGGTGTACAAACTATCAGCTTCTACTCCATACTTGCCTGTCTAATAGGTAGTTTCTCGGCAAACAAAGGTGATCTAAAGGAGTGTGACGCTCCTTAGTCAAACAACACGTAAGCAGGTATGGAACATATAGAAATCATTCCTAACAACATTGAACAGACAACAATGATAAACTCAACATAAATAATTTCATTTAAGTGGTTGAGTACAATACCTGTGATGACACCAAGGTCAGCTTGGGCTTCTTTCATGAGTGACAGAATACACTTGCCCTTGAGTTCTACTTGCTAGAGGAGGAAGAAGTGGGCGAGTAGCGACCTTTGCTTGGGGTGCCTTGAAAGTCACAGTTGGCCATGAACTTACCTGTCGCGGATGTGGGTAGTCCTTGACCATATGACCGGACTCCTTGCAGTTGTAACAAACGAGAGTCTGGGTTCCATAATAAGGAGCCGATGTAGCTTTGGGTCCCTAGGCCACATCAGGTTCACGGGACTAAATCGGAGTTGCAGTCGTGTAGAGTCATAAGATGACATTGGCCTCTTGCCAGCTTATATGGCCTTGTAGTTCTCTCTTTGCTGATCTTCAATCATCTTAGCAGCCTGAACCACTTCCGCATAGGTAGGGTACTTGTGTAGTACCATAGATGTACTCAAGTAGGCACTCAACCCTCTTTCGAACCTTCTCGCCTTAACTTCCTCAGCCTTCATGTGTGCCGGAGCAAAATAGAAATGCTCCTCAAAGGCCTGTTGATATTTAAGGACCGACTTGGATCCCTGGCTGAGGCTCATAAACTCAACTTCCTTCTTCTCTTGAAAGTTCCTTGGAAAGTAATTCTTGAGAAAAGCTTCTATAAACTAAGCCCAGGTTGCATTTGGGTATTTGGCCCAAAAATGCTCCTTTGAGGAATGCCACCACGCATCAGCGTCACCTCGAAGTTGGTAAGTGGCATATCGAATCTTGTCGGTGTCATTACACTACAACACCTCAAAGATTCTCTCCAGATCTCTTATCCAGGTAGTAGGAAACATAAAGTAGTGAATCAGCTTGTGGAAAGTAGGAGGACAATGCTTTTGGAATTTCTCTGAAAGCTTAGAGGCATAAGCCCACTCTGGCACCACATTTTGGACTGGTAGGGTAGCCAAAGCAGGAGGAGGTGGATTTGGCACTACTTGCACCGCAGGGACTTCAATTGCAGCTGGTGCCGAGGGAGGAATGATAGGTGTGACAGCAACTGTGGGAATAGGGACTACGTGCACCGGGGGTGGTACTTATTGTCCTTCCCGACCAACATTCTAGAGCTAAGTGGTCATAGTCTGCATGGAAGTGCGCTATGCCAGGGGAGGAATGATAGGTGTGACTGCAACTGTGGGAATAGGGACTACGCGCACCGGGGGTGGTACTTGTTGTCCTTCCCGACCAACATTCTAGAGCTAAGTGGTCACAATCTGCATGGAAGTGCGCTACTCATGTTGCGTCTCTCGATGCTCCCATTGCATATCTCACAAAATGTTCCCCAGGAGTGCGGCAACATCCACGTTAGTGTTAATTGGAGGCGGTACAGGCAAACCCTCTTCAAAAACATCGGCGGCATCATCCCTAGGAGGGGAACGATTTCGGTTGCAGGTGGTGACCATGTTTCAGCACCTGTTATAAATAAGATGCTTCACAAGTTAGCACAAAGATGGGGTGAAGCAATGTAAGGGGCCTTAAGGGAACAAGTAATAAATTTTACATAGGAATGTGTGTAGCAACACACAAGGGAAACTAAGGTCCTAAAGGTAAAGTTGAGCTAAAAATGTAGGCCAATAGCCTTTTAGAACGCAAAGGGATTCACGGACGAAACTAGTCCTCTGACTCCGTTCATGACTCCGTCACCAGAATAAGCTGGACGGACTTACAGACGGATTTGCAACATGAATCCATTCGTGGCTCCATTCTCAAGGTGCCCATTTTAGCCAAAAGATCGAGCCGTAGCATCGTCCGTTCAAAGTTTCCTCACCTTCCCTTGGTGGATTCAAGCCCTTCTCTTTCAAGATTCAAGCCTCTCATCCAAAGGTAGGTGTTCTTCTCTCCATTGGCTTCTTAAGGTTTGCTCTTAGTCTATTTTCTAGGGTTTTTGGTGGTTTCCTCTCCCATTTTCCATTTCGCTGTGGTAAGTTGCATGAAAAGTATTGAGATAGTATTTTTCTTTGATTCATTACTCTCAATTCAAGAATGAACGACTCTATTCATCCCTACTCTCATCGATTAGGGCAAGGGTTGGTTAGGCCCCTCCCATAACCAAAAACTCCAACTAATTTTGGGCAATAAAATTTTTATACTAGAAAACATATTCTAAATCTTCATACATTCCATGATTTGTTGAACTTTAGATGTATTCTTACTTGTTTGGTATTGTTGTCAATCTCTCAATGGAAGTTAGGAGAAAACTCCCAATTTCCCACTATTTTTGGGAAGAAAGTAATTCCCTGACTTAAATATGATTATCTCCCCTTTTATTACTCCCATATATAAATTATTTATGTTGGTTAAATTGTCGAATTTGATTTCATGGAAGGGGTTTATTGGGGATTCTCTCCTTAAACCCAAGTTCAAGGAATTTACGTCCCCTAACAAATTTTCTAAATTTTCCAAATGAATGTGGATTGTTTAGTTGCTGTACATTACATATATTCTTCATATTCTTAGCGAAGTCAGAGTGACAAAGCATATGCATTGTCTTCTTATTACTTGTGTGTAGGTGAATAGAGTGGAATGGCTCATAAGACAAGGGGAAGCAGGGCTCCTGCAGTAGCACCAACAAGTTATGATGCTAGTCTTATACACTAAGAAGTTCCATGTTAGAAAGATCCTAGTGGGGGAAGCTATCCCAGATGAGTTGGTTGCCTTTAAAGTGGGGCAGAGATTTGATAGGTTGGGGTGGTTCAGCATGTTGTCTCCACCTAAATTTTATTACCACAGGTTGGTCAGGCACTTTTATTCCAACATGTCAGTCATCCAGGAGGACGCGGTGAGGCGTCGAGTTAACTCTTTTGTGGAGGGAGTGAAGATTTCCTTCAATGAGGTGGAGCTGGGGGACATACTTGGAGTGAGCTCTGTTGGGGATCGAGTCTACCACCCACCAAGGAGGGATCCACTCTCCTGTGTGTCCAAGATAGAGTACAAGCATTTGTATTCCACCTTGACTAATGAGAAGTATGAGTACCGGGTGAACTTGACCGAGTTTGGTAGGTCGCAGAGGGTCTTGACTATGCTGTCCAAGACCAACCTTGTTCCTGTCAGGGGCCACAGCATCGAGCCCTCACTTATGGTTGCTGCCCTAGGCTATTCCCTGTATGTGGGATTTCAGGTGTATCTGCCCTATGCTATCCTTAGGCACATGGAGCAAGTTCTGTTTAAGTCCAAGAAGAAGAAGACCCTTCCCTACGGGAGATTTCTCACCCGCATCTTCCAGCATTTCCAAGTCAACTTGGAGGATGAGCCAACATCAGAGAGCTTTAAGGAGCCACTTGGGCGCAATTCTCTAGCTCGGATGCTCATCAAGTGTGATAAATTCATTGATGGAGAGCCTGTTGACCCAGAGGGAGATGGGGGTGAAGAGGAGAGCGATGATGAGGAAGAAGCACCGGTACAGTTTTCTGCTGGAGCTTCTAGTTCGGGGACCTCTGACATGAGTGCCGTTCTAGATGCTCTTGGTCAGCTGAACACCAACATGACCAAGCTCAACTCAGGCATGGTGCAGGGGGTCACAGGCATACAGGGATAATTTGCTTCATATGAATGCCACTTTGAGAGAGTAGAGAAGGACATCCACGACATCAACGCCTACCTGTACTATGAAGGCAATGTTGAGGAGGATGGAGATAGTGATGAGGAGGTGAGGGAGTAGGCCCCAGGACTGCTGGAGTTGTGATGCCTTTCTTTTCCTTTTGGTGTTAATTTAAGATGGTTGATTCTAAACAATGTTTTTAATTTAGCTTTTCTTTCCTTTCTTTATTTTTTTTTGTAGAAAGTAATGATGCCCAGCTGTGATTTTGAAGTCTCTTTTTTTTTTTATTTTTTTTATTTTTAGGGTTGTTAGTAGTATGTTCTACTGTTGTCCCTATTATATTGTTATTGTTCTCGGATTCCACCCTAGCTAGTCTTCTCCCTATGTATTACACACATTCCAATTATTTTCGTTGAAAACTTTTAATTTAGTGCCTATTGTGTAGAGTAAATCAAGAGTCCTTGCTAGACTATATCTGGTGCAGAGCATTGTGCTCTGATACCACGCTATCACGCCCCCCATCCTAATGTTAGGAATAAAGCACAATCAAGGGGTGACTAGGATGACACTCATCATCCTCTTTCCTACCAGGATCAATGACACAGTGTCCGAGTACATAGTCAACAATCAAGGACAAGCATAATGATTATAATTTATAGGAGAGAAAAGAATATTCCATTGAAAAAAGAGTAAATGTAAGCGGAAGTGACATAAATAGCAGTTACCATATGTTCAGCTAGCTAGGTGATACAATAGTAGTTTAACATTGTTTGCCGACTGACCATGATGTAACTACTCAAAAGAATATAAAATAATTATAGACAAATGTTCATAATGGGCACAATGCCCCAAAAGAATCAAAAGAGGGGATTATTCCCCAACAACATCACGACTCGTAGGCACAATCATCACAGGGGTAGCTGTCGCCGTGTTCTTCCTACATAGCCTCAGGTTCCTCCATACCAATACTATTGTAGTCCACTGGCTGGGCTTCGACACCAGCCAGATATCCACCATCTGCATCAAAATCTAAAAGAGTGTGTACACAGGGGGTTAGCTCCACTGAGCTAGTGAAGGGAAGGGGAATGCACAAACACACAATCACACATAGTCCATGATGCATGTAATGTTAAATCGATTTTCCACCTAACAAACATTCTAAGTTGGGGTATATGCTACTATGATAACTCAGGAGACACCCTGGATCACTTAACTTATTGCCACAATGAAACCCTTATTATCACCAGGGAGCCTATGCCGATCGAAGCCTCCAAGGCTACCCAGTGGCAGACCCCGATGATCAGTGGTCATCTCTAACCTGGCCTCTCTCCTCCACAGGCAACAAGGAGCCCCGATCACCCAACATCTAAACCCCTGTTGTTAAGGGTCGTAGCATGGGAAAGTAAATCCTAGCCGTAGATATACTACATGTAAGTTCTATCGTCCCGAGAGGTATTGCGGGTGCATCAACGTCCCATTCCATCTAGTACCCGGGTATCAACATGGCATGGCGCATACAGGGTAGGATGACGGTCAATAATTCTCATAATCATTTCTGGGGTTCCGGCATCGGCATACCCGGGACCGTAACCCGATACAATAATGTAATGTAAACATATCCACATTGCATCAATTCGTAACCAACATAGTTTATATGCAAGGATGCAACATGTTAAGGATGGATGCAAGCATAAGAACAATTATATGATCTATATAGATATATATAACAAGCTCAAACATCACCCCAAACCCACTCATAGTTTGCTCGATTGTTGCTCAGAGTGTGATAAGATTTACCTCGGTGCATGCACTCCCGCAAAGGTTAAAAAGTCTGGGGATGCGTGAGAACAATGTTAGAAGAGTGTAGGTGAGTCCCACGATGGGTCCCAATAGTTTTATTGAGGTTTAAGTCATGACAACACGGACGGACGCAGGGACGGAGGCAACCAGGGAGTCCGTTCCTGGCTCCGTCCAAGCATTCAATGAAAATAGATGAGACGGATTCATGGACGAAACTTCCATGTGAATCCGTTCGTGCGTCCGTTCGGACCCTGAGACTTTCCCGAGAGTGAATGGAACCACGGATGGAACTTCTTAGTAAATCCGTTCCTGGCTCTGTCCCAACCAGTCAACCCGGTTATACCGAATGGATCAACAGATGAAACCACGATGATGGATCCGTTCGTGGATCCGTCGAATCTCTTTTTGAGATTTGGAAAGATTTCCATCTCCAGTCTTCCACACATGGGTCCACATGGTTTCTAGGGTTAGGGAGGTGAGTCCCAAGCTTCGTTGGGGTCCAAGCATCTAGCCCAACATGGGCTTTAGGGGATTTTATGGAGTTTGGAACCATCTCTAGGGTTTCCCAAACCCTAGATTTAGGTCTTGAGGCTTGATACAGTAACTCAAGCCATTCCAGCCATGGAAGGCAACAAGGGAAAGGGGAGTAGGTCTCAATTTAGGGAACCAAAGCGGTATTGGGTTTCCAAAAAGGAAACCCTAAGCTGGAATCGATTCCAAAGGGGTTCCAAGATTTAAAATGGAAAGAGAGGGAGAAGGGGAAGGGAACTCACCTAAATGATGAGCCAATGAATGGCTTCCACCTCCAACAACTCCCTCGAGTCACCTTCTCCTTCAGCTTCAATGCCCTCTAAGCTCTCAATGGTTTTGGGTAGGTAGGAGAAGTGAAAAGCCATAAATGGCTGGGTTATGCATTTATAACAATGCTCCCACTTAGGGCCTGTTTGGCTTGGGGCTTTTAAGAGTTAAAACTCAATCAGATGCCAGCATAGGCAAGTAGGTCCACCTATATAGCACATGCACAATTCAAGGAGGCCAAGGGTGGGGTCCACCTTGTCTAGGTGCTTAGGTAGGATGTCTGGGGCACGGGGTGTGGGCCCCACACGAGGAAAACACCCAAAAGCCTCAAACAACACGGACGGATTCACGGACGGAGGCAGTCTTATGAGTCCGTTCGTGACTTTGTCGCTACTGTAAGGACAGAACCTTAAGGAAAGTTGTTGGGCTTTGGCCCACACTTCAAGGCCACAAAGGGGAGGGTACACTAACATACATGAGGGCAGTATCTTACCCCTCAATCGTCACGACGTGTCCCTCGTGATCCCGAAGAGTTTTTCGACCTCGATGCTAAGCTCATCGCCGAGTGAGGTGTCTAAATGTGGGGACACAGGAAACGCCTTCCAGTACTCTTTACTCTGGGGACTCGTGCTAGGAGGATGATTGACGAAATCACCATCAACAAATCTCCCCCACTGCCAGTTGAGGAACCTCTCTTCGACAGGTAGATCAACGATCTTGTAACTAGATTTGACTACAAGTGAAAACAGTCCCCCAGCATACACGACAGTAGTATCTGCACGTCACAAGAGAGAAACTATACTTAACTAGCGAATCCGGGTGCAGATGTAACAGCCGGGACCATTTAAAAGCTGTATTACCATATTTGGGGTATTGATTTGGTGTTGATGATTTGGATTTTGGATTTATTTGTGTATTTGCAGATTTTTTTTCTCCAAGTGTTTAATTCATATTTTTATTTAAGTACTTATGGATGAATATTTGATTATTTTTATGCTTAAAAATGGATATTTAATTTTGGGCCAAAAAATTACACAAGCTAACCAATCATGTAGCGGCTGCACCAGTGCGGGTACCAATAAGCACGTGTTTTGGAGCATTTAAGTGAATAAGATTTTTTAATCCACTAAGAGCTGAGCACTAATTTCCCACCCCAATAAAAAATGAAAGTCCTAACCCTCAGATCAGATTCCAATGTGGGCTCTCATTGATTGCCTCACACATATGCTCCCTACGCTCCTCCACAAAGAATGCTCCCCCAATTTTTTTTCATATCAAACGTCGTGTTTTTAGTGCAGGCGAGGCCTACTTGTAGCTAACTATTGAAGGGCCTTTTCCTCTCCCACCCAACAACATCAATTGTTTTTGATGTATTCATGTGTATTATTATTATTGATTTACAAGCAAACAAAAGCAGGGAAGTTGCAAGGAAGCTGCTTTGTTGTTGGAATTTCTCTCGTTGAGAGAGGCCTCTCCAATATTTTCAGTCTGAGAGAGACCCCATTTCGACAGCTACATCCTTCTCCTTCTGCTCCACAGCTTGCCTCCTCTTCTATCTTTAATAATTTAATATTCTGGTCCTTTGAGATGACTTACGAAGGTATAATTGTCTCTTCCTCAACACCCGTACCTTAATTTCCCATAATACCCTTGGGATAGATATTAATGCTGCTCCACTTAAAAAGAAAAAAAAAACAAAAAAAACAAAATTAAATGGACCTAAATTATTTCCATCTACGTAAGCCAACGTAAAGGGGTTTTAGTCCCCACTGTCCTCCTTAGGTCTTTATGACTTGCCATATCCATATATATACCTATTGTCAGAGGCTGGGACCCATAGTAGACCAAAAATGGGTTATCAATATCAGAATATTAATTCATCAAAAGGATGATACATCAAACTTAAGGCTCTGTTTGGTTGCAAGAGAAATGAAAGGGGAGGGAAGAAAAAATTTTCAAACCTAAAAAAAAAACTTTTGTAATCATTACCCCATGTAATTGTATAAACTACTTATTTTTCTTATTATATTTAGTAATGATACATTTTACATGTAATATTTATTTTACATTTTAAACCAAAGGTAAATGGATGCAAAGTAAAGTAGAATTTAATAACCAAATATGGAATGATTTGAAGTTAGTGATACTGTCACATGGGGTAGTGATTACAAAATTTTCCCTTTCAAGTATGAAAATTTCCCTTCCCTTCCCTTTAATTATCCTTGCAACCAAACAGAGCCTAAGGGAAAGATAAAAAAATCCGAAGGACAATACATCAAAAAAGGGGCAGGAGAGAAACATCCAAGAAAAAAGATGATGCGTCAAAATATAAGGAGGTGGAGGGGGAGGGGGAGATAAAGGTCTCAAGAGGAGGCAATATACTTTTTTTTTTTTTTTATTTTTATGGTAAAAGCAGAAATTTATAATAAAAAAAAGAGGTACAAGAGTCTATACAACAAGGGGTGTGGGGGGTAGAAACAAGAACACTCCTAAACCAACTTACAAGGGACAAATTAGGTATTAACTTAAGAGAGATGTCATTAAGATTAGCAGAAATCTTCAGAAGATAGTCTAGGACTTCTAAGGGCCAAGGGGAAAGGGATGGAGTTGGAAGAAGTCCAAGTAGCATATCATTAGAGCACCAAACTTCTTTCAGCTTCAAACCTCTCAAGGCAGCAAAATCAAGGCCGTTGAGGATTCCAGTCAGCTCAGGTTTCAAAAAATGATTATTTTTACTTCAGCCGGCGGTCACAAAGAGAAGTTTCCCATCAATCAAAAAACCAAAGATCCATCCAGGCTTACCTAAATCTTTGCAGTCAAACCCTGCGCAGAGCAAAACAGAAAAGTCTAACATGGGTAAATCAATATACCTATTTACTGGGGAGTTACTAATCTCAACAATGATTGCTTCCCAAATCTATTCAATAGTACTAGTTGAGGCAGTCCATGATATTTAATTACTTTCCCACCAAGGATGATGAACCAGCACGAAATGTCAATTTCACATGGGAGTCATATGTTGTTTTACCACTGAAATTTTCTAAAATCCAATTCCATTCTCTTTCAAAATGGAGGATAACACTAGGGTAGGATAAACACTTACAGGGAATGTATTTCTAGACAAAGTTGGAGTAAGGACAAGAGAAAAAATGTATTCTACATTCTTCAGAGCGTTTCAACAAAGACCACAATTGAGAATAATTAAATTTCTTTCAATGAGGAACTTTGAGTAAGAAGAAGCTTGGTCATAGCTCTCAACAAAGTAACACTATCTCTAGGGAAATTGGAATTAAACAAAACCATCTTTAACGAGAGAACTCTAGGAACTTTTGATCTCACCAAATCCAAGTAGAAGATGAAGAGCTGGATTATCATCTTAAAGATTTGGATGAAATAAAATTCATTTTACAGCCTATAAAAAGAAGAATAAGATAAAGAGTGGATCCAAACAACGTTAGAATTCAATTTCCCACCACTGAGGGAGAAGAAAATCGAATCATCTAGGGTATCAATAAAAACAGAGACTATGAGGTCCATAGGCATGTGAGAGAGCGAATGCGGAAATCAACACATTGACGTCATGACAATCTTTTTCCCTAAAATAAAAAACACTATGAATTTATGATTACATGCATCATGTACTTTTCACTCATTACTTTCAGTATTTTTGTGTTTTTCCTTCTTCTCTTTTAGTTCTTATAAGATTTAATTTTTCATTTTTCTGTCAAAAGAATAGTGTGCTTTTAATTCACTTATTTAGTTTGATAGCCATAGTCCATTTAAATAGGCTTTGATACATCCAAGATTCATCGAACCAGTCAGCGGTTGCCACGTGTTACAAAGCGACCTGCTCCAGAGCCAAGGAGAACCAACCGGGGGTCCCACCCAGACGCGGCCAGCACCCAGGCGCAGCCTCACCTAGGCGCGGCCTCACCCAAGCATGGTCTCACACCTAGGCGCGGCCTGCACCTAGGCGCAGCCTCACCCAGGCGTGGTCTCACACCCAGGTGCGGCTTGCACCCAGGCGCGGCCTCTCACCCAGGCGTGGTCTCACACCCAGGTGTGGCTTCGTGGACGCAGATGTACACGGACACCGAGGCCGCTCTTCTATGACTCAATCGTGTCACTACAGACTTATGCCACCACCAGGACTCTGGGCCACCGCTTAGAAGTCACATCGCCCAGACGGATTCAAGCACCCATGACGTTATCACCACACGCAAGTATCTATCCGCCAAGGATCTTGATACCACCAGGACACTCCCTCCCGCTGGGAGATGGCCAATCAGGATAGAGCCCTACTACCCAGGGCATCTATTCACTCAACGGCACACTCGCCATCAAATTGGGACTCTCCATATCATCATACTCCACTATAAAAGGAAAGGTACACCACCCTTAGAGGGGACATCTGAATGCATATTAAATAATCACTATTCATCTGTTTGCTTAGGAGATCTAACTTTGGCATCGGAGAGCCCTAGGCCAGAACCACACTGGTTCTCTCTGGTGACCCCTTGGTCCTTTTGCAGGTGATGGCACTCGCAGGACCGCTTGACGATTTATTGATGCAATAGATTGGCGCCGTCTGTGGGAACGACGCTAGCCATTACATCTACTAGCTCGCTTCCATATTCATTCAATGGCACGAAGGAAGACTACCACCACCAACAACGTAGCGAGGAATGGATCACCACCCCCAGAGTGCTCTCGTCGTAGAGCCAATGACCAGGACCATGTCCCTCTGGAGGTAGAGATCCCCCTTAATGACCAGTTTTTGGTCGACGAGCCCAACAATGACGAGGCAGACGATGTGGTGGTGGAGGTGATACCTGACCCGAATGCACCAGCAACTGTGGGTCAGATCAATGACCTGCAGCGACATATCCTCGATGAACAACGACTCTTTCGAGACTACTTGACACAGCGTGCGACGTCTCACCACCGAAGCACGTCGTCGTCAGCAAGGGCAGAGTCTACACCTCGATAAGAGCCAAACCCTATGAGATCATCGCCCAAGGGCGTGGGATCAGAGAGACTTGCGCGACGGGAAACCCCCACTCCAACAGCGGGAAGAGCCTTCCCAGCGAACCAGGAGAACAAGAGACCTCCCACCATGGTCAGAGCGTGGGAGGACACCAACACCCCGGACAAGGGTGCTAAGCTCGGAGAGATCCATCTGGAGGTCTGTGTTCGACGGACGACTTGAAGAAGGTCACATACCACGACGAAGCCGGACCTATTGAGAGGAAAACCCCTCACCTTCGCGATAGGGTTCATCACGTAGTGACCATTCACCATCCCGCCAACACTCAAGGTGAGAGGGGACATCTAGGAGAGAGCGTGAACGAGGTCGCAGTGAACGTCCTGCCAGGCGTGAGGGACAGACACGGGATGAGGAGCTCGATCGAAGACTTTGTGACCTGGATGAGAAGCTAGAAGGGTTGAAGAAGCAGACCAAAGGCGAGACACATTCCATACCTGGACAACACCCATTCTCGACAAAGATCATGTCAGCCACGCTCCCTTCGAGGTTCCGACTGCCTACCTTTGAACTCTATAGTGGTACCACGGACCCTAATGACCACATCAACTACTTTAATGGCAAGATGACACTGTATGGTGGGTCGGACGTGGTCTCCTGTTGGCCATTCATGCATCCCTCAAGGGAGCAGCCACATCATGGTTCTCTAGGCTACGACCGAGATCTATAGGCTCGTTCGCGGAGCTATGCGAACAGTTCGTCACCCGCTTCCAGAGTAGTGTCAAGCAGAAGAAGACCACCGTCAACCTACTGAACGTGGTACAGAATCCTGGGAAATCTCTCAGGGAGTATGTTAGCAGGTTCACCAAGGAGTCCCTGGAGGTTCGAGACTTGGACAACCAGAACCAGCATGCAGCCCTGGCAGGAGGTATCAGGGACCTGGACCTGATCAAGGACCTGGCACGTCATGAGACCAGGACTATGAAAGAGCTCCTGGAGCGGTGCAACGAATTTGTAAATATGGCCGAGTTACTACAAGCTAGAATGAAGATAATCGAGGCCAAGTCGCAGGACAATAAGAGGTTAGCACCTGATGACCACAAAGAAAGTAAGAGGTCGAGGATAGAGTGTCGACAAGAGAAGGGCGACCGCCCATCTGGGAGGACTGACCGTCGCCCAGAGAGAGGTGAGAGAGCAAGCAGCCCTGAGTTCACACCACTAAACACCACCAGGTCCCAGATACTCATGCAGATCCAAGATCGTGACCTACTCCATTGGTCACGACCTATGCTAGCAGAACCAGAGAAGCGAAACCCTAACAAGTACTATCTCTTCCACAAAGAGAACGGGCATGACACAGAGGAGTTCTATCAATTGAAGAAAGAGATATAACAACTTATAAGAGCAGGAAGCTTGAACAAGTATGTGAAGGTGAGACGTGACAACTGCTCACGCCAAGGAGACAGAGGTCGTGACGGAGACAGAGTAGAACCGAGAAGGGAAGAAAGAAGAACAGATCGAGAGAGAGACCGCCCAGAAGTGCGGAGAGATGCAATAGAACCCAGTGGCACCAAGGGACCTCCTATCCTCACCATACTTGGAGGACCGGGGCAAGAGTCCACCAGAAAGGCTAAAGCCCATGCCAGGTTCATGGGAGTGGCAGAGAAGCTAAGCAAGATAGCTAAGACCGAGCTGGTGATCTCCTTCTCGGATGAAGACTTGGAAGGACTAAGCTTCCCACATGAGGATGCCCTGGTAGTACAGGTGGAGGTAGCCAACCGACCTGTACACAGGGTACTGATAGACACAGGGGCATCTGTAGACGTACTCTCCTTGGACGCCTATCGATAGTTTGGGTTCGGGGACGATCAGCTCAAACCAGAGCCCACTTACCTCCATGGATTCTCAGGTGCCACTGCCTCCATCAGAGGTACCATAGAACTACCCGTCACCTTTGGGGTACACCCTCGACAAGTGACTATCATGGTGAACTTCATGGTTGCCAAGTCTGTGGTATCCTTCAACGGCCTCCTAGGGCGACCATCTCTGATAGCCCTTAGAGGAGTCATATTGCCACTCCACCTGAAGATGAAGTTCCCCACTGAAAATGGGGTAGGCAAAGTCCGAGGAGATCAGAAGAAAGCAAGGGAGTGCTACGCCACCTTCATGAAGAAGAATAATGGTAACACCCACGAAATGGCACTCTGCCTAGAGAACATGGTCGATGACGAGAGATGAGCGAGGACGGGAAGACCTCATCCCATGGCCCCTCGCAGGGATGACCCCTCCAAGGTCGCACGGTTGGCTCGCTACTAAGCAAGGAACAGAAAGAAGGACTTGGACACCTCTTGCAAGCGAACATGGATGTCTTTGCATGGTCGACCTCTGACATGCCTGGAATACCACGTTTCATAGCAGAGCACCGACTACATGTCAACCCAACTAGGACGCCCATCTAACAGAAGTGGCATAACTTCGCCCTCGACCGACAAGCAGCAATCAAGGAAGAGGTCGAGAAGTTGAGCTAGTCCGGGTTCATCAGAAAGGAGAAGTTCCCAACTCAGCTCGCAAACGTGGTCATGGTACCAAAGCCCAATGGGAAGTGGAGGATGTGTGTCGACTACACCGACCTGAACAAAGCATGCCCAAAAGATGAGTACCCACTGCCCAGGATCGACCTACTGATCGACGCCACCGCCGGCTATGAGATGCTGAGTTTTATGGATGCCTACTCCAAGTACAACCAGATCCTCATGCATGAGGGTGATGAGTCCTACACCGCATTCTGGACAGACAAGGAGAACTACTGCTACCGTGTCATGCCGTTTGGGTTGAAGAATGCAGGGGCCACCTATCAGAGGATGGTCAACAAGATGTTCGAGAAACAGATCGAGCGCAACATGGAGGTATATGTGGATGGCGTGCTCGTGAAAAGCATCCACACCAACCAACACCTGACCGACCTTGAGGAAGCATTCACAGTACTGAGGAAGAACTAGATAAAGCTAAACCCTGCAAAGTACGCCTTCGGTGTAACGTTAGGAAACTTCCTGGGGTTCATGGTCTCGGTACGTGGAATAGAAGCCCACCCATCCAAGATCAAGGCTATCCAAGAGATGGCACCTCCTTGAACGGTCAGGGAAGTGCAGAGGTTGAATGGAAGGGTTGCTGCCCTTTCAAGGTTCGTGTCATGGGCAGGTGACAAGTGCCTACCATTCTTCAAAACATTGAAGAACCTCCGAAGCCCTAAAGACTTCACATGGACAGAAGAGTGCCAGAAGGCGTTCGAAGAATTGAAGGAGTACCTAGAGAGCCCACCACTGCTTGGGCGACCAAAGCCTAACAAAGAATTGTAGCTCTACCTGGCCGCCACCCCTGTCGCGGTCAGCGCAGTACTGCTGAAGGAAGAAGACAAAGTCCAAAGGCCCATCTACTATGTCAGTCATGTTCTGATCGATGCAGAGACCAGGTACACCAGGATCGAGAAGGTAGCCTATGCATTGGTAATCGCGGCTAGGAAGCAACAACCATACTTCCAACCCCATACCATCACAGTCCTCACCGACCTACCTATGAAGAAGGTACTCCACAAGCCAGACATTTTCGGACAATTGATAGCATGGGCAGTGGAGTTAAGTGAGCATGACATCAGGTTCCAACCAAGGACAGCCATCAAAGGTCAAGCCCTGGCAGATTTCATTGCAGAGTGTACCCTATCTGAGATCGATCTAGAGATAGGGGAACCCAAAGAGAAGGATCACGGATCATAGGTCATGTCCGTGGACGGGTCGAGTAATACGACAGGAAGCAGCGCTGGCTTTATATTAACCAGCCCCAAAGGATTCTAGATCCAATATGCTCTCCGATTCACCTTCCAATCATCCAACAATGAATTAGAATACGAAGCACTTCTAGCTGGACTCCGGGTGGCCAAGGCCATCCAAGTAACACACCTATCCACCCGGAGCGACTCCCAGCTTATGGTGAACCAGGTGAATGGAGAGTACAAGGCAAAAGATGATAGGATGGCATCATATCTAGCACGTGCTCGAGCATTAATCGAGAGTTTCATAAAGTTCGAGATGGTTCGAGTTCCCAAGGATGAGAACGCCGCCGCCGCCGCCCTATCCAGGCTAGCCAATGATGAACTCCAAAATTTGGCTAGTACAGTCTATGTTGAGATCCTACATGAGCCAACGTATAAGGAAAATCAGGTTAACGAAATCGAGGAGGGACCTAGTTGGATGGACCCCATACTCAACTACCTCATTAACGATGTCTTACCAGAAGACAAGGCCAAGGCAAGGAAGATCAGGATGAGAGTTGCAAAGTACACCATCCTAGATGGGGTACTATACAAGCGAGGGGCAACAACACCACTACTCCGGTGCCTAGGATCTAAGGGAGCAGAGTACGCCCTAGCGGAAGTCCATGAGGGGATATGTGAAAGCCACATGGGGGGACGAGCCCTAGCCTACAAAATCCTCCGCCAAGGACTGTGCTGGCCACAAATGCAAGAGGAGGCCATACAATATGCCAAGAAGTGCAAGCAATGTCAGTTGTTCGCCCCAGTACCCCATCTACCCGCCACCAAGCTGACATCAATCCTCAACCCCATACCCTTTGCCATGTGGGGGATGGACATCTTAGGAAACTTCACCGCAACACCGGGAAACAGAAAGTACCTAGTCGTCGTGATTGATTACTTCACCAAGTGGGTCGAAGCTAAACCCTCAGCCAAGATAACAGATCTAGAGATGGCAAAGTTCATCCGCGACGACATCATCTACAGGTTCGGGGTACCATAGATCCTAGTCTCAGACAACGACAAACAATTCAACAATCCCAAATTCCAAGCATTCTGTCAAAGCTACAATATCGACTATCGGCCTGTATCGGTAGCATACCCATAGGCCAATGGTCAGGTGGAGGTTACCAACAGAACACTGCTGGAAGGAGTTAAGAAAAGGCTAGAGGGAGCCAAAGGAAAATGGGTTAAAGAGCTACCAAGCGTTCTGTGGGCATACCGAACTACAATACAGACACCCACAGGAGAGAGCTCATTCCGCCTAGCATATGGCACTAAAGCATTGGCGCCAGTAGAGGTTTGCGTCATGTCCCATAGGGTTCTGCACTTCAATGAACGTACCTATATCGATGCACTACGGGCGAACCTAGACTTTATAGATGAGGTCCGTGAGAGAGCACTCCTAAGGAACGTCGCCTACCAACAACGTACTGCAAGGTACTATAATGCCAGGGTTAAGGAAAGGCTATTCCACTAGGGAGATCTAGTCCTAAGGAGGGCAAGTGCATCATAGCCATAGAAGGCAGGGAAGTTGTCAGCCAACTGGAAAGGGCCTTACATAGTCTCCAAGAAGATACGTCCAGGGACCTACCACTTGAAAACTCCAGGGGGCAAGAAGGTAGACCGTACCTGGAACTCAGAGCACCTGAAGAAATACTATCAGTAAGGGTAGTAGTAGCAGTGGAAGCATTGAAGCAACACCGCCAGTAAAAGTGATAGTAGTAGTAGCAGTAGCAGAGTCGGCGGTCAGCCACGATATATAGTAGGTTTGCAATTTTCAAGGATAATTTGAAAGACTTCCATTTGAAGTAAATAGTTGATTTCGGATATACTTGTCTACTTCTCCTACTCGATCGGGTCACCTCTACCACACCAACGTCCGATGACCACCAAGGCGCAATGCCACCAAGGTCCAATGACCACCAAGATTGACCACCAAGGCATAATGCCACCAAGGCCCGATGTCCAACAAGGCGCAATGCCACCAAGGTCCAATGACCACCAAGGCGCAATGCCACCAAGGTCCGATGACCACCAAGACGCAATGCCACCAAGGTCTGATGACCACCAAGGCGCAATGCCACCAAGGCCCGTAGGCCACCCGACGCAAGGTCCGATGACCAAAGGTCCGCTGACCACCAAAGCACAAGGTCTATTGACCACCAAGGCATAATGCCACCAAGGCCCGATGTCCAACAAGGCGCAATGCCACCAAGGTCCAATGACCACCAAGGTGCAATGCCACCAAGGTCCGATGACCACCAAGGCGCAATGCCACCAAGGTCCAATGACCACCCAGGCGCAAGGCCACCAAGGTGCAATACCACCAAGGTCCGATGACCACTAAGGCGCAATGCCACTACCAAAGTCCCATGACTGTCAAGGTTCATAGGGCACCAATGCGCAATCAAAGAAAAGCAATAGCGATCACATAGAGAAGTCATAATAGTTACAACTCATGTTAAAAAAGAAAAGGTTCAAGACGTCTATAAGTTCAATATGGCCATAGGGTCAAGGGACCACAGAGGGGTGGGTCACCTCTGACCCTGCAGGAGACATCAGGTCCACCTCGAGAAGGTACGCAGTAGCACCCCCCTCAGGCAGGGCAGTCTCCACCTCTGGCACTGGAACGCTCGCCACAACTGCAACACCAGGAAGCGCCACAGTAAACTTATAGAACTCCAGGACGGAGAAGTCATAACTGGGGGTCAGCTCCAGGACACAAGTGGCTAAGTCCCGGATCCCTCCCTCATACGCCAGCTGAAGCTGCGCCTGATACAATGCCGAGAACGCCGAGGACACCTGGAACTCAGCCACAGCTCGCTCGTCTGTAGATGCCAGCTCTGCCTCATGACTCCCCCTTAACGCATGAAGCTCCTCCTCCAAGGCAAGAACCCTGGCCTAACTCTCGGCTGCACCGGCAGAAGTCACTTGAAGCTCCTCAGACACCTCCAGGAGCTTCCCGGACGCTACCGTGAGCTCCTCCGATGCCCTCTGCGTGCGGGCCTCGGCCCTCTCACGGGCATCGATATGTCCCTGGAGCTCCTTCTCCACATCACGCAGGGTGCATTGTATCTGCACCTCGTGAGAAGCGTGACCCTCCAGTCGAAGCACCGCCTCAGCAACACGGTGATCGACCTACAATCAGCATGACAAGCGGTAAACACTCTAAGTATAAGTGGAGCAGCGAACATGATGAAACTAAAAGGAATAACTCACCGAAGCCATATCATGGTAGAGAGTCTGGGCCAGACACACATCGCTAAGCCTCTGCAAGGCTACCCTCGCGGTAGGAAGCCTCACCTTGTCCACCCATTCCCTTGACACGCCGGACCCAGCCAAGGTCGAACCCTCCGGCAAGCCCAAGGTGATCACCAGGGACTCATCCATAGTGGGAAGATCAGTAGCAGTACCACCGGAGGAACTCACCCCTTTCCCCTTGGAGAGGGGTACTGCAGAAGACCCGGAGGGGGCGACAGTAGGAGCCGGAGGCATAGAGCCCGAAACACCATCATCATCAGGAGAAGTACGGGGAAGGAGGACACGGACACCAAAGCTCGTCACATGTGCATGTCTTGGACTACCCTTCCACTTCGCCCCAATGGCCATAGGCGCGAAAGAACTACCAACATCTGTTACTCCAGCAGATGAACCACTTTGAGAAGCGACCTTCTTCTGTAGATTATCACGAAGCAAACTAAAATTCGGACGCATATCCACTGCATGACAACATCAAGCCAAGATCGCCCAACCAGTCAGATGACATACATATTAAAATACAAGCATGCCAATCAAGTACAAAACATAGTGCTCTTACAAGGACTCAGCTTCCAAAGGGACAGGAAGGCCTCCGAGTCCAACTCCTGGACGTGGAATAGATCGCAACCCAAGCACTGCTTGAGGGAGTCACCCTCAAAATCACTCAGCTCAAGCCCCCAGTTGACCCTCTTGAGGTCAATGACTTCCCTAATAGTCCGTAGTGGACATCGGGGGACCATGGCAAAAAGGAAGCGATCCCTCCAATACTTTACGTTGCTAGTGATCCCTGTGAGAAGCTCCAAAGAGGCATAGGGCCCCTTGAGTACACGGCGAGCAAAGTAATAACAACCATGATTCCCCTTCTTCAGCATATAAAAGTGGGAGAACAGGGGAACAGTCGTAGCACGCTCCATGCGGCCAAAAAATACATAGAAAACCAGGATCACCCTCCAAGAATTGGGCAACACCTGCCCAGGGGTGAGGTGCCAATGCTCTAGCACCAACTCGACAAAGCGAGGGATAGGAAGGCAAAGGCCCAAGAGAAAAAAGGCACGATAGAGACAGATCTCGTCTGCACGGTGAGAGAAGGCATACTCGCCCGGTCTGGGAATACGTAACATGACCTCAACGGGAATGTGGAACTCCTCACGAAGGGAGACCAAGTTGGAAGGGGACAAGATACTAGCAACATGACCCAACATATCAGCAGGACCGGCGACTGAGGACGCGGGCCCAGAAGGCCTACGATCCCTACTAGGACCAGAGACACTAGAAGGTCCCACACCCCCATCACTAGCACTGGGGGAAGGTACAGAGGATGGAGTACACACAGAAGAAGGCGATCCTGGGGAACGCTCCTCTGAAGATCCAACCCCGACCGCGGCAAGGCCAGGGTCATTAGGAGACGACATGAACGACAAGAGAAGAATAGACTACTTACTCGAGAAAGCGATCTCCCTCAAAGACAAGAAGCTAGCAAGAAAAATGAAATGAAGACCACCTGCAAAGTATAAACAGTAGATCCTTTACAGACAAGAAGAAGGAGAATGGAGAAGCATGAGGGTGCATCGCACCCATGGGCGCGGCCTCCCACCGGCGCAACCTCACACCCATAGGCACGGCCACACCTGCCCGGCCTCACACCCATAGGCACGGCCTCACACCCATAGGCACGGCCACACCCGGGGGCGGGCCTCACCTAGGTGCGGCCCTGCATTAAAAAAAATAAATAAATAAATAAGGGGTTGAACTTACCTTAAGGGGAGGGGGATCGCACGGGAGAGCAGACATACGACAATGCGACCACACCACTGGCACGATCAAGTGACAGAGACCACCAAATGCAAGGCACTCAAGCCGAGCACCACTCAAGCCCTCCAAGTAAGCAAGGCACTATGTGAGCACAAGGCATGCATAGGGACCCAAAACCAAAGGAAGGAAAACCAAAAAGTTGACACTAGTCTAGGTGACCCAAGGACAAGCACATGGTGGGCACCAAAAAGATGGCAGAAGACAAAAGTGCAATGCAAAGGAGAAAGTGGGAGACAAAAAGTAAGAAAGAGAAATGATGAGGAAAAATGAGAAGTGAAAAAAGAGAAAGTGAAGAAGAGGGACATATATCTACAAAAAACAAAGCAAAAAAGAAGAAGGAAAAGTGTAGGAGGAAAGGTTTGAACCTCCAACCTCTCCTACCTCACTAACAGATTTACAGGCAAGCCCCACAAAGAAAGTTCATTCGCAGCGGACCCCTCATTATATAAAGGCATCTACTCTCTTGGACATCCTATCTCAAGAGAGTGGGGGCAAATGATACATCCAAGATTCACCGAACCAGTCAGCGGCTGCCACGTGTCTCAAAGCGACCCGCTCCAGAACCAAGGAGAACCAACCAGGGGTCCCACCCGGGCGTGGCCTGCACCCAGGCCCTGCCTCACCCAGGCGCGGCCTCTCACCCAGGCGTGGTCTCACACCCAGGCGCGGCATCGTGGACGCAGATGTACATGGACACCGAGGCCGCTCGTCTATGACCCAATCGTGTCACTACAGACTTATGCCACCACCAGGACTCTGGGCCACCGCTTAGAAGTCACGTCACCCAGACGGATTCAAGCACCCATGACATTATCACCACACGCGAGTATCTATCCGCCAAGGATCTTGATACCACCAGGACACTCCCTCCCGAGGGGAGATGGCCAATCAGGATAGAGCCCTGCTACCCAGGGCCTCTATCCACTCAACGGCACACTCACCATCAAATTGGGACTCTCCATATCGTCATACTCCACTATAAAAAGAAAGGTACACCACCCTCAGAGGGGACATCTGAACTCATATTGAATAATCACTATTCATCTATTTGCTCAGGAGATCTAACTTTGGCATCGGAGAGCCCTAGGCCGGAACCACACCGGTTCTCTCTGGTGACCCCTTGGTCCTTTTGCAGGTGACGGCACTCGCAGGACCGCCCGACGATTTCTTGACGCAATAGGCTTTATAGAAGACAACTGCTAGTGTAGTTAATTGATACCTTGCCGATAGAGTGTAGGCTCATAGGTGGTCATGGGTATGACTCTTTTGTCTTCACCTTGTGCCATAATACATCCCTTCCCTTATCTCTCTCTCTCTCTCCTAAATTTAAAATTCCTATGGGCAGTCAAACAAGTAGGAAAAAAAAAGGGATTTTTTTATTGACACCTCTCAAGTGTTAAATAATTTGTAATCCTACATTTTTGCCTTTTGATATGTCAAATTTTTTTTCAATAAGGGTAAAAGTGTCATTTCATATGTATACATGAAAAATGTGCATGACATTGACACATTTTCATAATGAGATAATGATATGCCATTTTCAATTTATTTTTTGAAAACCTTTTATACTTAAAATTTTTTTAGAATAAGACATGAGAGAATTAAAGAAAATTACACAAAAAAAGGAAAAAAACAAATTTAGTTTTTTTTGTAGGGTTTGCATCGATAAAAGAATTTGCATTGAATTGCATGTGTGTCATTACTTTCCAAATGAGGGGTAATGCTGGAATTCAAGAAAGCAATTCCATTGAAGATCAAGTTGTCTTATACTATACGAACCCTTTCTGATTCTCCAATTATTGCGTCTGCATTGGACACGATGAGTCCAGACTCCAACATTTGAATATATATTCCCACAAAACAATCAATTAAAACACTCTCCAAGCTCATCTCTCTCTCTCTCTCTCTCTCTCTCTCTCTCTCTCTCTCTCTCTCTGGTATTGATAATTTTGATGATGCTCTGAGACGCCATGGCGAGTGACGATGAAACCTCACATACATCGGATATGGGAAATGAAGAAGATGAAGAGGAAGAAGAAGAGGAGGAAATAGGGTCATATGGGTGTAAAGACATGTTGATGTTAGGCGCATGCGGGCCTGGTAGTCGCAGAACGAGGAGAAGTGAGAGTGGAGGAAGATGGTTTCTAGGGAAAGTATTGAACCCACGAGCCAAGTGGGTTCAGGAATGGAACCGTGTCTTCCTATTGGTCTGCGCAGCAGGACTCTTCGTCGACCCACTCTTCTTCTACGCACTCTCCATAAGCGACACCTGCATGTGCCTCTTCGTAGATGGATGGTTCGCCATAACCGTCACTGTACTTCGTTGCATGACCGACGCCTTACACGTCTGGAACATGTGGCTTCAGTTCAAAATGGCCAAATTACGTCACTCCTCTTCCTCTCACTACAACAACATCACCGGAGAATATGATGACGTAGGACGAGGAGGAGAAGGAGATGCAGAAGACAGCCTTCCGCACCGCTCCTCCACCACCACCACCACCACCACCGCCACCGCCACCGCTCCCGCTCGTTCTATAGCATTCCGATACCTCAAGGCCAAGAAAGGTTTCTTCTTCGATCTCTTCGTTATTCTCCCTTTACCCCAGGTGATGTTTCCTTAATTTCCCTACCATATTTTGTCATTCTTCTTCGATGACAACCAGACAACCTTGTTTTTATCGTCATCTAAGATTCTTTCATATTTTGTTCATGATCACATGAGATAATAAGTTAGAAAAAGCAATTATACCACTTGGCAGTGAAGTTTTGTACTGTAGTGATCGATTATTAGGTCGTGATAACTGCATATCATCAACCATTTAGAGGCCATCTGTAAATTAAGTACTGTGAACTGTGAAGCCTTTGTTTGCTATACTTTGCAGTTTGTACAGTGAAAGACATGTGACCTAACCTAACCGTGGCCTCTTACATACGTTTCTATAACAAATAAACAACCAATATAATTGGAAAGTAAAAAAAAAAAAACAATATAATTGGAAATGGAAAGTACAGAAAAATTTTATGTAAATAGAAAGTACAGAAAATATATGATTCCGTATTCCCCTGTTGATCGAGTGGTGAGTGGTGAGTGGTGAGTGGTGACAGAAATGGTGGGTCATGGCGCTTGGATGTTTCTACTCGTGACCTCTTAATCATAGACAAAGAAGAATAATTCGTAATATACTTGAAGTGAAGTTCCAAATGATATTTTGTGATTGTGGCCACCACCAAACTAGATTAAAGGGTATTATGGTCCATTAGAAATTTGGAATTCCTTGCTACAATGGCAAAATTGTTAACTTTGTCCTTGTTCTTTGGACAAAGTTTTCCTCCATCCATAGAGGACGATTCACCCATTATCTGAGGGTTCACAAACCTCTCTTAGGGTTTTAGTATGTTGCAAAATACCCTCCCTGTACCTATTCCTGCTCTCTCCTGCGCTTCGGTGAATGGGATACTCTGTGAATGCTATCCCATCACCGTGGATAGAGGGAAACTCGGTCCTTGTTCTATTTTATCTTTCGGGTATCAAAAACTTATGAATATGAATAAGAATTAATGGGTATAATGGGATGTTCTCTGTGTCGGAGCGTAGGCTACGCCCAAACACATGGGTTGGATATTCAGGGGGATAGGATGGTCATTTAACCCATTCCCATGTATCTGGCCATATATATATATATATATATATTTTACAATCACATCAGAATTCTCTAGCTGCCTTTTATGGACACATCAAATGGGATCTCTAGGCATTAAATTTCCTATAGGTGTTTGAAAAGAACAAAAAAAATTATATTTTATTCATATGTGAGTGAACTGTGAGGTATAGCATAACCTGTCACTCATTTTCTTTTAAGAGAATTGGTTAATCAAATTTTTATAAAGGCCCATTGCGCATAAAATGTTAGGTGGCCCTCGAAAAATATTTGGGAAGCTTTCTTGGACCTAAACCTTTTTCTCATGAAATGAACTTATCTAATTAATATTAAAATTTAAAAGATATTTTACATGGCCCACATGGCTTCTTGTGTGGACCACTTAATTATGTACCATATAAGAATGATGTAGTAATTTTGACAATTTGACATTTAGATTGATATGAGGCAGTCAAAATTTTAAAGACAAAAGATCAACTTATGCACACCCAATAATGACATTTTCTCTTGTTTGTTTAATCCAGCAATTTGTTTCACATGATTTTTCAAAATTATTTATGGGTTTTGAGAATTTTTAAGTTTTCTTGACCCTGTGTGCCTATGGTTATATCTTTTGATTGCCTACCAATGATCAAGGCTCTCAGCAGGCATGAGTCATGCCTTGATTCCTTGACTGGGCTAGAAAGCCCATTTTTTATGATATATATAGTTTCTCTTTGAGTTTTCTTTCTTGTTTTTTTTTTGTTCTGTCTCTCTTTCATGTTTGCTGGCTTCATCCACTCTTCTTGTACATTTTTTTTCACGGCCAAAGTTTATCTAAAGCTGAGTTCTTTTAATAAAATTTTAAATATTTGACAAAAAAAAAAAAAACTCTATGAGGCCTTAAAACTCAACTTGTGAGAAAGGGTAGAAATGGCAAATCTTGGAGCCATCTATGAAGCCTAAGACCTTATTCAAAATACCAATGACAAAAAATACTAAAAAGAGTAGCATTAACCAATTCTCAATGTATTGGTAAAATTAAAGAAATTGGCATTTGTAAATTTTAAAATTAAACTAACACAATGTGGCAAATTATTATTGTCACAAAGGTTGTTATTTTTTCAAATATCACAAGGTTTTTATTTTGCCATGTGGACATATAATATGTTCATGTCGACCGTTGAAACAAAAAATAGGTCATGGTCTAGATTAGATACGTATCAAATTTCAAAGTTTAATTCAATCGATTACCTTCTTTTGTATTGGCACACATTCCTTATTCTTCCTTGCATTTGTATTAGTACTTTAGATATTACTATGCATTCTCTCAACTCTGAGTGGGAACAAATAGTTTAGATTAAAAATTTTAAAATTTGATGGCTCAGATTTGTCTTGTGCTTTTCCAAAACATAAACTTTGCGTGCCTCTGCGCCAACACAGTGGACCAATAGGAGTATACCCACAAGCAAAACATGGGCATGATTTTGGCCTTTCCATACGGGTGGGACAATCATTTCGTTCCACCCTGTGTTTAGACTCAGGGGCTGATACATCCAAGATTCACCGAACCAGTTAGCGGCTGCCACATGTCACAAATTGACCCGCTCCAGAACCAAGGAGAACCAACCGGGGGTCCCACTCGGGCGTAGCCAGTACCCAGGCGCAGCCTCACCCAGGCGCGGCCTCTCACCCAGGCGTGGTCTCACACCCAGGCACGGCATCGTGGATGTAGACGTGATGTACACAGACACCGAGGCCACTCGTCTATGATCGAATCGTGTCACTACAGATTTATGCCACCACTAGGACTCTGGGCCACCGCTTAGAAGTCACGTCACCCAGACGGATTCAAGCACCCATGACGTTATCACCACACGCGAGTATCTATCCGCCAAGGATCTTGATACCACCAAGACACTCCCTCCCGCTGGGAGATGGCCAATCAGGATAGAGCCCTGCTACCCAGGGCCTCTATCCACTCAACGGCACACTCGCCATCAAACTGGGACTCTCCATATCATCATACTCCACTATAAAAGGAAAGGTACACCACCCTTACAGGGGACATCTGAACTCATATTGAATAATCACTATTCATCTGTTTGCTCAGGAAATCTAACTTTGGCATCGGAGAGCCCTAGGCCGGAATCACACCGGTTCTCTCTGGTGACCCCTTGGTCCTTTTGCAGGTGACGACGCTCGCAAAACCGCTCGACGATTTCTTGACACAACAGATTGGTGCCGTCTGTGGGAACGACACTAGCCATTACATCTACTAGCTCGCTTCCATATTCATTCAATGGCACGAAGGAAGACTACCACCACCAACAACGTAGCGAGGAATGGATCACCACCCTTAGAGTGCTCTCGTCGTGGAGCCAATGAGCAGGACCATGTCCCTTTAGAGGAAGAGATCCCCCTTAATGACCAGTTTGTGGTCGATGAGCCCAACAATGACGAGGCAAACAATGTGATGGTGGAGGTGATACTTGACCCCAATGCCCCAGCAACAGTGGGTCAGATCAACAACCTGCAGCGACAGATCCTCGATAAACAATGACTCTTTCGACACTACTTGACACAGCGTGCGATGTCTCACCGCCGAAGGACGTCGCCGTCAGCAAGGGCAGAGTCTGCACCTCGACAAGAGCCAAACCCTAGGAGATCATCTCCCAGTGGCGTGGGATCAAAGAGACTTGCACTACGGGCAACCCCCACTCCGTAGCGGGGGGAGCCTTCCCAGAGTCCCAGGAGAACAAGAGACCTCCCGCCACGGTCGGAGCATGGGAGGACACCAATACCCAGGACGAGGGTGCCTAGCCCGGAGAGATCGGTCCGGAGGTCTGTGTTTGATGGACGACTGTTACATACCACGACGAAGCCGGACCTACAAAGAGGAAAGCCCCTCACCTTCGCTACAGGATTCATCACGGCGTGACCATTCACCATCCCGCCAACACTCAAGGCAGGAGGGGACATCCAGGAGAGAGCGTGAACGAGGTCACTGTGAACGTCCTGTCAGGCGTGAGAAACACACGGGATGAGGAGCTCGATCGAAGACTCCGCGACCTAGATGAGAAGTTGGAAGGGTTGAAGAAGCAGACCAAAGGCGAGGCACATTCCATACCTAGACAACACCCATTCTCGACAGAGATCATGTTAGCCACACTCCCTTCCAGGTTCCAACTGCCTACCTTTGAACTCTACAGTGGTACCATGGACCCTAATGACCACATCAACTACTTTAATGGCATGATGACACTGTATGGTGGGTCGGGCGTGGTCTCCTGTCGGGCATTCCCTGCATCCCTCAAGGGAGCAGCCACATCATGGTTTTCCAGGCTACGATTGAGATCTATAGGCTAGTTCGAGGAGCTATGCGAACAGTTCATCACCCACTTCCAGAGCAGTGTCAAGCAGAAGAAGACCACCGTCAACCTACTGAACGTGGTACGGAACCCTGGGGAATCTCTCAGGGAGTATGTTAGCAGGTTCACCAAGGAGTCCCTGGAGGTTCGAGACTTGGACGACTAGACCCAGCATGCAGCCCTAGTAGGAGGTATCAGGGACTGGAACTGATCAAGGACCTGGCACGCCATGAGACCAGGACTATGAAAGAGCTCCTGGAGCGGTGCAACGAGTTTGTAAATATGGCCGAGGTACTACAAGCTAGAACGAAGATAATTGAGGCCAAGCCACAGGACAACAAGAGGTCAGTACCTGATGACCGCAAAGAAAGTAAGAGGTCGAGGATAGAGCGTTGACAAGAGAAGGGCAACCACCCATCTGGGAGGACTGACCGTCGCCCAGAGAGAAGTGAGAGAGCAAGCAGGCCTGAGTTCACACCACTGAACACCACCAGGTCCCAGATACTCATGCAGATCCAAGACCGTGACCTACTCCATTGGCCACGACCTATGCTAGCAGGACCAGAGAAGCGAAACCCTAACAAGTACTATCTCTTCCACAAAGAGAATGGGCATGACACAGAGGAGTGCTATCAATTGAAGAAAGAGATAGAACAGCTTGTAAGAGCAGGAAGCTTGAACAAGTATGTGAAGGGGAGACGTGACAACCGCTCAGGCCAAGGAGATAGAGGTCGTGACTGAGACAGAGTAGAACCGAGAAGGGAAGAAAGAAGAACAGATCGAGAGAGAGACCGCCCAGAAGAGCGGAGAGATGCAACAGAACCTAGTGGCACCAAGGGACCTCCCATCCTCACCATACTTGGAGGACCGGGGCAAGAGTCTACCAGAAAGGCTAAAGCCCATACCAGGTTCGTGGGAGTGGCATTGAAGCCAAGCAAGATAGCCAAGACCGAGACGGTGATCTCCTTCTCGAATGAAGACCTGGAAGGACTAAGCTTCCCACATGAGGATGTCCTGGTAGTACAGGTGGAGGTAGCCAACCGACCTGTACACAGGGTACTGATATACACAGGGGCATCTATAGACGTGCTCTCCTTGGACGCCTATCGACAGTTTGGGTTTGGGGATGATCAGTTCAAACCAGAGCCCACTTACCTCCATGGATTCTCAGGTGCCACCGCCTCCATCAGAGGTACCATAGAACTATCCGTCACCTTCGGGGTACACCCTCGATAAGTGACTATCATGGTGAACTTCATGGTTGTCAAGTCCGTGGTATCCTTCAACGGCCTCCTAGGGCGACCATCTCTGATAGCCCTTAGAGGAGTCATATCGCCACTCCACCTGAAGATGAAGTTCCCCATAAAAAATGGGGTAGGTAAAGTCCGAGGAAATTCGAAGAAAGCAAGGGAGTGCTACGCCACCTTCATGAAGAAGAATAATAGTAACACCCGTGGAATGGCACTCTGCCTAGAGAACATGGTCAGTGACTAGAGAGATGAACTGACAGAGAGAAGAGGAAGACCAGTGGAAGACCTCATCCCATGGCCCCTCAGCAGGGACGACCCCTCCAAGGTCGTACAGGTTGGCTCGCTACTAAGCAAGGAACAGAAAGAAGGACTTGGACACCTCCTCCAAGCGAACATAGATGTCTTTGCACGATCGACCCCTGACATGCCTGGAATACCACGTTCCATAGCAGAGCACTGACTATATGTCGACCCAACCAGGAAGCCCATCCAACCGAAGCGGCATCACTTCGCCATTGATCGACAAGCAGCAATCAAGGAAGAGGTCTAGAAGTTGAGCCAGTCAGGGTTCATCAGAAAGGAGAAGTTCCCAACTTGGCTCCCAAACGTGGTCATGGTACCAAAGCCCAATGGGAAGTGGAGGATGTGTGTCTACTACACCGACCTGAACAAGGCATGCCCAAAAGATGAGTACCCACTGCCCAGGATCGACTTACTGATCGACGCCACCACCGGCCATGAGCTTTTGAGTTTTATGGATGCCTACTCTGGGTACAACCAGATCCTAATGCATGAGGGTGATGAGTCCTACACCGCATTTCGGACAGACAAGGAGAACTACTGCTACCATGTCATGCCGTTCGGGCTGAAGAATACAGGGGCCACCTATCAGAGGATGGTCAACAAAATGTTCGAGGAACAGATCGGGCGCAACATGGAGGTATACATGGATGACATGCTCATGAAAAGCATCCACGCCAACCAACACCTGACCGACCTAGAGGAAGCATTCACAGTACTGAGGAAGAACCAGATGAAGCTAAACCCTGCAAAGTGCTCCTTCGGTGTAACGTCAGGAAAATTCCTGGGGTTCATGGTCTCAGTACGTGGAATAGAAGTCAACCCATCCAAGATCAAGGCTATCCAAGAGATGGCACCTCCTCGAACTGTCAGGGAAGTGCAGAGGTTGAATGGAAGGGTCATCGCCCTTTCAAGGTTCATATCACGGGCAGGTGACAAGTGCCTACCATTCTTCAAAACATTGAAGAACCTTCGAAGCCCTAAAGACTTCACATGGACAGAAGAGTGCCAGAAGGCGTTCGAAGAATTGAAGGAATACCTAGAGAGCCCACCACTGCTTGGGCAACCAGAACCTAAAGAAGAATTACAGCTCTACCTGGCTGCCACCCCTGTCGCGATCAGCGTAGTACTGCTGAAGAAAGAAGACAAAGTCCAAAGGCCCATCTACTATGTTAGTCATGTTCTGATCGATGCAGAGACTAGGTACACCAGGATCTAGAAGGTAGCCTATGCATTGGTAATCATGGCTAGGAAGCTACGACTATACTTCCAACCCCATACCATCACAGTCCTCACCGACCTACCTCTGAAGAAGGTACTCCATAGGCCACACGTCTCTGGACGATTGATAGCATGGGCAGTGGATTTAAGTGGGCATGACATCAGGTTCCAACCAAGGATAGCCATCAAAGGTCAAGCCCTGGCAGATTTCATTGCAGAGTGTACCCTATCTGTGATCGAGCCAGAGATAGGGGAACCCGAGGAGAAGGATCGCGGATCGTGGGACATGTTCATTGATGGGTCGAGTAACGCAGCAGGAAGCAGCGCTGGCTTCATATTAACCAGCCCCAAAAGATTCTAGATCCAATACGCTCTCTGATTCACCTTCCAAGCATCCAACAATGAAGCAGAATACGAAGCACTACTAGCTGGACTCCGGATGGCCAAGGCCATCAAAGTCACACACCTATCCACCCAGAGCGACTCCCAGCTTGTGGTGAACCAGGTGAATGGGGAGTATGAGGCGAAAGATGATAGGATGGCATTATATCTTGCACGTGCTCGAGCATTGATCGAGAGTTTCATGAAGTTCGAGATGGTTCAAGTTCCCAGGGATGAGAACGCCGCCGCCGATGCCCTATCCAGGCTAGCCAATGATGAACTCTAAAATTTGGCTAGTGTAGTCTATGTTGAGATTCTGCATGACCCAACGTATAAGGAAAAGCAGATTAACAAAATCGAGGAGGGACCTAGCTGGATGGACCCCATACTCAACTACCTCATGAACGATGTCTTACCAAAAGACAAGGCTGAGGCAAGGAAGATCAGGATGAGAGCTACAAAGTACACCATCCTAGACAGGGTACTGTACAAGCGGGGGACAACAGCACCACTACTCCGATGCCTAGGACCCAAGGGGGCAGCGTACGCCCTAGCAGAAGTCCATGAGGGGATATGTGGAAGTCACATGGGGGGATGAGCCCTAGCATAAAAAATCCTTCGCCAGGGACTGTACTGGCCACGAATGCAAGAGGAGGTCATACAATATGCCAAGAAGTGCGAGCAATGTTAGTTGTTCACCCCAGTACCCCATCTATCCGCCACCAAGCTGACATCAATCCTCAACCCCATACCCTTTGCCATGTGGGGGATGGACATCTTAGGAAACTTTACCACAGCACCGGGAAACAGAAAGTACCTGGTCGTCGTGATTGATTACCTTACCAAGTGGGTCGAAGCTAAACCCTTGGCCAAGATAACAGAGCCAGAGATGGAGAAGTTCGTCCGCGACGACGTCATCTACAGGTTTGGGGTACCACAGATCCTAGTCTCAGACAACGACAAACAATTCAACAACCCCAAATTCCAAGCATTCTGTCAAAGCTACAACAGCGACTATCGGCCTGTATCGGTAGCATACCCATAGGCCAATGGTCAGGTGGAGGTCACCAATAGAACACTGCTGGAAGGAGTCAAGAAAAGGCTAGAGGGAGCTAAAGGAAAATGGGTCGAAGAGCTACCAAGCGTTCTGTGGACATACCGAACTATAGTACGGACACCCACAGGAGAGAGCCCATTTCGCCTAGCATATGGCACTGAAGCATTGGCGCCAGTAGAGGTTTGCGACATGTCCCATAGGGTTCTGCACTTCAACGAACGTACCTATATCGACGGACTAGGGGCGAACCTAGACTTTATAGGTGAGGTCCGTGAGAGAGCACTCCTAAGTAACGTCACCTACCAACAACGTACTGCAAGGTACTATAACACCAGGGTTAAGGAAAGGCTATTCCACCAGGGAGATCTAGTCCTAAGGAGGGCAAGTGCATCACAGCCACAGAAGGCAGGGAAGTTGTCAGCCAACTGGGAAGGGCCTTACATAGTCTCCCAGCAGATACGTTCAGGGACCTACCGCTTGAAGACTCTGGGGGGCAAGAAGGTAGACCGCACCTAGAACTCAGAGCACCTGAAGAAATACTATCAGTAAGGGTAGTAGTAGCAGTGGAAGCATTGAAGCAACACCGCCAGTAAAAGTGATAGTAGCAGTAACAGTAGCAGAGTCGGCGGTCAGCCATGATATACAGTAGGTTTGCAATTTTCAAGGATAATTCGAAAGATTTCCATTTGAAGTAAATAGTTGATTTCGGATATACTTGTCTACTTCTCATACTCGATCGGGTCACCTCTACCACACCAAGGTCCGATGACCACCAAGGCACAATGCCACCAAGGCCCGTAGGCCACCCGACGCAAGGTTCGATGACCAAAAGTCCGCTGACCACCAAAGCACAAGGTCCGTTGACCACCAAGGCATAATGCCACCAAGGCCCGTAGGCTACCCCGGTGCAAGGTCTGATGACCAAAGGTCTACTGACCACCAAAGCACAAGGTCTATTGACCACCAAGGCATAATGCCACCAAGGTCCGATGACCACCAAGGTGCAATACCACCAAGGTCCGATGACCACCAAGGCGCAATGCCACCAAGGTCCGATGACCACCAAGGCACAATGCCACTAAGGTCTGATGACCACCCAGGCGCAAGGCCACCAAGGTCCAATGACCACTAAGGCACAATGCCACTACCAAAGTCCCATGACAGTCAAGGTTCATAGAGCACCAATGCGCAATCAAAGAAAAGCAATAGCGATCACATAGAGAAGTCATAATAGTTACAACTCAAGTTCAAAAAGAAAAGGTTCAAGATGTCTATAAGTTCGATACGGCCATAGGGTCAAGGGACCACAGAGGGGTGGGTCACCTCCGACCAGGCAGGAGACATCAGGTCCACCTCGAGAAGGCACGCAGTAGCACCCCCCTCAGGCAGGGTAGTCTCCACCTTTGGCACTGGAACGCTCGCCACCACTGCAACACCAGGAAGCGCCACAACAAACTCAGAGAACCCTAGGATGGAGAAGTCATAACCGGGGGTCACCTCCAGGACACAAGTGGCTAAGTCCCAGATCCCTCCCTCATACGTCGGGTGAAGCTGTGCCTGATACAACGCAGAGAACATCGGGGATGCCTGGAACTCAGCCACAGCTCGCTCGCTTGCAGATGCCAGCTCCGCCTCATGACTCCCCCTCAACAAATGAAGCTCCTCCTCCAAGGCAAGAACCCTGGCTGAACTCTTGGCTGCATCGACAGAGGTCACTCGAAGCTCCTCAGACGCCTCCAGGAGCTTCCCGGACACCACCGCAAGCTCCTTCGATGCCCTCTGCACGTAGGCCTTGGCCCTCTCACAGGCATCGATATGTCCCTGAAGCTCCCTCTCCACATCACGCAGGGTGTGCTGTATCTGCACCTCGCGAGAAGCATGACCCTCCAGTCGAAGCACCGCCTCAGCAACACGGTGATGGACCTACAATTAGAATGACAAGCGATAAACACTCTAAGTATAAGAGAAGCAGCGAACATGATGAAACCAAAAGGAATAACTCACTGAAGCCATATCATAGTAGAGAGTCTGGGCCAGACACGCATCGCTAAGCCTCTGTAAGGCTACCCTCGCTGTAGGAAGCCTCCCCTTGTCCACCCATTCCTACGACACGCCGGACCCAGCCAAGGTCAAACCCTCCGACAAGCCCAAGGTGATCACCAGGGACTCATCCATAGCGGGAAGATTAGTGGCAGTACCACCAGAGGAACTTACCCCTTTCCCATTAGAGAGGGCCAATGTAGAAGACCCGGAGAGGGCGACAGTAGGAGGTGGAGGCACAGAGCCCGAAACACCATCATCATCAGGAGAAGTATGGGGAAGGAGGAAACGGACACCAGAGCTCGTCACATGTGGATGTCCTGGACCACCCTTCTGCTTCTCCCCAACGGCCATAGGTGTGGAAGAACCACCAACATCTGTTACTCCAGCAGATGAACCACCCTGAGAAGCGGCCTTCTTCTGTAGATTACCATGGAGCAAACTGAAATCCGAACGCATATCCATTGCATGACAACATCAAGCCAAGACCGCCCAACTAGTCAGATGACGTACATATTAAAATACAAGCATGCCAATCAAGTACAAAAGTTAGTGCTCTTACCAGGACTCAGCTTCCAAAGGGACAGAAGGCCTCCGAGTCCAACTCCTGGACGTGGAATGGATCGTGACCCAGGCACTGCTTGAGGGAGTCACCCTCAAAATCACTCAGCTCAAGCCCCCGATTGACCCTCTTGAGGTCAATGATTTCCCTAACAGTTTGTAGTGGACATCGGGGGACCATGGAAAAAAAGAAGCGATCCCTCCAATACTTCACGTTGCTAGTGATCCCTGTGAGAAGCTCCAAAGAGGCATAGGGCCCCTTGAGTACGCGGTGAGTAAAGTGATAACAACCATGATTCCCCTTCTTCAGCAGATAAAAGTGGGAGAACAGGGGAACAGTGGTAGCACGCCCCATGCGGGCAAAAAATACATAGAAACCTAGGATCACCCTCCAAGAATTGGGCAACACCTACCCAGGGGTGAGGTGCCAATGCTCTAGCACCAACTCGACAAAGCGAGAGATAGGAAGGCGAATGCCCTGGAGGAAAAAGGCACGGTAGAGATAGATCTCATCTGCACGGTGAGAGAAGGCATACTCGCCCGGTCCGGGAATACATAACATGACCTCAGCGGGAATGTGGAACTCCTCACGAAGGGAGACCAAGTCGGAAGGGGACAAGATACTAGCAACATGACCCAACATATCAGCAGGACCGACGACTGAGGACGCCACCCCAGAAGGCCTACGATCCCTACCAGGACTAGAGACACTAGAAGGTCCCACACCCCCATCACTAGCACTGGGGGAAGGTACAGAGGATGGAGTACACACAGAAGAAGGCGATATTGGGGAACGCTCCTCTGAAGATCCAACCCCGACCGCGACAAGGCCAGGGTCATTAGGAGACGACATGAATGACAAGAGAAGAATAGACTACTTACTCGAGAAAGCGATCTCCCTCAAAGACAAGAAGCTAGCAAGAAAAATGAAATGAAGACCACCCGCAAAGTATAAATAGCAGATCCGTCACAGACAAGAAGAAAGAGAGTGGAGAAGCATGAGGGTCCATCGCACCCATGGGCGCTGCCTCCCACGGGGGCAACCTCACACCCATAGGCGCTGCCACACTCGCAGGCGCGGCCATCCAAGGCACGGCCTCAGGGCGCGGCCTCACACCTATAGGCGCGGCCACACCTACGGGCGCTGCCTCACCTAGGTGCGGCCCTGCATAAAAAAAAAAAAGAAAAGGGGTTGAACTTACCTTAAGGGGAGGGCGATCGCACGGGAGAGCAGACATACGGTGACGTGACCACACCACGGGCACGATCAAGTGACAGAGACCACCAAATGCAAGGCACTCAAGCCGACCACCACTCAAGCCCTCCAAGTAAGCAATGCACTAAGTGAGCACAAAACATGCACAGGGACCCAAAACCAAAGGAAGAAAAACCATAAAGTTGACACTAGTTTAGGTGACCCAAGGACAAGCACATGGTGGGCACCAAAAAGATGGCAAAAGACAAAAGTGCAATGCAAAGGAGAAAGTGGGAGACAAAAAGTAAGAAAGAGAAATGATGAGGAAAAATGAGAAGTGAAAAAAGATAAAGTGAAGAAGAGGGACATATATCTACAAAAAATAAAGCCAAAAAGCAGAAGGAAAAGTGTAAGAGGAAAGGTTTGAACCTCCAGCCTCGCCTACCTCACTAACAGATTTACAGGCAAGCCCCACAAAGAAAGTTCATTCGCAGTGGACCCCTCACTGTATAAAGACATCTACTCTCTTGGACATCCTATCTCAAGAGAGTGGGGGGCAAATGATACATCCAAGATTCACCGAATTGGTCAACGGCTGCCATGTGTCACAAAGCGACCTGCTCTAGAACCAAGGAGAACCAACCGGGGGTCCCACCCGGGCGGGCGCGGCCAGCCTCACCCAGGCGTGTCCTGCACCCAGGCACGGCCTCACCCAGGAGTGGTCTCACACCCAGGCGTGGCCTGCACCCAGGCGCGGCCTCACCCAGGCGTGGTCTCACACCCAGGCGCGGCATCGTGGACGCAGACATGATGTACACGGACACCGAGGCCACTCGTCTATGACCCAATCGTGTCACTACAGACTTATGCCACCACCAGGACTTTTGGCCACCGCTTAGAAGTCACGTCACCCAGATGGATTCAAGCACCCATGACGTTATCACCACACGCGAGTATCTATCCGCCAAGGATCTTGATACCACCAGGTCACTCCCTCCCACGGGGAGATGGCCAATCAGGATAGGGCCCTGCTACCCAGGGCCTCTATCCACTCAACAGCACACTCGCCATCAAATTGGGACTCTCCATATCATCATACTCCACTATAAAAGGAAAGGTACACCACCCTCAGAGGGGACATCTGAACTCATATTGAATAATCACTATTCATCTGTTTGCTCCGGAGATCTAACTTTGGCATCGGAGAGCCCTAGGCCGGAACCACACCGGTTCTCTCTGGTGACCCCTTGGTCCTTTTGCAGGTGACAGCGCTCGCAGGACCGCCCAATGATTTCTTGACGCAATAGGGGCCATGCCACCTACCCCTCCTCCAAAAAAATAAATAAATAAATAAATATAAAAATAATGACGGACAGAAGGCTGGATTGAGCCCAAGCAAATATATCGATTGAGTCTCTCTCTCTCTCTCTCTCTCTCTCTCTCTCTCTCTCTCTCTCTCTCGGTGAAACAACCGTTTATTTTATTCAGCCTTGGGGAATGCTTTGATTCTCTCAAGCCATGAAGTAGACAAACAGTGTAAGAGGACATTTGCAGGCTATCTGTTATTTATGCCACAAGGCAGTATTGATGGCACTTAAACTTACTAACTATCTTTTATCAGCTTGTCGTGTTATATCTTCAGTTAAATTGAACATTGCCACTTATTAAAATAAAATTTATAGAAATTGTTTGAGAAACTTTGGAAACAGCCTCTCTGGCAAAATGGGGGTAAGGTTGCATACATTATGATATCTTCCCTAGACCTTGTAGTGACAGGAGCCTTATGCACTGGATACGCCTTTTGTTATAGAAATTATTTGAAAAAGTCAACTCGATTTGATGAACAAGTACCATTAGTAAGGAGGTAGATGATCGAAGATCCCATATATTGGAGTTCATACAATTAAAATAGGTCATTAGATTTTGACATATAATCTCTCTATGATATTCTTCATCTATCCAATAGTCAAACTGACCTAATCATCAGCCCATGTGGTAGAACATGAAAGAATTTAAGAATGGCCGCCTTGGTCCTTTTTCCCATTAGAAAAATATACAATAGAAAATTTTGGGGAAAAAAAGAGTATAAGCCAACATTCTCTATACTTCTTACACTTTTTTTGGGGGACAATTCAGATCGTCTGCGGTGTAGCTGCCCGTAGCGGCCTGTGCGGCATAGACTAGGCCGCACGCGCAATGACCACCTTACCCCCGCTCGGGCAAGGCGTTTGGGCAGGAGTAAGGCAGTCTTTGCACACGCGGCTAAGTCTACGCTGCTCAGGCCGCTACGGGCAACGTGCCGTAGAGGATCTGGATCCCAAAAAGATTACTCAGGTTGACTTTCCTAGTAATTAAGGTAAAGAAGTTATTGATATTAATAGTGCTTTCCACATAGGACTATTTGTTAGTCATTTTGACTGTTGGATAGATGGAGAATTCCTTAGGTACACCATATGTTAAGTATATTGGTCCATTTTAATTGTATGGCTCATGATATATGAGGTTCCTCCTTTTTTCAATGGTTATTATTTTTTTAATAGAATTAATTTTTTCAAAGAATTCAGAAAGTAAAAGTTTGACATGTGACGATATTTGTTTGGATGAAAGTTATAAAATGTGTAATGATGTTGTAGACAATTTGTCCAAAAAATTTCGGTTTAACATACACTACCATATATTGGGAATATCCACACTTAAACCAATAAAATAAAAAAAAGATCTCTCCATAAGCTAAGGTCATGGTTATTTGTTATGTGGATTGCTAATTCCATCGTTTTAACTGTTGAGCAATAGGACATGCTTCAGATGGATCATGTGACAGTTCTCGTTTTCCATTACAACTATTTGGTTCTCCATGTATTTGACTTTTTCCTTTGTATTTTCAACAGTTGAATTATTCTCAAAATTATTCATTTTCTAAACTTTTTTCAAAAACTTTATTTATCTGCATGATGATAAAGTGTGGATCACGTCAAAACTTGCCACATGACTAGAGTTTGATGTCAAATTTTTGTCCTAGAAGTTTGGTGTCAACAAAGCTACAATATTTTACGGGACAAAAGAATTTATTCGCATGACCCTAAGTATTTTCCTTGTGGTAACTATATCGACACCAAACTTTATGGACATGATTTGGAGTTAACCACCAATTCATTTGGTAAGTTCTGAGACAAATAAAGCTTCGAAAAATGATTGAAAAATCTATTTTGATAAAATATTTTTAACTGTAAAAAATACAAGGATAAAAATTTAATTTTTTGGTAAGTCATATAGCTGAAATGACTCCAGATGACTGTTCTTTAAAATAATAATCCATTCAACATAAATAATGTTCTCCATTTGCCCAAAAGGAAATGCAAAGAAGACTACCTTGAGCATTTGATAAATGCAGGCCAGCTAAAGAGTATCTATACGAGTGCAGGTTGTGCTATGGATAGCGATTCCTTCACTGCTAGAGAGAGGATCAACGACGTTTGTGATGACGGTGTTGTTGATAATATTTCTATTTCAATACCTTCCTAAGATTTGGCACTCCGTCTGCCTCTTACGTCGAATGCAGAGCCTTTCTGGTTATATCTTCGGCACTGTTTGGTGGAGCATTGCCCTCAACCTCATGGCCTACTTCGTTGCATCCCATGTCAGTACTTCTTCTTCTTCTTGTTCTTACTTTCTCTCGACAACCCGTCATCCTTTACAACATTAATTTCACCATAAAATTATTAACATCTCCATATATTGTGTGTGTGCAGGCGGCCGGTGCATGTTGGTATTTGCTAGGCCTCCAAAGAGCTTCCAAGTGCCTGAAAGAACAATGCAATATCACTCCGGGCTGTGGATTGAGGACATTAGCATGTGAAAAACCCATCTACTATGGAACCGGCATGGTGAGAGACCATCAGAGATTGGCTTGGGGAGAGAACAAACATGTTAGGTCTACGTGCATTGAGAACGCTGATAATTTTGACTATGGAGCTTACAAATGGACTGTCCAATTGGTCACAAATGACAGTCGTTTGGAGAAAATACTTTTTCCCATCTTCTGGGGCCTAATGACCCTCAGGTTAGTCTCTCTATATGTCCCTCCCCCCCCATGATATTTTTTCTTCGTCTTCCCCCTATTTTCCCTACCCCTTTGTGCTTTATTAAGCTTTCATCTTAAAACAAATTAGTTCAAAGTGGGGTGGCCTCTTGTAACTCTTATACTTGATAATCGGAGCACTCACAGTCGATGTGAGATTACATCAATATTCCCCCTCACGTGCAATCCTTCATATGGGTGAGGCAGGGTCTATCATCGACGGAGGCCCAACATACCCACTCTAATACCATATTAGGTTTCTATCCTAAAACCAATTGATTCAAAGTGGGGTGACCTCTTGTGACTCTTATACTTGATAGTCAGAACAACCACAGGCGCCAAGGAACCACCTCAATATACTTTTATACATATATTTAAACTCGAATATGAACTTACATAGAAATGTATATCCATTTGATGTTTAAGTCACTGAACCATGATGATATCAAGTGGGGTTTAACTTCATTAATAATGTATGATGTTCTCTAAATAATTCAAATTTCGTCTGTGTTGAAATCAGTACATTTGGAAACCTGGAGAGCACAACTGAATGGCTGGAAGTTCTTTTCAACATCATCATCCTAACAAGTGGCCTCCTTCTAGTGACCATGTTGATTGGAAATATCAAGGTAATGGTATGATCATTATTAGGGTTTACTCTTGAGCTAACCATTATTGTAAGCTTAGACCAGCAATATATAAGCATCAAATCACCAAGCAAAAGAGTGATTGCCATGCAATTGCTTATTTACTTATTGGTGTCGATAGAAATTTTGCATGTTTTGATCATATGGGATACAGGTTTTCTTACATGCAACGACATCAAAGAAGCAAGCAATGCAAATGAAGATGAGGAATGTAGAGTGGTGGATGAAGCGGAGACGCTTGCCACAGGGATTCCGGCAGAGGGTACGTCAATATGAGCGACAATGCTGGGCGGCGATGCGAGGAGTTGATGAATGTGAAATGATCCGAAACCTCCCTGAGGGTCTAAGGAGGGACATCAAATATCATCTCTGTCTTGACCTAGTGCGGCAGGTAACACTTCTGATTTTTAATCACTTCTCACTCTAATTAAGCATATAGCGTTTGTGACTGGACTCTTTGGTCTTAATTATAATCACTGCTTTTGGTGTTTAATGGCAAGATTAAAAGAGTGGTCATTCCCTAGACAGGGAACGCATCTGATGGGATATTGATGTGATCATTAAAAATTATTCCTATTTCTTTGTTATTCTCTGCTTATTTACTTACAATATAATTAGGATCTCTTCAATTAATTCCTCACTTGAAGAACAGAACAGCCCAAAGTCGGCCTGCACTCAATTGGCTAGAACAGCCCAAACAGCCCACTTTTAATGCCCCCATTCCCACATAACTAGTGAGAGAGAAAACAATTTTGGCTGTGTTTGGTATGCATCCACGAGAAAGATTTTGGGATTAGAATGCATTTTAATACCTGGTTCTTCTTTATTTTTTTGCTTGAGAATGCGTTCTAGACCTAGAATCTATTCTGAGAATACATACCTAACACACTCAAAATCTAACAATTTACACACAACCCACTCATGCAAACATCTTCTTATTGGCCAAATATTCTCTGTGTCAGGGGCACAGGCTGCACCCAGTCACATGGGGGTGGGTGAAAAATGACAACCCTGCCCCTCTGAATGGTAGGAATACCCAGCCCATGTGTTTGGGCGCAGGCTGCGCTGCGGCACTGAGAACATCAATCCTATTTCATTTGCCTGAAAAAAGGTGAGAAAACATTGTTCTTTTTTTTTGTGATAATGGAGAAAATATTGTTTCAGGTACCGTTATTTCAACATATGGATGAATTGGTCCTAGAGAACATATGTGACCGTGTGAAGTCCCTCATATTCCCTAAGGGAGAAACGGTGAGTAATAGTAGTAGCACTATTTATTCTGGTGTTTTGGGTATGTTTGAACGTTAATTCTGTATTTTTTTTTTTTTTTCTGGAGAAAAGTTCTTTATGAGTGACACAGGGGCCACACTCGGGCATACGAGGGTGAAATGACCGCCCCGCCCCGCCCCGCCCCAGAGATGCCATCTCATTCTTTTTACTCTTAATTCTATTTTACTGACATACAAAATAAAATAAAATAAAATAAACTACATACAGATAACGAGAGAAGGTGATCCAGTTCGAAGAATGATATTTGTTGTCAGGGGACATCTACAAAGCAGCCAAGTTCTAAGAGATGGCGTGAAGAGTTGTTGCATGCTAGGGCCGGGCAATTTCAGTGGAGATGAATTGCTTTCATGGTGCCTCAGAAGACCATTTGTGGAACGTCTACCTCCTTCATCATCCACATTAGTTACACTTGAGACAACAGAAGCATTTGGACTTGAAGCTGAAGATGTGAAATATGTGACACAACATTTCCGATACACATTTGTTAATGAGAAAGTGAGGAGAAGCGCAAGGTACTACTCTCCTGGATGGAGAACTTGGGCAGCTGTGGCTATTCAATTAGCTTGGAGAAGGTACAGACACAGGTTAACACTTACGTCCTTATCGTTTATACGCCCAAGAAGGCCTCTATCACGTTGTTCTTCCTTAGGGGAAGACAGACTTCGGCTTTATACCGCTTTGTTGACATCACCAAAACCCAACCAAGATGATTTCTCCTTCTGAGGTATTCCAATTACACTGGAGTACTAATATATTACCTGTGTTTAAATTTCTCTCAGTTTACGCTTTCTTCCATTCTTCCTTTTAAACTCTCTGATTTTGTACAGATCCCCGAAGATGGAAAACGTTTGTCATTTGAATAAATCCTTGTGACTATAGTGCTCCAATTTTGTATCACAAAAAAAACAAAGGCATTCTTGTTTGTGAAAAATGGGTGTACATGGAGGTATATTATTAAAGATGTGTCTGAAAATTGACACATGACCAACCAATCTGGATCAGTCCCTCATATCCGACGGATAGAATTTCTCAATCATGCCTCGACATGGAAAAAGTAGATGACCCACTTAGAAAACCTCTCCAAGGAGGTTGGCCCAAAAAAACTTTTGTCTATGTTAGGAAGCTTGGGTACAACTCATCCTCAAAAACTAACCGTTAAGTTAAGTAGAGAGTACCCAAGTACCTATAAGTCTCCACGTCAGACTATTCCATGTGGGATTATTGCTCTTCCCAAACTTTAAACTAAATTGTTTCAAACTAGATCATTTGGTGGGCTTTATTCATGGAACCCATTAGGAAAGCCTCAGCTCCAATTGAACAAAAAGGATAGGACATTATGGGTTGGACGCAAACTGCATTATAAATTTAAGAAATGTCCAGGAACTTAGGGTTAGCAATCTAAAGAATCCCCCAGTCTCATGGGAAGGTAAAAATATCTAGGAAAAATTACATGATTAAGCAAAATTGAGTTTTAGTTTACAAAACTATCTACTCAATCTTTTGATTAACAAAAGGGAGAAAGAACATTACCTGGGCACGTGCGATGCACTGCCCCTACGCCCAGACACAGGGAGGGGGGAAATGACCACCACACCCCCGAGAAATTTCGCCTTTCCATTGGGGCGCGACAGTCATTTCACCCACCATAGCTGTGTTTGGGTGCAGGGGCAGCACACCACATGCGCTTAGGTAGCATTCTCTTTCACCTAACTAAATTATTATCAAATATAAGAATGGGTATTACAAAACTAGATAAAACAATGTCACTCCTGTTAGAAAAGGAAAGCCAATGGGGAAATATTGGATATTCCACCCAAGATTGGATTCTTCTAGCAATGTAAATCATTCTTCATTGAGGAAGATTGCATGGGTAGATAATTGAGCCATATTTGGAAACTCAATATATCGTAACCATGTGAGCTAGTTTTTGGGATTTTGTGAGATGCTAATATATAATTAGTGGGATTGCAAAATCACACAATAAGGGACACCAAAAACCCAAAAACGTTGAGCTCTCCCTCCTCTCCAAAAACCGTTCTCCCCTCTCTCTCTTCTTTGGTGTTTGATCCTAGAAGAAGATCATTTGGTGGTGTGATCCTTGGTGTTGTGGAGGAGATACACAGCTTGACAATGGGAACGCAAGGCTTGCGTGGTGCGTGGAACGATCGAGAAAGGGCTATTATCGATTGGAGGTCTTGCACTTGTGAGGCTTAGGTAATAATCGATCCCTGCTTCGTTTTGTTATTGAATAACTTCTCCCATCGATATTGTGATCTTGTTTATGCTTCTGTTGCAATCACACTTGCGATGCCTTCAGTGGTATCAGAGCCTCTTTATCTATGGGGTTGTTTTCAATTTATTTTTTCATTATTATGTGATGCTCATAAAAATTTTATTCAGTTTTTTTGTTTATTAGAAAAAAAAAAAAAAATTGGGATGAGATGCATGCGACCAAGGGGTCGCGGGCTGGCTGCCTGCGCTCGCCCCACCTGGCGCATGCACCCCAGCCCCATGCCGCGCCATACCCCCCTTGTTTGTGCGCACCTGGCTGGCTGCCGCGTGTGCGTGGGCAGCCTTGCTGCATGCGGTGCTGCCGTGTGCCTTTGTGCACTTGGTTTCGTGATTTTCCCTTTCTTTTGCTATATTTTGTGTAGCAGTTTTTTATTAAAAAAAAAAAAAAAAAATCCGTTTTACTTGTCTTAGGGAATTTCATTGGAGAAGATGGGTGGAGAGATTCCTCCATTCACCCACTTTCCCCAATAGGCATAATGGCTTATTATAATTTTATGGTTATTAATTTTATTTTAAGCATATATGTGATGGCTTTGTGGGGGTATATGTCATGACCATTATGGCATAAGTTGTCATGGTAATGGTCATGTAATGCACATAACTGTTTGAGTTTAAAATAATACCGCAAACATACGGGTCAATCGTATCTACGGATCGAACACGGGGAGGTCGTCAACCTTGAATAAATTTTCACTTTTAATTAACGCGAAGTGGACAACTTACCAAATATGGAAACAACCTATATATGGAAACTACCAATTATGGAAACTAGCAAATATAGAAACAACTAAATTATCAAAGATAACAAATTAAAAATAGAAACTAGGGCAACCACTAAGGGAATGGATGAATTAAATGCAAGAAAGTCACTTGGGAATGGGTTCCATCATGAGAATTAGGGCAGATCAATGATTAGTTTATTAGGGCAAAGCATGCATACAGCCTAGGTCTATAAGATATGCGGCACGGCTTATATACGGCTAACATATCCTATGAAAATAGTGCTCATAAAACATACAATGTAAACAAAAAAAATACATGAACATAATGGTGTCACAATGGATACGGCTAACGAACATGTATATAGTTCCCCTTGGAATTACATACAAGCTGTGGGCGATCATCCATTGTAAGTCCAATATTGATCATGTCCATTAATCAAATAAACAATGCTAGCCATCAATTCTTCCTTCTCTCATGTTTTCACCCACTCCCAAGAGGAGAGGTTTAGCTAGCCATGAAAGCAATGAAGAGGTAAGGAAGGATTGATGGAGAAAAAGACAGAAATTACTAAAACTAAAATTTATAAGAAAAAGAACTTAGCTGATTCGAATAACTCCAATGAAGATGATTCCGTCACTTGAAGCCGCATCCAATATTGAAGAACAAATTACCAAAGTGTATAATGAAAATTACTCATATGATCTTAGGGATGGGGAAATAAAAATTATCCTAACAATGATTCTAAAAATTAAAATTACATATGATAACCTAATTACATAAGATCTAAAACAAAAAACTAAAAAGAAGGGGATGAGAAATCAGGTATAAGGAAGAGGGTTGCTGTCAACTAAAAATGGAAACTAAAATTTAGAAGGGAACTAAACGAAACTGGGAAAGAAATTCTACTACTGCTGTATTAAAAAAGGAAGAACATTGCCGCTACTGTAACAGAAAAATAAATCTAAAAGAGAAAAAAAAAAAAAAAACTAAGGAATCCAAAACAGAGGGCTCTCTCGACTGCTGTCCAAAGATGGGATTTTATATGGGGGGGTGACAGCTCGTGAAAAGGAGATGGGAAGGAGATAAGAGAATTTGAGAGGCAGTGGGAGAGAGATGAGATAGAAGCCGAGTGAATTTGAGAGAAAGTGAGAGAGAGAAGAGATAGAAGCCGAGAGGGTTTAGGAGAGAGAGAGTGGAGAGAAAAGAGACTTTTCTTTTTCTTAAATTATATTTTTTCATTCTTAATTCTAACTTCACTAAGAATCATTTTTGGGCTATATCTTTCTCTCCTGAGCCCAGATGGAATCAGCCCGAGAATTAAAGTTGCACCATTTTAAATTTCAGACGATACGACCCCAATATCTAATATTTTCCGAAAGATCTTTAATTTACCAAAATTACCCTTATGCCCTATGCTTGATTTTTCTCTCTTCTTCTTCTTCTAAACATGAATCGGCTCTAATCAAGTGACTTCCAATATTATGCATTGGAAAGCTAATTCGGATGAATTCTTCAACCTTGTAACTTGGCGTTTGGCGGTCCAATTAGACATGTATTCTCCACTTCGACCAAAATACCCTTAAACCTGGAAAATGACAAAACGTACCCGAGTAGCACTATTCAATGTGGTAAAATGAATGCTTTATACCCTAAGATTTCACATATAAATGTGCTCATCAGATTCCCCCACACTTGAACGTTACTTGTCCTCAAGTAAACAAAGCAAAAACTAATCTAGAATGCAAAAATTCTAACTTACTTTCGTAGGAATCACGGTTGCACTTAGCATGTGCAACAAGCCTTTAAACCCCTAGGTTACCCCTAGTGGACGAGTTGTGTCTCGTGAGTGTTTGCAGTGAATATACACACAAAATCCAATTTGTAAATCTATACTATGGCCAAGATAAAGAATGCAGCCCCAAGATAATTTACTTTGAGATTTTCTAGATATTTTCCCACACTTGAACTTTATTATCCCACTCTGAGTTGGAGAACTGTCATACATCTAACTTAGGGAGGTTTGGGGTAGGGTGAGTCACACTATTTTTCCTGAAGATTAGATTGAGTGGGTCATCTAGGCTACAAAAGATTTTAGCTCGGAACCTTGGTAGAACCTTTAAACACATACACAATTTCAATTTCACTTTGATTTTACTTGCCATATTTTTCAAGTATTGAACTCAAATATCCCTCCACTACAATTGGCTTGAATGACATGCAGGGCTTGCACCAGATACCCAAGTTACTAAGTAGTGTTGGAATAGATTCTCAGTGCATATATCATTTGATTGCCACAATGTGGCTTTAGACATTGATGCAGTATGAGTTCAAATTTTTTTTTTTCCAGCACATATTACACCAATCCGTGCAATGTCTTGACTTCTTAAGCTGTCTAGGTGGCTCTTGTAGCGAGCTTTAGGCCAATTACTCTCAAACCAGACGGCTTTAAGGAATTAGGTGTAAAACACCCCTCGAGCTTACTTACTCAAACCAAATAGGCTACAAGCCAAGACTGGATCAAAGAGTAAATAAATTTTTTTTTTCTTAGCAATCAGCTATATCATGCAAGTGTATCATGATTCAACCTTAGCACCTAACCAAAACTCATGTAAACAGGATGACTAACAAAATCAGCTCTCTCAGTAGACAGTGTACTTTCAAAGAATTTAAAATCCCTTTGATCGGTATATTCCAATTCCCTCCTCAGTGCGGAATTTTTTATTATTTCAAAATGTAGGGTATTTTGGATGCTCTCAAAGTCTTTTAGAAAAGTAAACTAAAGAGGTTACACACTCGTTCTCGAACCAAATACAGACTACAAATCGATGAAATCCCCCCCCCCCCCCATGCTTAAATGATGTAGTGTCCTCAATGCATGAAAAAAAATAAAAACAAGGACAAAAAAGAGGGGGCGTACCGGATATGATCATGGTGGCTTAAAATAAGGAGGTGCATGGAAATCCATGACCTCGTAAGAATGTGATGAAGAAAGTGGCATGAGAGAGGAATTAAGAGATGTGCTAGAGATTGTAGAGGTTATACCCATACCTAGATCAAATATTACAGTGTCCCCATTGGGTTGTTGGAACAACACCTCTTGTTCCTTTTCAGGCGGTTCCACTGGTGGTGACTTGGGAAGAGAAGTAGACAGATTACCATCTGGCTCAATAGGTGGTGGCTCGGTCCACAATTTAGAAGGCTCTCCCCCATACTTGGATTGAGGCAAGTCCTCTAGACATTGATTGAAACCTATGTTAAGAGCAGTTTTAACCAAATCAGGTGGGTCAAAAATTAGATGCACGTCTTCATCTAAGCATGGTTGCTTTCCCAGTCTAAAGACATTAAAATCACGAGATGCATTCCCAAAAGACAGCCTCATCAGACCATTTCTACAATTGATTAGAGCATTGCTAGTAGCTAAGAAAGGTCTACCAAGGATAATTGGGATTTGGCCTTTGATATTGGTCACAGGTTGGGTATCTAGGACTATGAAATCCACGGGAAAAAGAAATTCTCCAAAATGGTGAGGAGTCTTGACTGATCTATCTGTCAATTGTAATGTGACAGATGTTGGCTAAAGGTCTCCTAACCCTAATTGTTGGTACACTGAATATGGCAATAAATTGACACTAGCTCCTAGATCAAGAAGGGCATGGTCAATTTTGGTGTTACCAATCATACATAAGATAGTTGGGCAACTAGGATCCCTATACTTAGCCACTATCTGTTGCGACAGAACTGAGCTCACATTGGCAGTCAGGAAGGCTTTCTTAGGTACATTGGTTTTTCTTTTCTGAGTACACAAGTCCTTGAGGACTTTTGCATAGGAAGGTACCTGGGAAATAACATCTAAAAGGGGGATGTTAACTTGCACATATTTTAAGACATTTAAAACTTTTTCAGTTATTGCATCCTTCTTGTTGCTTTTATGCCTATTGGAAAATGGAGCCTTAGGGACATAAGTCTTCTTAGGTGGCTCTTCATGTTTCTCTTCATTAACCACTATAGGTTTATCAGACGAACCTTGGACAGGGGGATGGTCATTCACAACTATGGGAGGGTCATGTGGAGTACTTACAATGGGTGGTGGATGGGGAACATTCACAACATCAACAGGAGGCTCAGAAGTTAAAGGAGTTGGTTGAATTGGAACCTCTTGTTGGTACTCACGTCCACTCCTTAGAGCATATATGGCATTACATTGACTAGAGGGTTCTGAGTGGTGTGGACTCTGATGGATAGAATCCAGCTGACTGTGTGGTGGATGGGGCACAGAGGTCCTGGGGGTCGGATCTGGTTGACTTGGCATCTTACCCTTTTCCCTTTCATGGAGAGTATTGGCCAGTTGAGAGATTTGCCTCTCCATGTTATGTTGGCTGGTCATGAATGTGCTCATGAGAAGCTCCATACTCTTCTTAAGGGAATTTATCCTGGTAGACTCCTCACCATTTTTCAGAAACTCAGGTGGTTGCTGATTCATCATTGGGGTTGGTGGTGTGGGTCGGAGATTATTGGGAGGGAGGACAAATCTAGGGTTAGTCCTGCTGGGGAGCAAACTGACCTTGGATTGGAGGCTGGAATGTAGATGGACCAACTTAATTGGGGCTTTGGTTCCATGAGAAGTTAGGGTGATTTCTCCACCTAGGATTATAGGTTCCACTATAAGGATTGTTCATTACATGCACACTCTCATAGCTTCCATGCCCACTAGACCTATTAGGGCACTCATCCATCACATGTGATGAGGATTGGTATCCACTACACAAAGGGGTGGTCTCACAAACCTAGTTTATCGGGGAAGGTCCCTTGGTCACTATGGCTTCCAGTCTTCTAATGAGACTATCCAACTGAGCCTCTTTGGCTACAATTCCCTCTACCAAAAATCCCTTATCGGAGTTTTCATTTTCTTGAGTAGATTCCCACTCTCTGGTCTTGTCCGCTAAGTCAACCAAAAACTCCCAAGCTTGATTTTCATCGGTGAATGATGTGAATCCAGTTGGGCACATGGATTCCACCAACTGCTTAGTTTGATAATCTATACCCTCATAGATGATTTGGCACAGATACCAAGTATCTAGGCCATGGTGAGGGCACTCTTGAAGAAGGTTGTTGAATTTCTCCATGAATTTGGAGAAGGATTCGTTTGGTCTGTGTCTGAACTATAGAACATCATTCCTAATCCTATTGGTCTTATGTAAGGGAAAGAACTTCTTTTGGAAGACAATTGTAAATTGATCCCATATAGTTATTGAGTCTCTAGGCAAACCATAGAACCACTTTTTAGCTTGATCCTTAAGTGCAAAGGTGATGAATCTCAACTTAACCGCATCATCAGTCAATTGTTGCATCTTAATGAGCGCACATACCTCCTCAAACTCCCTAAGAAACAAATACGCATCTTCATTAGCTACCCCATGAAAGTTGGGCAACATACTAATGAAATTAGATTTAAGCTCGTAATTGTTTCCTTGGGCGGCGGGTAAGCGAATGCATGAGGGTTGTTCAGTCCGTGCGGGATAAAAGCGGTCTCTAAGGGTCATAGGTTGCCTCTCTCCTTCCTCTCCCATGATTGGAATCTCAACTCCTTCTATCCGGTTATTAGAATTCCTTACCCAAACATGCATACAAAAATCACAATCCGAAATTAGGGCACTCTTTAAAGCTCTGTTTTTTTTTTTTTTTTTGATTTTTTAATTACTATTTTTTTTTATTAAAAACACTATGAATCAATTAAAATTGAAAACTAAACAAGCGTCACCTCCCCGAAAATAGCACCAAAAATTTGTTTGAGTTTAAAATAATACCACAAGCGTACGGGTCAATCGTAGCTATGGGTCAAACACGAGGAGGTCAATCTTGAATAAATTTTCACTTTTAATTAACGCGAAGTGTACAACTTACCAAATATGGAAACAACCTATATATGAAAACTACCAATTATGAAAACTAGCAAATATAGAAGCAACTAAATTACCAAAGATAACAAATTAAAAATAGACACTAGGGCAACCGCTAAGGGAATGGATGAATTAAAAGCAAGAAAGTCACTTGGGAATAGGTTCCATCATGAGAATTAGTGCAGATCAATGACTAGCATATTAGGGCATAGCATGCATACAGCCTAGGTCTATAAGATATGCAGCACGGCTCATATACGGCTAACATATCCTATGAAAATAGTGCTCATAAAACACACAATGTAAACAAAAAAATACATGAACATAATGGTGTCACAATGGATACGGCTAACGGACATGTATATAGTTCCCCTTGGAATTACATACAAGCTGTGGGCGATCATCCATTGTAAGTCCAATATTGATCATGTCCATTAATCAAATAAACAATGCTAGACATCAATTCTTCCTTCTCTCATGTTTTCACCCACTCCCAAGAGGAGAGGTTTAGCTAGCCATGAAAGCAATGAAGAGGTAAGGAAGGATTGATGGAGAAAAAGACATAGAAATTACTAAAACTAAAATTTATAAGAAAAAGAACTTAGCTGATTCGAATAACTCCAATGAAGATGATTCCGTCACTTGAATCCCATCACTTGAAGCCGCATCCAATATTGAAGAACAAATTACCAAAGTGTATAATGAAAATTACTCATATGATCTTAGGGATGGGAAAATAAAAATTATCCTAACAATGATTCTAAAAATTAAAATTACATATGATAACCTAATTACATAAGACCTAAAACAAAAAACTAAAAAGAAGGGGATGAGAAATCAGGTATAAGGAAGAGGGCTGCTGTCAACTAAAAAGGGAAACTAAAATTTAGAAGGGAACTAAACGAAACTGGGAAAGAAATTCTACTACTGCTGTATTAAAAAAGGAAGAACATTGCCGCTACTATAACAGAAAAATAAATCTAAAAGAGAAAAAAAAAAAACTAAGGAATCGAAAACAGAGGGCTCTCTCGAGTGCTGTCAAGAGATGGGATTTTATATGGGGGGGGTGAGAGCTCGTGAAAAGGAGATGTGAAGGAGACAAGAGAATTTGAGAGGCAGTGGGAGAGAGACGAGATAGAAGCCGAGTGAATTTGAGAGAAAGTAAGAGAGAGAAGAGATAGAAGCCGAGAGGGTTTAGGAGAGAGAGAGAGTGGAGAGAAAAGAGACTTTTCTTTTTCTTAAATTATATTTTTTCATTCTTAATTCTAACTTCACTAAGAATCATTTTTGGCTATATCTTTCTCTCCTGAGCCCAGATGGAATCAGCCCAAGAATTAAAGTTGCACCATTTTAAATTTCAGACGATACGACCCCAATATCTAATATTTTTCGAATGATCTTTAATTTATCAAAATTACCCTTATGCCCTATGCTTGATTTTTCTCTCTTCTTCTTCTTCTAAACATGAATCGGCTCTAATCAAGTGACTTCCAATATTATGCATTGGAAAGCTAATTCGGATGAATTCTTCAACCTTGTAACTTGGCGTTTGGCGGTCCAATTAGACATGTATTCTCCACTTTGACCAAAATGCCCTTAAACCTGAAAAATGACAAAACGTACCCGAGTAGCACTGTTCAATGTGGTAAAATGAATGCTTTATATCCTAAGATTTCACATATAAATGTGCTCATCAGATTCCCCCACACTTGAACGTTACTTGTCCTCAAGTAAACAAAGAAAAAATTAATCTAGAATGCAAAAATTATAACTCACTTTCATAGGAATCACGGTTGCACTTAGCATGTGCAACAAGCCTTTAAACCCCTAGGTTACCCCTAGTGGACGAGTTGTGTCTCGTGAGTGTTTGCAGTGAATATACATATAAAATCCAATTTGTAAATCTATACTATGGCCAAGATAAAGAATGCAGCCCCAAGATAATTTACTTTGAGAGTTTCTAGATATTTCCCATCACTTGAACTTTATTATCCCACTTTGAGTTGGAGAACTGTCATACATCTAACTTAGGGAGGTTTGGGGTAGGGTGAGTCAGACTGTTTATCCTGAAGATTAGATTGAGTGGGTCATCTAGGCTACAAAAGATTTTAGCTCGGAACCTTGGTAGAACCTTTAAACACATACACAATTTCAATTTCACTTTGATTTTACTTGCCATATTTTGCAAGTATTGAACTCAAATATCCCTCCACTACAATTGGTTTGAATGACATGCAGGGCTTGCATCAGACACCCAAGTTACTAAGTAGTGTTGGAATAGATTCTCAGTGCATATATCATTTTATTGCCACAATGTGGCTTTAGACATTGATGCAGTATGAGTTCAAATTTTTTTTTCCCAGCAAATATTACTCCAATCCGTGCAATGTCTTGACTTCTTAAGCTTTCTAGGTGGCTCTTGTAGCAAGCTTTAGACCAATTACTCTCAAACTAGACGGCTTTAAGGAATTAGGTGTAAAACACCCCTCGAGCTTACTTACTTAAACCAAATAGGCTACAAGCCAAAACTGGATCAAAGAGTAAATAATTTTTTTTTTCTTGGCAATCAGCTATATCATGCAAGTGTATCATGATTCAACCTTAGCACCTAACCAAAACTCGTGTAAACAGGATGACTAACAAAATCGGCTCTCTTAGTAGACAGTGTACTTTCAAAGAATTTAAAATCCCTTTGATCGGTATATTCCAATTCCCTCCTCAGTGCGGAATTTTTTATTACTTCAAAGTGTAGGGTATTTTGGATGCTCTCAAAGTCTTTTAGAAAAGTAAACTAAAGAGGCTAGACACTCGTTCTCGAACCAAATACAGACTACAAATCGATGAAATCCCCCCCCCATACTTAAATGATGTAGTGTCCTCAATGCATGAAAAAAAATAAAAACAAGGACAAAGAAGAGGGGGCGTACCGGATATGATCATGGTCGCTCAAAATAAGGAGGTGCATGGAAATCCATGACCTTGTAAGAATGTGGTGAAGAAAGTGGCATGAGAGAGGAATTAAGAGAGGTGCTAGAGATTGTAGAGGTTATACCCTTACTTGGATCAAATATTACAGTGTCTCCATTGGGTTGTTGGGACAACACCTCTTGTTCCTTTTCAGGGGGTTCCACTGGTGGTGACTTGGGAAGAGAAGTAGACAGATTACCATCTGGCTCAATAGGTGGTGGCTCGGTCCACAATTTAGAAGGCTCTCCCCCATACTTGGATTGAGGCAAGTCCTCTAGACATTGATTGAAACCTATGTTAAGAGCAGTTTTAACCAAATCAAGTGGGTCAAAAATTAGATGCACGTCTTCATCTAAGCATGGTTGCTTTCCCAGTCTAAATACATTAAAATCATGAGATGCATTCCCAAAAGACAGCCTCATCAGACCATTTCTACAATTGATTAGAGCATTGCTAGTAGCTAAAAAAGGTCTACCACGGATAATTGGGATTTGGCCTTTGATATTGGTCACAGGTTGGGTATCTAAGACTATGAAATCCACGGAAAAAAAAAATTCTCCAAAATGGTGAGGAGTCTTGACTGATCTATCTGTCAATTGTAATGTGACAGATGTTGGCTTAAGGTCTCCTAACCCTAATTGTTGGTACATTGAATATGGCAATAAATTGACACTAGCTCCTAGATCAAGAAGGGCATGGTCAATTTTGGTGTTACCAAGCATACATGAGATAGTTGGGCAACTAGGATCCTTATACTTAGCCACTATCTGTTGCGACAGAACTGAGCTCACATTGGCAGTCAGGAAGGCTTTCTTAGGTACACTAGTTTTTCTTTTCTGAGTACACAAGTCCTTGAGGACTTTTGCATAGGAAGGTACCTGGGAAATAACATCTAAAAGGGGGATGTTAACTTGCACATTTTTTAAGACATTTAAAACTTTTTTAGTTATTGCATCCTTCTTGTTGCTTTTATGTCTATTGGAAAATAGAGCCTTAGGGACATAAGTCTTCTTAGGTGGCTCTTCATGTTTCTCTTCATTAACCACTATAGGTTTATCAGACGAACCTTGGACAGGGGGATGGTCATTCACAACTATGGGAGGGTCATGTGGAGTACTTACAATGGGTGGTGGATGGGGAACATTCACAACAGCAATAGGAGGCTCGGAAGTTAAAGGAGTTGGTTGAATTGGAACCTCTTGTTGGTACTCACGTCCATTCCTTAGAGCATATATGGCATTACATTGAGTAGAGGGTTCTGAGTGGTGTGGACTCTGATGGATAGAGTCCAGCTGACTGTGTGGTGGATGGGGCATAGAGGTCCTGGGGGTCGGATCTGATTGACTTGGCATCTTACCCTTTTCCCTTTCATGGAGAGTATTGGCCAGTTGAGAGATTTGCCTCTCCATGTTATGTTGGCTGGTCATGAATGTGCTCATGAGAAGCTCCATACTCTTCTTAAGGGAATTTATCCTGGTAGACTCCTCACCATTTTTCAGAAACTCAGGTGGTTGCTGATTCATCATTGGGGTTGGTGGTGTGGGTCGGAGATTATTGGGAGGGAGGACAAATCTAGGGTTAGTCCTGCTGGGGAGCAAACTGACCTTGGATTGGAGGCTAGAATGTAGATGGACCAACTTGATTAGGGCTTTGGTTTCATGAGAAGTTAGGGTGATTTCTCCACCTAGGATTATAGGTTCCACTATAAGGATTGTTCATTACATGCACACTCTCATAGCTTCCATGCCCACTAGACCTATTAGGGCACTCATCCATCACATGTGATGAGGATTGATATCCACTACACAAAGAGGTGGTCTCACAAACCTAATTTATCGGGGAAGGTCCCTTAGTCACTATGGCTTCCAGTCTTCTAATGAGACTATCCAACTGAGCCTCTTTGGCTACAATTCCCTCTACCAAAAATCCCTTATCGGAGTTTTCATTTTCTTGAGTAGATTCCCACTCTCTGGTCTTGTCCGCTAAGTCAACCAAAAACTCCCAAGCTTGATTTTCATCGGTGAATGATGTGAATCCAGTTGGGCACATGGATTCCACCAACTGCTTAGTTTGATAATCTATACCCTCATAGATGATTTGGCACAGATGCCAAGTATCTAGGCCATGGTGAGGGCACTCTTGAAGAAGGTTGTTGAATTTCTCCATGAATTTGGAGAAGGATTCGTTTGGTCTGTGTCTGAACTACAGAACGTCATTCCTAATCCTATTGGTCTTATGTAAGGGAAAGAACTTCTTTAGGAAGACAACTGTAAATTGATCCCATGTAATTATTGAGTCTCTAGGCAAACCATAGAACTACTTTTTAGCTTGATCCTTAAGTGCAAAGGTGATGAATCTCAACTTAACCGCATCATCAGTCAATTGTTGCATCTTAATGAGCACACATACCTCCTCAAACTCCCTAAGAAACAAATACGCATCTTCATTAACTATCCCATGAAAGTGGGGCAACACAATAATGAAATTAGATTTCAGCTCGTAATTGTTTCCTTGGGCGGCGGGTAACCGAATGCATGAGGGTTGTGCAGTCCGTGCGGGATAAAAGCGATCTCTAAGGGTCCTAGGTTGCCTCTCTCCTTCCTCTCCCATGATTGGAATCTCAACTCCTTCTATCCGGTTATTAGAATTCCTCACCCAAACATGCATACAAAAATCACAATCCGAAATTAGGGCACTCTTTAAAGCTCTTTTTTTTTTTTTTTTTGATTTTTTAGCTAATATTTTTTTTATTAAAAACACTACGAATCAATTAAAATTGGAAACTAAACAAGCGTCACCTCCCCGAAAACGGCGCCAAAAATTTGTTTGAGTTTAAAATAATACCGCAAGCGTACGGGTCAATCGTAGCTATGGGTCGAACACGAGGAGGTCAATCTTGAATAAATTTTCACTTTTAATTAACGCGAAGTGTACAACTTACCAAATATGGAAACAACCTATATATGAAAACTACCAATTATGAAAACTAGCAAATATAGAAGCAACTAAATTACCAAAGTTAACAAATTAAAAATAGACACTAGGACAACCGCTAAGGGAATGGATGAATTAAAAGCAAGAAAGTCACTTGGGAATCGGTTCCATCATGAGAATTAGGGCAGATCAATGACTAGCATATTAGGGCATAGCATGCATACAGCCTAGGTCTATAAGATATGCAGCACGGCTCATATACGGCTAACATATCCTATGAAAATAGTGCTCATAAAACATACAATGTAAACAAAAAAATACATGAACATAATGGTGTCACAATGGATACGGCTAACGATCATGGATATAGTTCCCCTTGGAATGACATACAAGCTGTGGGCGATCATCCATTGTAACTCCAATATTGATCATGTCCATTAATCAAATAAACAAAGCTAGCCATCAATTCTTCCTTCTCTCATGTTTTCACCCACTCCCAAGAGGAGAGGTTTAGCTAGCCATGAAAGCAATGAAGAGGGAAGGAAGGATTGATGGAGAAAAAGAAATAGAAATTACTAAAACTAATATTTATAAGAAAAAGAACTTAGCTGATTCGAATAACTCCAATGAAGATGATTCCGTCACTTGAATCCCATCACTTGAAGCCGCATCCAATATTGAAGAACAAATTACCAAAGTGTATAATGAAAATTGCACATATGATCTTATGGATGGAAAAATAAAAATTATCCTAACAATGATTCTAAAAATTAAAATTACATATGATAACCTAATTACATAAGATCTAAAACAAAAAACTAAAAAGAAGGGATGAGAAATCAGGTATATGGAAGAGGGCTACTGTCAACTAAAATGGGAAACTAAAATTTAGAAGGGAACTAAACGAAACTGGGAAAGAAATTCTGCTACTGTTGTATTAGAAAAGGAAGAACACTGCCGCTACTGTAACAGAAAAATAAATCTACAAGAGAAAAAAAAAAAAAAACTAAGGAATCCAAAACAGAGGGCTCTCTCGAGTGCGGTCAAGAGATGGGATTTTATATGGGGGGAGAGAGGAATTTTTATCCTCTCTATTACACTACCCGTACTTGACCGTCAAGTATATCTAATAGAGGGAGGTGGACCCCACCTCAGGCAGTGTGTTCGGGTAGGGGTTAGGATAGTTATTTCTACCTCCTCTGTTAGATGTACTTGAGTCAAGTACGGACAGTGTAATTGAGAGGATAAAGATCCGGGGAGAGAGCTCGTCAAAGGGAGATGGGAAGGAGATAAGAGAATTTGAGAGGCAGTGGGAGAGAGAAGAGATAGAAGCTGAGAGGGTTTAGGAGAGAGAGACTTGGGAGAAAAGAGACTTTTCTTTTTTTTAAATTATGTTTTTTCATTCTTAATCTAACTTCACTAAGAATCGTTTTTGGGCTATATCTTTTTCTCTTGAGCCTAGATGGAACCAGCCCAAGAATTAAAGTTGCACTATTTTAAATTCCAGACAATACGACCCCAATATCCAATATTTTTTGAAAGATCTTTAATTTACCAAAATTACCCTTTTGCCCCTATGCTTGATTTTTCTCTCTTCTTCTTCTTCTTCTAAACATGAATTGGCTCTAATCAAGTGACTTCCAATATTATGCATTGGAAAGCTAATTCGGTTGAATTCTTTAACCTTGTAACTTGGCGTTTGGCGGTCTAGTTAGATATGTATTCTCCACTTTGATCAAAATGCCCTTAAACCTGAAAAATGATAAAACGTACCCGAGTAGCACTGTTCAATGTGGCAAAATGAATGCTTTATACCCTAAGATTTCACACATAAATGTGCTCATCAATAACCATTTTGACATAAGATGTCATGGTAATGGTTGCATGATGGATACATTGGATGCACATGATCATAATGACTTGGATTGTCATGGAATGATGTTTTTATGTGTTTTTTGACAATTTTCACATAAAATATTGGAATATTAATTTTTGAGCATCATATATGTAATGATGACCATGGTTATGGGATTTAAAAATTACATGTATTAGATGTATGTGTGTGCTAGGCATGGCATGGATGTGATTTTATATGTAATTTTCTTTTCATCCTCCAAGCAGTCCAATTTTGGTAGACTGATTTCCTGTTATGTAATTTTAATTATTTGGAAAGAATTGTAATATTTTTAGAATTAGTTTAAATTTATTCATTGTAACCACTTGGAGACCATTGTGGATCGTGGATCATGGATCGTGGATCGTGGATCATGGATTGTGAATTGTGGATCAAGGATCTTGTCGGTTCATTGGAGAGAAGATTGAAGGATGGACTTGCTCACTTGGAGTGTCCAAATTTGTTACAGTTTTGGAATTTTCCTGTAATAGTTAGTTGCATATGCATTATCACACTAATTTTGCCATGTGTGGGAGTAACATATGAGGCTATGATTGCTCCCATCCATCTTTTAATCAAAGTGAGTTTATCATAGTTATGAACTCATGTTGATTAAAGATGCTATCCCATAACCAGTAGAGTTTATATGTTTATAGTTTTTCTTGGATGGATGTGCTATTGTGTTTATACATTGGATGTATGGTTGTGGATCATATGTGTTTCCGTTTTTCCTCTTTTTCAATATAAGTGTGATATGAAAAACCCTGGTTGGTGGGATTCTCATGGCCTCCCTTAGTTGGTGAGTGTAGAATTTTCATTGATCCACCATTGTAGATGCTGATAGGATAATATTTAGGTAAATTGGTGAAATTGTCTATACTCATCTCATATGTGATAGGTAGAGAATGTGATCAGTGGTATATGTACTATAATAATAGACATTAACCCACAAACACCATAGTTCCCTCCAAAATTAAGGGTAAATACTTGACTTCAGTATGTGTCAACCGATAAGAATGCGCATGATACTCAGGTGGCCAAATTACATTAGAAGTGTAAGTGACAGACAGAATAGTCCACCCAACCAAGTTGCAAATGATGAACTCCGATAGGCTAAGTCAAGAGCATGAGGGTTGATCATTTTCAATTCGTGCCCTACAAGCTAGAGGGAAGCTTAGGGTGTGATTGACCATTGATTGTTCTTACCCTAGTTATTTCAATGGTTGTAGATCATGCTAATTATTAATTTTTGTACATCATGTAGATTTTAAAAATATCAACTCAAATGAACTATGCTGCCCTTATCAAAGACCATATTTTGACCGGCCCAAATTATGTTGACTGGAGGAGGAACATTAAGTTACTCCGATCTACAGAAGGTCTAATGTCTCTCCTGGATGAAGAAGAAAGGTCTAATGTCTGTCCTGGATGAACAAGAGCCTGAATTCCCTAATGAGGAGAACCCTAATTCTAAGCTGGCCTATGAATTGTTTCGACAGAAAAACTCTAAGGTAAAACTCCTCGTGTTGAGTACTCTAGAGAAGACCATGGCTGATTCGGTCAAGGATCTGTACTTGACTAAGGACATGATGGAGGAGTTGAAGGAGATGTATGAGAGAGAAGAAAGACATGTCCATCATCAACTGGTGACACTCCTCTATAGCACGAAGATGACTCAAGGTACTCCAGTTATTGACCATGTCATGAAAATGCAAAACTTGTTCCAAGAACTGGAGAGCCTTGGGACGTCTTTCAAGCTGAATTATAAGAAGGATGTCATCTTCCACTCTTTGCCTCAGGAGATCTACGAATCGTTTATTGTCAATTATAACATGAATAAACTTTCTGTGGAACTCCCTGAGCTGGGCAACATGTTGCAAGAAGAGGAAGCTGCATGATGAGTATATTTATGTGTGAAATCTTAGGACATAAAACATACATTTTGCCACATTGGACAGAGTTACTTCGGTGCTTTCTTGTGCTTTTCAGGTTTTAGGTGAATTCTTGTGAAAATTGAGCAACAGATGCTAAGAATAGCCGGAAGCGCCCAAGAGTTGAGAAAATCAAGTTTGGATTGAGCACTGAAAGAATCACGCTAATCAATCAAATTTGAATGTGATTACGGTGGGCCCCTTAGCATAATTTTGAGGTGTTAATAGTATGGATGTGTAGCCTGTCGAATCAGCTTCGCAACAGTTCAAACGGCACTTGATTCCGAGTTGAAACGAAGAAGTTAAAGGCCGTTTCCGTGGATAGGGGTTTATTTGTAATTATTGATAGTCGGTCGGGAATAAAATAAAACAAAAGTTCGGATTCTAGGGGCTTTAGTGAAATTATCAAAAGTTATCTTTCTGTCAGCCGAAAGATTCCATTTGGAAGGCTCTGGAGCAGTTCAACTTCAACTTGAGATATCTTAGGCTCCCGAACTCCAAATTGGACGAAATTTGGGTCTATTTTAGGTGATTTTTCATAAGGAATACAACAGTCAGGCCCATATAAGCATCCCATGCTTCACATTTTTTGAAGGACAGATTTGATATTTCATTAATTGTGAGTGGAATCCTAGTCATCACCCTTGCTCTCTCTCTCTCCTCCAACTTTCCAAGGGCACTTTTGGAATTCTACTTGGGATAGATTTCTTTTGAAAGATATTCTCTCATCTATGGAAGGTTGAAAAGTCAAAGATGCCTTAATCTCATTGCTTGGAGAAGACACATATAAAGAAAAGAAAGCACAAGTTAGAATTAGAAAATTACTTTTTAATAAATAGAAGGTTTATGTATCTAGGATTCTTTTCACTCCCTCTTTCTATTTTTTTCTTTTTTCTTGGGATTCAAGGCAATGTAAAGGAAGAAGGAAAAGAGAATTCTCTTTTCTTAGGAAATATTTCTCCTACACTTCCCTCTTCTCTCTTCTCCCCTCTTCCCCCTATAAATACCCTTTGCCCTTTGGGTTGTAAAATGTTAGTTTTTTAGTTCAGTTTTTAGTTAGTTCTTAGTTTAATTTTAATTCAATTTTTAATGTTGTTTTTAGTTCATTAATTAGTGAAATTTCTTCTCTTCTGTTCCTTCTAAATTGTGATTTTTGGCTTTCTAGTTTTTAGTTTTGATTTCATAAGATTAGTTCTTTCAAGTTCTTAGTTTTGATTTCAAGTTCTTAGTTTTGATTTCATAAGTCTAGTTTAATGGTTGTAATAGGTTTAGTTTAAAGCTTCCTAGTCTAAGTTCCTATGTTGATGAAAAGACTTGGAGATTTAGAAGACAAAGCCATGGTAAGTTTATTCAAGCACATCAATGTGTCTCATTCTGTAAACCTTTAATCTCATTCTCCTTCTCCTTTATCTCTCTCTATCTTCTTCTTCTTCTCCCTCTATTTCTTTTATTTTTTTATATGGTTGTGGTTTGTGGATGCACTTTTATTTCCTCATTCATTTTTATGTGGTTATTATGTGTGGCTGTATTTTTATTCCTTTCAATTTGCGTTAATTTGATAGGTTAGATGCTCATGTGTTAGGATGCCAATTTAATCCCTTAATTTTGTTAGATGCTTATGAGTTAAGATGCATTAATTTTCATTAGTTTAATTAGTTTAATTTAACACTTTAATTTGGTTCACTTTGCATTACTTTTAAGTTAGTTAAATAGAGTGGCGTATATCTCCTCATGTTTGACCCGTAGCTACGATTGACCCGTACGCTTGCGGTATTATTTTAACTCAAACAAGTTTTTGGCACCGTTGCCAGGGAGATTATTGTCCACTTTATTTTTTTGATTTTTAAGTAATTCGGAGTGCTTAGTTTATTCTCTTTTGCTGTTTTTGAAAAAAAAAAAAAAAAAAAAAAAAAAGTTTTTGAAAACCTCATCTTGTTTCTCTTCTATTTCAAAGACTGTGCGCCCAATCTAAAGTCTTTCTTATGCTCAAACCCAACCTCTTTTGGTATCCCTCATAGGATTTGGTTAACTATGACGCTGCATCTTGACTTGGTTGGGTGGAATGGCATATGACTTATCTTTGGAGGCGACCAACTTTGATAACAGGAAAGCGACATAGTGAGTGCCTTGGAAATAGAAACGTATAGTAGTCCTCCACTCTACATCAGAATCCACTAGGAGTCGCTCGTAGGTGGCTCGTGAAGACTATACGGGTTCCCTTGTTGTCAACCTATATGGCAACCTTACAGCTTTGAAACCACTATTTTTATTTTTGAGGGATAGATGCACTGTCTACCTTGGGCTCCCTCATGTTTCTAGTCTTTTATTTTTCTTTATATTTTTTGTAAGGGAGACCTCAATTTGGGATAGGTGGTTAGTTTAAAATTATGGGAGATACACTTCCATAAATGACTTTGGGGTAAAGATGGAACTACGCTAAGGTAACCATGACTTTGGAGGAAATGTTTAAACAGGCTAGGGAAGCCAAAAGTAATGAGATAGAGAACAATTTTGCACCACCCCAGTACAATTTTGCTCCCCAACCCAACTATGGGCTTTCGGGAAATTTTGATTGGTTACATCCCCAGACAATCCTTGTTAAGGAAGGATGCCCTAATCTTCATGGGGGTAGCTATGGTGATGAGAATGTGAGTCCTCTATTTCAGTATAATTCTTTTGGCACAAACAATCAGGGGTGGAGTGATCATCCCGATTTCTCGTGGGATCAATGGAATAACCAAGCTGGACCACCCAATTTCCAATGTCATGGTCAGTTTGATCTTCCAATGCCCAACCCTCCAATGAATTCAACAAGAATGAATGAGCTAGAAATGACTATGGATAGAATGGAGAAGCAACTCTCTCAACTGATCGCCATTTTATGGGAGGAGGAAATGGATACCTTATCTAGTCAGCATGAACCTAGTCTATGTCACCAGATTCCTGTTCAGAATGAACCATCCCATCCCTAGTTTAATGATGTTGAAAGTCCACCATCCCAGTTTAAGGTTAATGAGAGTCACTCCCAATAAGATGCTTTTCCTGACGATCTATTTGTTGAGATTGAGTCTCCTAAAGATATTAGTGAAGCGAGGTTTGATGAGCTACCTAGGGAAGTCCACCTTTTGCCTGAAATTTTTTATTTTAGTGAGCCTAGTGTTTTTACTGATTTAGAATCAGATTTTCATGATAGCATAGCAACCCTGGAAATTCGATCTCCCCCTCTCTCTTTGGAAAACCCAGATAATTGTCATTATGAGGATTCAGTTGTCCCACCTATTGATTTGTCCAAACTTCCTAGGTTTAATGATTTTGTTGAGGACAATGTTAGTCATGATGCTTTTGAAGCAAATTATCGTGATCCTTATTTGGCAAACCAAGTTATGCAAATGGTGGATAATTGTATTGCTAGGATTAATTTGAGTGAACCTCCCATTTTTGATAATTATTTTGCTGAGGTTATTCATAATCCTTTTTATGCTTACTGTGATCCATTCTTGGTTGGTTTTTACGATAATTCTACATTGCAAACGGGAGAGAATGGGAGGATTTATGGCATGAGTTTTAATGCCTTCATTTTCCACTGTCCCATGAGAACAGATTTTTCTATTGGATATTTCTTAGTTGTGCTTAACTTCTATATTATTTCTCACTTTACTAAAATTCATGGTCGAGTATTTTTTGGTTCTGAAGTCCTTTCTACATTTGCCGACCATGGATTGAGATTTTTTTTGATGCCCCAAGTACTTATTGTAGAGCTCATGACTCTTCATGATCCTCTTTTTGATTATATCTAGTAAGCTCCTTCATCTCCTCCCTTGTCTTTATTTTTTCTTTTATGCATGCATTGAGGACATTACATGAATTAAGTGTGGGGGGTATGTGAGCTTGCTTATTTGGTAAATTTTGATTGTGACGGTAGTTTTGGTGTTGTGCATACGTCTCTTTGATTGCGAAGCTAGAGAGAGAGGGAATTAGGTGTCCTAGCATGCGAAATAATTAAAAAAATCCCTTTTCAAGGACGGTAGTTGGTATGTATCCAATGAGAGGGACTGAATTGAAAAATATGAGCGTTATTTCATTTGATGGCTAGATTCCTCTATGTGTTTTATGGACCCTTTGATCTTTTGGCTAGTAGTTGAGACCAATTTGTTTGTGGCAAGGCAAGGCATGAAAGTGAATGAAAAAAAAAATGAAAAAAAAGAAATAAACAGAAAGGAAAGTGGAATTCCTTGGGACTAGACAGGGCACTATGCCTCATGAAGCAGGGTGACTTGATTGAAATTCCTTAGAAGGAAACTCAAAAAAAAAAACTCTTGCGTCAATGTCTCAATGTCTTTATGGATATATGCAAAAACCGAAGCTACCAAGTATTTGGTTGTCTGGTGTATGTTCCACCATGTCATTCAGAGAATAATAGTGGAGTAAAAATAGAGTTTGTTGTTGAGAAAGAAAAAAAAGTTTTTGTCTTAATGCCTGAAAAAAAAGTATGGTAAAAAATACTCAAAGCCTAAGTCTTTGGTTCCATTGATATTATGAGTGGTTTACCTGAAGGTGAGTAGTGTTCAGAAAATATGAGGAGATCCCTTAATCTAGATGCATTCTTGTTACTTGAATTGATGTGGAGTGACAAAATTCAAGTGTGGGGGAACCTTTGGCTCCTTGATCTTTAGTTGAGCACTTTTTGGGATTATGTGCACTATCTTTCTTATGCCATGATTAAAATTTGCAGCATTCATTTACAATTGAATTTTGGGTGTATATTCACTGCAAACACCCACGAGACACAACTCGTCCACTAGGGGTAACTTAGGGGTTCAAAGGCTTGTTGCACATGCTAAGTGCAACCGTGATTCCTACGAAAGTGAGTTAGGATTTTTAGCATTCTAGATTAGTTTTTCTTTTGCTTTACTGGAGGACAAGTAACGTTCAAGTGTAGGGGAATCTGATGAGCACATTTATATGTGAAATCTTAGGGCATAAAGCATATATTTTACCACATTGGACAGAGTTACTTCGGCGTTTTCTTGTGCTTTTTAGGTTTTAGGTGAATTCTTGTGAAAATGGAGCAAAAGATGCTAAGAGTAGTCGGAAGCGCCCAAGAGTCAAGAAAATCAAGTTTGGATTGAGCACTGAAAGAATCACGCCAATCAATCAAATTTGAATGTGATTACAGTGGGTCCCTTAGCATAATTTTGAGGTGTTAATAGTATGGATGCGTAACCCGTCGAGTAGCTTCGCAACGATTCAAACGACACTTGATTCCGAGTTAAAATGAAGAAGTTACGGCCGTTTTCGTTGATAGGGGTTTATTTATAATTATTGATAGTCAGCCTGGGACAAAGTAAATCGGAAATTCGGATTCTAGGGGCCTTAGTGCAATTATTAGAAGTTATCTTTCTGTCTACCGAAAGATTCATTTTGGAAGGCTCTAGAGCAGTCCAACTTTAACTTGAGATATCTTGGGCTCCCGAACTCCAAATTGGACAAAATTTGGGTCTATTTTAGGTGATTTTTTGTAAGGAATACAACAGTGAGGCCCATATAAGCATCCCATGCGCCACATTTTTTGAAGGACAGATTTAACATTTCATTAATTGTGAGTGGAATCCTAATCATCACCCTTGCTCTCTCTCTCCTCCAACTTTCTAAGGGCACTTTTGGAATTCTACTTGGGATAAATTTCTTTTGAAAGATATTCTCTCATCTATGGAAGGTTGAAAAGTCATAGATGCTTTGATCTCATTGCTTGGAGAAGACACCTACAAAGAAAAGGAAGCACAAGTTAGAATTAGAAAGTTACTTTTTAATATATAGAAGGTTTATGTATCTAGGATTCTTTTCTCTCCCTCTTTCTATTTTTTTCTTTTTTCTTGGGATTCAAGGCAATGTAAAGGAGGAAGGAGAAGAGAATATTCAATTTTCTTAGGGAATATTTCTCCTACACTTCCCTCTTCTCTCTTCTCCTCTCTTCCCCCTATAAATACCCCTTGCTCTTTGGGTTGTAAAAAATTAGTATTTTAGTTCAATTTTTAATTAGTTCTTAGTTCAATTTTAATTCAGTTTTTAGTATAGTTTTTAGCTCATTAATTAGTGAAATTTCTTCTCTTCTTTTCCTTCTAAATTGTGATTTTTGGCTTTCTAGTTTTTAATTTTGATTTCATAAGATTAGTTCTTTCAAGTTCTTAGTTTTGATTTCATAAGTCTAGTTTAATGGTTGTAATAGTTTTAGTTTAAAGCTTCATAGTCTAAGTTCCTATGTTGATGACAAGACTTGAAGATTTAGAAGAGGAAGCCATGGTAAGTTTATTCAAGCACATCAAGGTATCTCATTTTCTAAACCTTTAATCTTATTCTCTCTCTCCTCTATCTCTCTCTATCTTCTTCTTTTTCTCCCTCTATTTCTTTTATTTTTTTATATGGTTGTGGTTTGTGGATGCACTTTTATTCCCTCATTCCTTTTTATGTGGTTATTATGTGTGGCTGCATTTTTTTTCCTTTCAATTTGCGTTAGTTTGATAGGTTAGATGCTAATGTGGTAGGACGCCAATTTAATCCCTTAATTTTGTTAGATGCTTATGAGTTAAGATGCATTAATTTTCATTAGTTTAATTAGTTTAATTTAACACTTTAATTTGGTTCACTTTGCATTACTTTTAAGTTAGTTAAATAGAGTAGCGTATGTCTCCTCGTGTTTGACCCGTAGCTACGATTGACCCGTACGCTTGCGGTATTATTTTAACTCAAACACTGCATCCAAGAAGCAGAAAGTGGAGGTCTTAACTACAAAGGACAAGTCAAATAAGCCAGTTTACTCAATGGTTGAATAACTGATCTGCTTTTCATAACTATGAGAACCAAACTAACTTACATTAGAATATATCAATTTCGATAATGTTGATAAGGTAAATGGGGAACTTGATGACCTTGATTGCAAATGGGGAACTTGATGACCTTGACTGCAACCATCCAGTGACATCCATCGTAGAAACTTAGCACCACCACCCAGGCTCCAATGCTCTCTTTTATTTCTGTAGTTGGGGTTAACCTTCAATTTCATGCTCTACCCTTTTAGCACCATAGATTAGAATATTATCAGGTGAACAAAGAATGTTGAATTGAAATCTCTTACTTCTTTGTTTTTCCTGTCAATTGTGTTTTTAGACTAAAAAGACAAGTGAATATCATCATGATGAAAGGGTTTGCTTAGATTTAGCAGAATTAACAGAGCAGAGACTGTACTGAAGTACTCATTGAAAGATAGCAGAAGATACTAATGCAGCACGATGGGAGTTGGGAGTTGTAGAAAGGGTTTTTGCCTGTAAATGGAAGTGATTTCTCCGGATTTAAAATTTCTAACATAAGAAAATTGTATGCAAATGCATTCCAGGCTCTATCTACCAAATGTGCCAATCTGTGTAGGCAGGTTCTTTTCTTTGTATATTTAAGCATCCCTTCTTTGGAGTTTTTGTTAATATAGTCTTTGTTGATTTTGAATCACAATGTTCGGCAAATAGGTTGAAACTTTTACTTGCAAGAAATTGCTATATCTCAAGGCATCATTATAACCTACACAAGGTTATATTTACTAATGGCTTTAGTTTGTTCCTATTTCTAGGTTATATTTACTATACCTTTAGTTTTTCTATTTCCATGTTAGTGGTTGAATACATGTTATGAATTTTCAAAATAATAAAGATATAAAAAATGAGCAGGCCAAGCCGAAAATAACCACTGCTATTTCTGCTTCTAGAAGACCATAGGTTAAAGGAAGCCCATGTGATGCCCAATACCCAAACCTGTTTGGGCTAGAGGATTTTGGTACAATTAAATTTGGCTCTTTGGCGTCATCCTCAACTGTATCTTGTTCCTTGAACTGCCTAAGTTTCATTATTATGCCTATAATTTGTTCAAAAATCTTTCAACATATTGGTCTCTCGACGAATACGTAATTAATAAATGGAAAAAAGATTGATAACCATCTGGGCCCATGTGTACCCCATATAGATGAAACTATTTCCCAACCACTCAATGGATTTTAATCCTCTACGGTCGGGCAAAGGAGTGGCCATTGTGCGGCCTACACATAGGCAGGGGCGACATGACCATCCTACACATTCCACGAGCACCATGCTCAGGTGGGGTCCATGCCCTGCCTGTGTGAGGCTACACAATGGCCACTCCTCTGCCGGTCATAGAGGATCCAAATTGACCCCTCAATTGTGTGATGTGTAAGAGTTTCAATTTTTTCGTTAATAAACTAAACCATTGATTCTGGCCCAAATATCCTTTATGGGTCTCTCTCTATCTCTCTCTCTCTCCGTCTGGGATTCTTGCACATAGATTCATAGTAATTTACTCTCTGCCACCATTTGCAATAACAAAACAGCTTAATATATCCAATTTTTTTTTTAATACTCATTAACATTGTTTTTTTTTTTTAACTTTTATTTTTTCACATGCAATTGCACACTTGCACACGTGCATTTGCACATGTGAGTTTACTAGTATATATATATATATATATATATATATATATACAAAATAAATCCAATAATTATACTCACATCCCTAAGAATGTACCCGTCAACAAGGTCAAAACATAAAGGAAGGTAAATCTTAAGTACAACATACTAGGTCATTTGGAAATTCTAAATACGATTTGGAACTCCATCTATGGATCTAATTTAAAAGTTTGGATGGACCAAACAAAATTCCAATTGGGGTTGTCACTAGACTGTGAGGTTTCATGAATGGTTTTCACTTGTACAAGGTCTCCATTAGTTCTTTAGACTAAGTTACCTAAAATAACAAGCTTGATATTAGGTTGTTACCCTTCTTGCTCTGTCTGGCCACAAATTTGCATTCGATACACTCATTAAGGTTTCTACACCGTATAGGTTTAGTCCTCTTAACTAATTTAGGTTCATTCGATCACGAGGCTTAAGGATTTTCATCCTCAAGGGTAAATCATTTTCTCTCACATAAGAGGGGAGCTACTGCATATACTAATGTCTGCCATTTCTTACTGGCTTGTCCGGCCGGTGCAGGCCCTAACATTTGACCTCAAAGTATAAAATAAAGATCAAACAACACGGGTGTAAGTTTAGGGTGTAGGTACATAATCATCACATATGGGTGTGGCCACAAGGTCTCAAAAATTTGGGCTCAAATTCCCAAAAGAAAATGGATGGACTCACAGACGGAATCATTGTTGTGAGTCCGTTCGTGGCTGCATCGCAAAATAGACAGGACGGATTATGTAACGTAAATCCGTTCGTTCGTCCATTCTCAGAGAGCTTGGTTTGGTAAAAATATCGAGACGAATGGAAGTACAGATGGAATCACGATGGTGGATCCGCTCGATGTTCCATGCAGTCCTAGGAACGAAAAATTAAAATTTTATGTTGGACGGATTCACGGGTGGAATCACGATGGTGGATCTGTTCGTACATCCTTTCGTTAAATCTTATAAAAACATAGGCACGAGTTTTTCAAACTCATTTTGGCTCCAAAAGGGAAGAACAAAACCGCAGCGCTAGGGATCTCCAAGAGGCCTCCGTTCGTGCATCCCTTGCCCCTCTTTGGTGGTTTTTGAGACTCAAGGTATCAAGGGTCATCTCCATTGTCTCGAGGTAAGGGATCTTTCCCTATTTTTCCCTTCCTTACCCTATCTTCTCTCCATTTCTAGGGTTTTCGGTTATGCCTTTCCATTTTCTTTCTCTTTTCCACTGATTAGCGATATCCATTTTAAGTTTGTGACTATATGTTGCTTTAAGTTGCATCCTCATAGTCATGTAAACACCAAAACTATGCCAAAATTCGTTTGAGGCTAGGGTTTTTAGTTGAATAAAACCCTAAACGATCAATGCCACTGTTTTTGTTAATTATTGTGTGCATATTTGTTTTGATTGGTTTTGAAATTCCTTTCAAGGAACTCTAGAAATTATTTGTCAAGTTTACCATGCCAAGTTGAACTATTTTTAATTGTTTCTAGGTAAGGTTAGGACAGATTCTCGAGTTTTCATTGTTTTGGGAAAAACATCCAAGGCATGACTAATTCCAATGTATGCCCTAAAATTTCATGGAAAATAATTTCGTTGGCATATCCTTAAGCATGTTTACTTGTTTGTGTGGTTGTTAGTATAGAATTTGAAATTCATCCCCTTCCCTTTTTACTTTATCACATTCAATCTTTACCTCTTGTTGGGTTCTCACTTAATCAAGTTACTTGTTTGATATTAGATTGGGGGTATAGGGTAGCCAAGAGCATAGGTTGTTTCTACAAGTTACATCCCCTCATGCCCGTGCTCTATGGATTTATATATCTTATTCCTTTCTCCAAATTAATTATACTTCCCAATGGTAATTATGTCTTGTCTAATTATTGTGTAACCTTTCTCAGCCAAGAAATTTCCCACATAACACATGTATTTGCACCCATAATTGTACATGCCCATCATATCTTATTTATTTCAGTTTGGCTCAATTATTGTTGTCTTTTGGTGGTCTCTTGTGTGTAGGAAGTATCTATGGCTCCACGTAGGCGAAATGATTTAGCCGTCATGACAGCTCCCCTCTCGCCTTCAATGTTGGGCGATTTACATCAGCGGAGACCGAGGGAATTTACAGAGAGCATCTCCATGACAAAAAGATTTTGGTGGAGAGAGATACTATAGAGGAGGAATTGATCGCCTTCAAGGTGGGCATTAGATTCGATAAGCTAAAGTGGAGCAGTATGTTGATCCATCTAGACTTCTACTACCCCACATTAGTCAGGGAGTTTTACTCCAATTTGGTGCTAGTCAAGGAGGATGCGGAGGGCGTTAGGTTAACCTCTTTTGTGAAGGGGGCAAGCATTGCCTTTAATGAGGTGGAGCTGGGGATTCTTCTGAGCATTTCCGCAGAAGGAGATAGAGTCTACTATTATTCGGGCAGCGACCCTAATAGATGCCTGTCCTCTGCAGACTGTCAGAAGTTGTATAAGACCCTTACCAATGACAAGACGGATGAAAATGATGACCTTTCAAGGTTCCCCCCTCTCAGCGAGTTCTCACTTTCATCACTAAGACCAACTTGGCTCCCTCTAAAGGACATAACACCCAACCTCCTTTAATGGTAGTAGCACTAGCATACTTCCTCTATACTGGCCAGCAGACACATCATCTTAATTTGATCATCCAGCACATGGGTCATGTGGTGGCAAATCCTCGCCGCAAGAACACCTTGCCATATGGTAGACTACTCACCCAGATTTTCCTCCACTTTGGGGTAGACCTCGACCATGAACCCAAGGGAACCAGCTCAGAATGGCCTTTTGGGTTTGATGCATTACAGAGGATGGGATTGTATTGTGACTATTACAGCTCCGGGGAGCCGGTCAGATATGAGGAGGGTGGAGGGCCCCGAGAGGTTGATGATGAGGATGATGATATAGAGTTCATGGGATCCAGACCACATTCTGCAGGGGCTTCTAGTGCCAGGGATGGAGGTGGAGGTGACGTTCTTTTGGCCATCAGACGGATGAATGTGAGAATGATGGAGGGGTTCAAAGAAATTAAGGGACAGTTCTCTTCGCACAGTCAGTGTCTCGAGAGGATTGAGAAGGAATTGAGCGACATCAACACTTTCCTCTTTTACGGTGGCAGTGAGAGGACTGACGATTGTGACGGCAAGGAGGACTAGCCCGCTTCTCTTTTCAGAATCAAAAGTTGTCTTTAATTCAAACTTTCTTGACTTTACTTGGATTTGCTGGAACTCTTTTTACTTTTGACTTGGCTTTACTTTCTTTTCTCTTTTTTTTTTTTAATTTTTTATTAGCTTGGTTTAAAAGCTTGGTAATGGTGGTTATGTATATTTTGAGTTGGGAAGGATACAATCACCTCCAAGGGAGGGATCTAAACAATTGGGCAGTTGGATATTGACTCTTTATATCTATATGTATACATATTTGCCTATTTCCCTTAAGGTCTGGGCTTTGCTTGGATTATTATTGATTATTGTGGACTGTTATATGCGATTATCTATCTATTACTCACTTAGGGGCCTAACAAAGTAGCATCACAGTTATCACTCAAACAACATGTACTTCAAGTCCTAGATTCCATATATGCCTATTATCTTCTAGAATTCTCAGTTGCACCACAACCAGTCTTCTCCTATGTCTGCATACACCCATTTATGATTTTGAAATTTTTAATTTAAAACCCTAATTATTGAGAGTAAATCAAATAGTTACGCCAGACTGTGGTCGGTGCAGAGCATCACGCTCTGATACCAAGCTGTCACACCCCCATCCCAATAAATGGTATTTTATAAGAAAAAGGGGGTGACTGGGACGACAGGTGTCATCCCAATGCTACATGGATCACAGATACAGTGTCTCGAGCCACAATCTACCCAATTATCAAGGCATGATAATGTCAGGGAACGTAAACCAATGGAATCAATCATTCCAATTACAGAGATTGAGATTACCAGAAGCGTAATTCATTTTAAAATCATATAAATACAAAGTATCGGTTTTCTAATGATAACATTTATTACAGTTACAATATCCCGTATCCATCCGATAAATTCCGTACATTTACACATGAAATTCATACATGAATGAAGAGGAATACAGAAATAAAAGTTTAAACCATGCCACAAGGGCACCATTCTTGGGTGTACATCGACATTCAAGTCCAAGCCACCGGCTCCATTTGATTCGCATCCATAGGAGCTCATCAAGAGGTTACCTACATATCAACTAAAAGATGTTGCACAACAAGGTTAGCTCCACAAGCTAGTGAGAGAGCAAAGGGGAATGCACATACACACAAACACGCAATTACGAACAATTCATGATGCATGTAAATGTTAGATTCATTTTTTCCACCTAACGTACAAATTCTAAGTCAAGTGTATGCTACTGTGATAACTCGGGAGACACTGTGGGTTACTTAACTTATCGCCACAATGAAACCTCAGTTATCACGAGGGAGCCTACGCCGGTAGAAGCCATCAGACCACCCAGTGGCAGACCCTGATAGCCATTACTAACCCTGACTTGGCCTCTCCCTCACAGGCAACAGGTGCTCAGACTATCCAATACATAAACTCCCATTGCTAAGGGTTGTAGCATAAGGGAACAAGAATCCTAATCACAGATATACTACATGCAAGTCCTATCGTCCTGAGAGGTATTCCGGGTGCATCAACATCCCATTCCATCTAGTACCCGGGTACCAGCACAACACAACACATATAAGGCAGGATGATAGTCAACATATTTTATAATCATTTCTGGGGTTCCGGTACCAGTACACCCGACACTGTGACCCGATACATTAGTGAACTATTAACATGTTATATTCATTCCATTTTCATAATCAAGATAAATAATACAATGCACAAAAATGCTTATAATTCATATAATAGCATGATAATGATTGTTTAATAGATATTCAAGCCCAAACAAATCACCCAAAACCCACTCACCGAACTCGAGTATCACCTGGCGTGGTTGACATGAATCTCACTAGTGCACCTTCTATCCATTGAGTTGGATAGCCTAAGAATGCAAGATCAAACGTTAAAAGATGTATAGAGGGGTCCTATGTCATGCCCCCAAAGTTAAAGTTGAGTTTCAACCAAGACAACACGGACGGACTCATGGACAGAAGCAATAGGGTGAGTTCGTCCTTGACTCTGTTCAGGCCAATAGGTCAAAACACGAGGGATGGATCCATGGATAGAACTTCCATTTGAATCTGTTCCTGCATCCATTTAAACCCTGAGACATACCTGAGAGCGAACGAAACTACGGACGGAACCTCTTCATGAATTCGTCCCTACATCAGTTCGGTCCCTGAGACATTCTCAAGAGGGAACGGAACTATGGACGAAGGCAACAGAGTAAATCCGTTCCTGCATCCGTTCGAACCAGCTACCAGAATACACTGGACAGACTTACGGACGGAACCACGATGGTGACTCCGTTTGTTCATCCATCGGAGTTCTTTCCGAGATTTCTTAAGGTTATCTGCTCCATCTTGGAACCTGGAGTTCACATGGCACTCAGGGTCATGGAGGGGAGTCTTAGGCCTTACTAGGGTCACTAGAACCTAGGCCTACCTCATGGATCCAAGATCACACAAGGATCTAACTCCTTTTGGTCCAATGTAGGGTTTGGGGGTTTGAAAACCAGGGAATCAGCAACGAAGGCTGTAAGGTGGCTGATAGGAGCCTTCAATAGAGCTTGGTCTTCACTATTAGAGTACCATTTAAGGGCTAAGCCTCACCTTGATTCCCAAATGGAACCCTAAGTCAGCTCTATCTCAATAAACTTATTCAAACTCACAAATAAAGTGGAGAAGAGAGAGAGGTACCATGAGATAGAACATACCTTGGTGAGTGGAGCTCCAATCCCAGCTCTAGCCAACCTTGAAGATCCACCTCCTCCTCTCTCCATCTTCCCTTTTCCTTTTTTTCTTCAATTCTTGTCTGAACAATAAGCAGAGGGAAGGTAGGACAGCAAAACCCCTTTGGGTTGCCTTCTATCTTCTTCCTTTCCCCTCCCATTCCTCTTCCTACTACTTCTTCTTCTTCCTTTCCTCTTCTCCTCCACGGTTTGGCTTGGAGGGGGAGAGATGGGAGAATCTTAGGCTGAGCCCTATCTTTTAAAGATAAGAAGAGGCCATAGGGCTTATTTGCCAAGGTGCCCCAAAGACTAAGGATGGTCCTTTAGGTTTAAGTGGGCATTAGGGCCTGTTTGGCTAAGGTCACAAACCCTATTAAGTCTAATTGGTTAGGATACATTTGGCCTAGCCTAAGGTCCTATAAAGGCATGTTAGTTTTAGGGCTTATCTGGCTCAAGCTAAATAAAAGAACCTATTATTCTTCTAAGTTAAGTTTTGTGGGCCCACTTTCATGGCTCTACTAACCAAAAGAAGGTAAGGGTGGGAGTCCATCTTGTCCAAGGACCTAGTTATGGTGTCCGGGGCACGGGGACATGGGTCCCACACAAAAATACATAAAAGGGCAAGAAACAGTACGGACGGATCCACGAACGGAACCAGTTTGGTGAGTCTGTTTGTGACTCCATTGTTGCTGTCAGGGCCCAAACCTCAAGGAAAGTGTCGGGGCTTTGACCCATATTTTCAGGACTTCGAGGGGATACTTATAATAGAATTTAGGGTTCAAGGTCACAGGTGTTGACTATTGCCATCATGGCATTACTCGTTTAGTGAAAGTCCAATTTGGCCTGGGTATTAGGATATATTTCGGGTGTGGGTGTAACAAAAAAGGTCATCGTGGGTACGTGGTTCTTTTAATATACCTGGGGAATAGGTCACATGATCTCAGAATAATCAATCTAGTGCATTTTTTGGGTATTGAAAATACCCCACGACACATTAGCGACTACCCTCGTCGGTGATTCTAAACCCGAAAACTAAATATCAAGGGGTGTGGCTTCGCCGCGAATTACCCATGACTATACATGGTGTCCAATGATGAGCACATTTATGCGTGAAATTATCCCATGTAATTCTACATTTTTATCTGCTTAGAATGGAGCTATTTGGGTACTTTTCTGTATTTTCAGGGTACAAGGGTATTTTTGGCATAGTGGAAATATTGGACGACAAGTGCACTTTTAGAGCCTAAATTGAGAAAACCAAGTTGGAAGAGTTCAATGCTACACAAGGCCGGCCCAATGAAGACCTCTTATATTTTCGAGTTCAAGAGGTGGTCCCCACCTAGTTCCATCGAATTTGGTCTCAGAGGTAAAAATGTAAAAGGGTGTTACAGGATCATGCACATAGAAGATGCTGAATAGAAGGATTTGATGAAATCTAAGCACCAATCTACCCATGGATCGACTCATATGTGATCAAGGGCGAGATGGGAGGAAGTTTCACTGAAGACCCAAGGGCATAACTATAATTTCAAAAAATTGGAAAATTTTTAGAAGATATCCGATATTGGACTCATATCGCCCGAAATATTAATTGAAGCAACTTTAATTCTTGGATTGGGTCCATCCGGGCTCAGGATGGAGAGATATTTTTCAAAAAGATGGTTTTGAACAAATTAGAATTTAGGTTAAATTCCCATCTCTCCTCATTATCTCAATTCTCTTTTCTCTCTCCTATTTCTTCTCTTACTCCAAAAATCTCTCTTTCCTCTCTCATCCCACTACGGTTTCCCAACCTTCCTAAATCCCATCTCTTTTAAAAAAATCCCTCTCTCTTAAAGATAAATAAAAAAAGGGAAACATAATCTCTCCTAAACTCTCTTTTTTCTAAACTTTTTCCCCTCTTTCCTCTCATTCCCTCCAAATGCCACCCACGGCTCCCCCATCTTTCCTAATTCCATTCCACTTTTCTCTCTCATCTCTCTAATACCTCTCCAACTTTCAAATCTCACATAATCTCTCCCTCTCCATCCACGATTTATATAGCAACCCCTTCCATCTTCCACTATACTTCTTCTCTTCTCAATCCCTTTCTTCTTCTACACGTTTTATCTTGGGAGCCCAAGTGGAAAGCAGCCTTGCCATCATCGTTTCAACAGCTTTGTCTTCAACGCATTGCAGCCGCGTCACGAACCAACAATTTCATCTCCATAGAAGATCACCATTGCTGTCCCTGTCTCTTAGCACCATGATCAGCTAAGTTCTTTCTATCTTTAGGTGTTGATGAATTAATGGTGTTTGCTATTTAAAATTCTGGTTTGCATTCTTGACTGCTTGATGTTGAGACCCCATCCCTGTTTGGATAATTTTAATAGATATATTTAGTTGGAAATTTTGTTTCTGTGATTCATTATTTTTCATTCAAGCAATGGTATTTTGTTCTTATGTGGTTGTACCAATGATGGATTATAGCTTAACAAACTAAGCGTGCTAAGCCCTATAAGTGAAGGACCATAATACTCGTCCAGATTGTCCATACTTAGGAGGAACCCAACATTCTGTGGTATTTGTCACACCCCAAACCACCCCCTGGGAGGATTAGGTAGGTGACCCAAATTGTATAACGGCAATCCGTCAAATCCTATGAATCTAGAAGCAGTTAATACATTCACAGTCCCACATTCATCACTTTACCACAAGTAATATCAGAGTGTCGCAGAGAAACTACAATTATAATAACTGTTAAGAATTATCGTGTTTAGTGGTTTATCGTGTTTAGGTGTTTGGAGTTGTTTATGTCTCTTATTGTGCTTTCAAGTTAGTTCTAATTAGCTTTATGTCTTAAGGGTATTTTGGGTACTTCATATTGTAATTCACTTAAGTTATGTTATAAATAAATCTGTCTCTCACGATATAGTCAATTCAACTAAATCGTGAGAAGCCTTCTTTTCTCTCGGTTGTTCCTTCTTCTTCTTCTTTCTTCTTTGCTTTCTTCTTCTTGTTTTCTGGCTGCAGATTATTTTTAGCTTCAGTTTTGTTTCATGGTATCAAAGCATTAATTCTGATCCACGAGAATCATCTTGCTGCTGCTGTTTTGAAGGTTCTTTTTCACCCTTTTGGTTATCGTGGTCTATAGCAACCTATGCTGCCTATGTTGATCTGAACTCTAGTCATATATTCATGAAGGACTAGAGTTCCCTGCTATGCTGCAACTGATTGTGTATGTTCCTACTGCTGTTCGAAGTCCTTGAAGATTGGTTATTTGCTTGCCCCTAAAACCCTAACAATTGATATTCCAAAACCCTATGGAAATCGATTTATTTTTTCTTCTGGGGTTTGTTCTTCATTCTTGTGGCCGGACTTCTAGTCATTATACATCACTATTGCTGGTTATATTTATCAAAGACTATACTTCTGTATTGGGCTGTTCTGCCCTATTCTTCAAGGCTATCGATTTTACCCTGATCAGAGATTTCTTTCTTTTGGGCTGTTATCGACATTGGAGTTTGCACCTTTTTATTTCTCTAATGGCTGATGCTAAGTCTTCTACCGACAACTTTAATATTTAGATTACCAGTGTGAAGCTGAATGGTGCTTCTAATTATCTTCTTTAGTCTCAAGCCTTTGAGGTCTATGTCACTACTTGCCGGAAGATGAAATATCTTACGATGGAACCAGTGGATTCCACTGATGCCAAATATGATGATTGGAAGGCTGAGAATGCAACCCTTCTTTGCTGGCTTTGGAATAGCATGGAACCCTCCATTGCTTCCAATGTTATGTTTCATAAAACTGCCAAGGGTGTTTGGAATGAACTTAAAGAGAGCTACTCTCAAGATACAAATCCGTCCTGAATTCATGATGTCTATGAGAAATTCTTTTCTTTTAAACAAGATGGAAAATCCCTTAGTGAGTATTACAGTTCATTGAAGGGGATGTGGGAAGAACTAAATGTATACCAGCCTATCTCTACTGATGCTGCTATAATTAAGTCCCAACGATCTGAATTTTTGGTTGCTAAATTTCTCTCCGGGCTAGATTCTGATCTTCAATACTTCAAAAGTCAATTGTTGACTGGAGAGAAGATCCCCTCTATGAATGAAGCATATTGTCGGATCCAGAGAGTTGTATCCCCTTCTGTGGTGAAGTCTGATTCAGCTCCTACCAACAAAGATAATTTTTCCCTTTTCACTTCTATTGGAGGGCGTGGCCGTGGTGGTGGTGGTACTTCTTTTCGTGGTCGTGGTTCTAATTTTGGGCGTGGCCGTGCCGCTGGTTCTGGAGGTCGTGGGGTTACATCTAACACTGCTGGTTTTGGTTCTGTTGATACTAGTTCTCGATGGTGCACTCATTGTAATCGACCTAATCATACTGTTGATAAGTGTTGGCTCAAACATGGCAAACCACAATGGGCCCGTGAGCAATTTGCAAACTCTGCCATATCTGATGGAGGGACAGATTCTGTACACTCTTTCGACCCTGCCCCGAGATCCTCTACTGATGGTGGTACCTCTTCTAATGATTTAGTCTCTCAACTCTTACAACGAGTTCAGCAACTTGCGGCTTCTTCGTCTACATCAACAACTGTCCTTGCCTACTTAGGTACTACTGCTTGTTTCGCATCCTCATCCTCTCCATGGGCCATTGACTTAGGAGCATCCTCTCACATGACTGGTAAGCCTACTTTGTTTTCATCTTCCACACAGACTTCTATGTCATCTCGGATTTCTATTGCAGATGGATCCTCTATGCCAATCACTGGTCATGGGAAAGTTGCTTTGTCTTCTAACATATCTTTAGCTAATGTTCTTCATGTTCCCAAGCTTCCTCTTAACCTCTTGTCTGTTAGTCAATTAACTAAAAATTTGAATTGTTCCATAACCTTTCACCCTTCTGATTGTGTCTTTCAGGATCTTGCAGCAAAGACGAAGATTGGTGGCGGGTATGAGAAGGGAGGCCTTTATTACTTTAATCTGGGAACTAAATCCACTGTAGTGGTTGCTACTTCTCCTGGCGTATCACCTTTACATTGGCACTATCGTCTAGGACATCCTTCTCTATCTAAGCTACAACACCATGTTCCCAGTTGCAAGTCTGTCTCCCGTATCGAGTGTGAAGCTTGTGAGCTTGGCAAGCATCATCGTACTATTTTTCCTTTGAGTCCAGAGTCTAAGAGTACTTCTTTATTTCAATTAGTTCATTCGGATATTTGGGGTCCTTATAGGGTCAAAAGTTGGTTAGGGTTTTCCTATTTTGTTAGTTTTATTGATGATCATTCTCGTATGACATGGCTGTACCTCTTGAAGGATCAATCTGAATTTGTCTCTATCTTCAAATAGTTTTATAATGAAATTCGAGTTCATTTTGGTGTTTCTTTAAAGACTTTGCGTACTGACAATGCACTTGAATTAATTCAGCGTGAGGTCTCTCATTTTTGTTCTGACAATGGTATTCTTCACCAAACTAGTTCCTCTTACACACCCCAACAAAATGGTGTGGCAGAGCGCAAAAATTGCTATTTGTTAAATGTCACTCATTCTTTGATGTTTCATATGCATGTTCCCAAACTCTATTGGGCAGATGCGGTGCTGAAAACATGTTTCCTTATTAATCGTATGCCTTCGTCTGTCCTCAATAATCAAATTCCTTTCAAAATAGTTTTTCCTGATCGGGCAGTTTTCTCTCTTCCTCGTGTTTTTGGTTGTCAGTGTTTTGTTCATGTGCTTCGCCCAGGGCTTGATAAGTTATCTCCTCGGGCTGTTAAGTGTTTATTTCTTGGATATTCTCGTACCCAGAAGGGGTATCGCTGCTTTGACCCTGTTACTCGCCAATAGTTTATTTCTACTGATGTTATCTTTTTTGAGAGTTCCCCGTGTTTTGCTGGTCCCATAGTTGATGTTCCTCTTGATGCTATTGATTGGGTTGTTGCCCCTACTCCTCTTCCCTTACCGATAGCTGCCCCGCCTGTACAGGTTTATGTGCGTCGTCACCAATAGTAGCCGCTACCCCCAATTCAATCTATTATGGCCCCACCTCTACCGCCACCAGCTGATTCTTTGCCTGCAGATCCCACTATTAACATTGATGATCTCCCTATTGCTCAGAGAAAAGGTACTCATGCTTGCACTACCCGTCCTCTTTATCCTCTGGCCAACTATGTGTCTGTTTCTCATCTTCCTCTTCATTATCGTGCTTTTGCTACTGCATTACATTCTACTTTTATTCCTACTTCTTATACCATTGTTATGTCTCACCCTGAGTGGAAAAATGCTATGGATGTGGAGATGGAGGCTCTCATCTCTCCTAAGACTTGGTCTTTGGTTGATCTCCCACCTGGTAAGGATCTTGTTAAGTATCGTTGGGTGTACACAGTGAAGTATAATCCCGATGGTACTGTGGAGCGGCATAAGGCCCATTTGGTTGCCAAGGGGTTTACCCAAACCTATGGGGTCGATTATTTTGAAACCTTCTGTCCTGTTACGAGGCTGAATTCCGTTCGTATCTTGCATTCTTTGGCCGTTAACCTTAACTGGCCTCATTTCCAGATGGATGTGAAGAATGCTTTCTTATATGGTGACCTGCAGGAGGAGGTGCATATGGAGCAACCTCCTGGTTATGTTGCTCAGGGGGAGGATAGTGTCCAAGTTTGTCGCCTTCACAAGGCAATTTATGGACTGAAACAGTCCCCCCGTGCCTGGTTTGATAAATTTAGTAGTGTTGTTGCTGGTTGTGGATTTTTTCAGTGCTACTCTGATCACTCTATCTTTGTTAGACGACAGGGGTCTAATGTGGTCATCTTAGCCGTATATGTTGATGATATTATTATTACTGGTAATGATGCTTCTGGGATTTCACAGGTGAAGACATATCTACTAGATAATTTTTAGATTAAGGATTTGGGTAACCTCAGGTACTTTCTTAGCATCGAGGTTGTTCGCAGTTCTCGTGGTCTAAGCTTGTCCCAATGAAAGTATGTTCTTGATTTACCTAATGAGATAGGTATGATGGGTTGTAAACCTATTGATACTCCTATGGATCCTCATGTCAAGTTTGGTGCTTCTGATGACACAGACTTTGGTGATCCACACCAGTATCAATGCCTGGTCGGTAGACTTATCTATCTTACAGTTACTCACCCTGATATTTCTTTTATTGTGGGTGTTATCAGTCAGTTCATGCAGATGCCTAAGCAAGTTCATTGGGAGGCTGCTTGTTGTATTTTACGTTACCTTAAGGGTGCTCCTGGCAAGGGGCTTATCTATCACCATCATGGACACACTAGCATTGTTGGATTTTCTGATGCCGATTCGGATGGTTCCGATGGTGATCGTAGGTCTACTACAGGTTGTTGTACTTTCTTTGGTGGTAACTTGGTTACTTGGAAGAGCAAGAAACAAACCACTGTTGCTCGTTCCAGTGTAGAGGCTGAGTACAGAGCTATGGCTCACACAGCTGCTGAATTGATGTGGGTTCGTTCCTTTGCTCATGAGCTTGGTTATTCCAGTAATCAACCCATGGAGATGTACTGTGATAACTAGACTGCTATCTACATTGCCAACAACCCTGTGTTTCATGAACGAACTAAGCACATTGAAGTGGACTGTCATTTTGTTCGTGATGCTATTCTGAAGAAGTTGATTACTACCCCTTTTGCTCGATCCCAATTTCAGCTCGACGATATGTTTACCAAAGCTTTGTTTTGACCACAGTTTGCAAATGGCTGTTCCAAGCTAGATCTTGGTGATGTCTATGCTCCAGCTTGAGGGGGAGTGTTAAGAATTATCGTGTTTAGGGGTTTATCGTGTTTAGGTGTTTGGAGTTGTTTATGTCTCATATTGTGCTTTCTAGTTAGTTCTAATTAGCTTTATGTCTTAAGGGTATTTTGGGTACTTCATATTGTAATTCACTTAAGTTATGTTATAAATAAAGCTGTCTCTCACGATTTAGTCAATTCAACTAAATCGTGAGAAGCCTTCTTTTCTCTCGGTTTTTCCTTCTTCTTCTTCTCTCGATTCTTCTTCTTTCTTCTTGTTCTCTGGCTGCAGATTATTTTTAGCTTCAGTTTTGTTTCAATAACAAAAGAGAAAGCGTAGTGATATGGGAAATGATGGTGATATATATACATAAGTTCTGAAACATTTCCCAGTACAGCCCACAAACTGAAAAGGTAAAGCTGACAAAAACAAAAGCCAAAAGAAAATACATACATATATATACAGGGCGAGATAACTCAACCCCAAAAAGGAAGAAAAACTAAAAGTGCACCATAAGCAAGACGGGGACAAACTCCTAACAAAAATAAAAATGAGTCCCCAAGATAAAAAGCATCAAGTGCACTCCTCACTGGTCTTCATCAATGACCATCGAGAATGCATGCATCATCGGCACGACCTCCGTCGGGGTCTACACCAATATCATCATAACAATTAGGGCTCTCCTCCTTGTAATGAGCTGCCATGCCACAACGGCATCCACCTGCAGAATCATCTAAAAGAAAGATATATATAACAGAGTGTGAGCCCCACTAAGCTCGTGAGCAAAACATATCATCATGCATGCACATGCAACCACAATCCACATGATCCTACATGATATGCAAGTCCAAATTATTTATTAGCCACCTTACAATACAACTAAGTCAGGTTAGTGTTACTATAATATCCAATACATGTATCCCTGGTGTGGGCTTGGTTACCCTTTCCCGCGATACACCCATTGGGTTGTCGGAGAGGACTAGTCGGCTCCAGCATCTCCCTACCCAGGTCAGCCCGACCGGCCCTCTGGATTGAACTAGTGAGGTAACCGACTCAATATAATTCCACCAAACCAGTGCATAATCTTTATATGTGGCATATAGCCAAAAATTCACCTTTTGGTGCTTCCTAAGCTTGTAGCCCGAGGCTTCTGGGCAAATTTGCCCTGGGGCATCCCAGCTGTGCTAAGGCTTCCCAGCGTGAACGCCTTTAGGGTTTTACAGTAGTCCTCACAGTCATCCAACACCTTAACTTCTGTTGGCAAGGGTGCGTAGCACAGGTGATGAAACTCTAGCCCCATGTCTATATGGCATTGTATGTGTCGGGTGGTGTCAACCGTATCCCATACTACGAGCTACCACCGGCCTCATTTCCAAGCCGACTACAGCATCTAGTCTAACATTCACAATCATCATGTAAAAATCACAGTGTTGATCAAAAGACAATCAATGTGTAATAATTTTGAGTAATTGAACAGAATTTAAATAACACAGCATTTATAATTTAAGAATTTAATTACCGGCATAATTAAAACTGTTACACGTACATACATAATAATATTTCACTCACTCGGGTCTGGTTCTAAGAATTCAGTTATAAAATCAGTTCCGACTGTAGTCTGGCTGTAGGCGTCGAGCACGGGATCAAATCCTAGATATAAATAAAAAATTTGTCATTTAATATTCCAAAATGTTTTTGGATGTCCTAGGGTTGATCTAAGCTCACTAGGTTGACTCGGTGTACAATTGATCATCACTTGGAATTCTTTGGGCCTTGCACTGGAACTTAGGCCTATGTCCTGGTGCATCATCCAGAGTTGGTGGTCTAGGGTAGAATGGTCATTTGTTACATTAGTACATGTTCCTAGGTCACATTAGTCTTACAGTGCTGTCCCCAACTTGACAGTGTTGCAAGACCATCACAAGCAGGGTTTCCAAGTCTTACGGGGCCCACTTGGGTTCCCAAAGTATTCACACACATGGATAGATGTAGGGAGGGGAATTTTAGTCATTTTCCACCTCCCAACACTGTGTTATGGCACTAGGGTGAGGATCCCCAGGTCAGAGTATCAAAATAGCAAAATTTCCTTTACTGGGCGATGTCTGCATCGCCCAGAGATTGCAAAACCGGAATCAGGCTGAGATTCCTAGGTTTTGCACCATGGACAGTGCATGGACCTTCTCCCAATGCATGTTAGGTCATTTTGGACCCCCAGGGGCATACTTTGCACTAGTCCTTGTGGATTTTCAATTGGGCCCACCACTTGGCTGCCAGAGGCTGCCCAGACAGCCTAGTGAATAGTAATTATGGGTTTCTTCAGATGCAAATCTGGGTTTTGGCGGCCTCCAAGGCTGAATTTACATATGAAATGGTAATCCAAGGCTGCTACCACCTGGGGCTAGGTCTCATGCAGCCAGGGCTTACAATCAGGACTCCAAATAGCCTTGTTTCAGTGTAACATCGCAGTGCACCCAAGCACAGTTCTGGTTTCGGTTCCAGATGTAAAAACAGATGTGAAAATCATCATAAAAACCTCAGATCTTACATGCATCATGCTTGCATGACAGATCTGGGATAGTCCATGGCAGTCCCCAGCTGTTCTGGGCTGCTAATGGCCAGAAACCCAACAAATCACAAGAATTAAAGAGAGCAGCAGGTATGAGCATATGTGTTTATACCTGCACAGGTTTGAGAAGGCACAAAATTAGGGCCTTGGGGTGTAGGGCTGCTCCCTCCTTCCTTCTTCTTCTTCCTCTCTTTTCTCACTTTTCTTTCCTTTCCCTTCTCCAACGATTTGAACAATAGCCAAGGGTTTAAAATGAACCCAAGGCACTGGTATTTTTAGCCCAGCCCATGACTAGGGCCTGTTTCCAAAATGCATTTTTGACTCCATTCTTAGCCATTCTGGGCACTCAGGTGGGGTCCACAGTGATCCAAGGGGGTCCCTCAGACTCCCCTCAACCTATGGAGGGTGCCCATGTCCAATATGGGTGGTCCCCACAGATTAAATCATTAAAATAATGTAGTTTTACACTCTGGGCGATGTTTGCCTCGCCCAGTGCAGTGCCCAGAGAATTCAGCAAGGCTGAATCTCTGTGGGCTTGCACAAGGGTTTGACCCAGGGTCAGGGCCTTGTACCCACATGTCACTTAGGGTCTTTTACACACATTTTTAAGTGTGGGTCCCATATTTATGGAGGGGAGAGAGAATACCTGGAGTCCAGGCAATACATTATGCTGTGAGCTGTACAATTGTAGGGATCAGCTGTCCATCTTCTAACAGGTATGTAGGAAGACATGCACAGGGTTTCTTCATCAAGTTGAATCACTGGAGTGATACTCCACAGTGTGCTTGGATGCCATGTCTGGGGTTCTTGTCTTCAGTCAAGATTTTAGTCAGTCAGGGGCAGGGTTTGACATTTCTCCCCACCTTACAAAAATTTCATCCTCGAAATTTGCTTACCTTGCAACCCAAAGAGTTGGGGATATTTCTCTTTCATTTCTTCCTCATGTACCCAGGAAGCTTTTTCTATTGGATTGTTTTCCCAACGAACCCTTACAAAGGCGACCGTACAGTTGCGGAGGTTATGCACCTTTCTATCCAATATCTCTGAAGGCTGTTCTTCGTAGGTCATATCCACGTCCAACTGCTCAAGTTCAGTTGAGAGTACATGTGTCGGGTTGTTGATGTACTTTCTTAGCATCAACACATGGAAAACTTCATGGACGCCTTGTAAAGATGGTGGTAATGCTAGCCGGTATGCTACGGGTCCTAATTTGTTGAGGATTTCATAAGGACCGATGAATCTTGGGCTCAGCTTGCCCTTCTTGGTGAAGCGTAGCAATCCCTTTATTGGAGACACTTGAAGGAACACTTTTCCCCGACTTCGAATTCGATGTCCTTTCTTCGATTATCCGCATAACTTTTCTGTCTTGACTGGGCCGCCTTGATTTTCTCTCTTATGATATCCACCTTGTCACATGTTGCTTGTATCATCTCTGGCCCAAGATATCTTCGTTCACCAACTTCATCCCAATATAGCAGAGTCCGGCACTTCCAACCATAGAGAGCTTCGAATGGTGCCATGCCAATGGTGGAGTGGTGACTATTGTTGTATGCAAATTCCACCAGAGGTATGTGGGCATCCCAACTATCACTCATTTCTAAGACACAGGCTCTGAGCATGTCCTCTAGAGTCTAGATAGTTCTTTCTGATTGTCCGTCCATCTGCGGATGGAAAGCTATACTATGATTCAGTTGAGATCCCAATGCCTTTTGTAAACTCCTCCAAAACCGTAAGGTAAATTGAGGATCTCTATCAAATACTATACTGACAGGCACTCCATGTAAGCGGACTATATTTTTAATATATAGCTGGGCAAGCTTCTTCATTGAATAACTTATTTTGATCGGTACAAAGTGATCTGCCTTTGTCCGTCCATCTACAATGACCCATATCATATTCATCCCTTTCCTGGTGTTGGGTAGATCTGTCACGAAATCTATAGTAATCCTTTCCCACTTCCATTCAGGTATAAGGGGTGGCTGCAATAGTCTATACGGTCGGTGTCTCTCTGCCTTAATTTGAAGATAGGTGAGGCATTTAGACACGTATATTACTATGGTTTCCTTCATACCAATCCACCAATAGTACTTCTTCAAGTCCTTGTACATCTTCGTGCTTCCAGGATGGATTGAATAGGGTGAGTTGTGGGCCTCATTAAGGATTTGGTCTTAGACATCATAATCATTAGGCACGCACAATCTGTCTCAAAACTTCAATGCACCATCATGGGCCAATGAAAAATCTGGGTCGTTGTTGACTCCTTGTTGTACTTTCTAAATAATCTTGGCCAACTCAGGGTCCAATGGTTGCTTGGAAATTACTTCTTCTCGTATCGATGGCTGTAGATCCATGGCTGCTAATTGTATAGCCATTCCTTCGATCATGAGTTCCAGATCAAACTTTCGAGCTTCTTCTACCAACTGCTCGTTTGTGACCAAGGAAGCGAGAGATGCAGTCTGAGATTTTTTGCTTAACGCATCCGCTACAATGTTGGCCTTGCCGGGGTGGTACTAGATTTCACAGTCATAATCCTTTACCAGTTCTAACCACAGCCTCTGTCTCATATTCAGCTCCTTTCAGGTGAAGAAATACTTCAAACTTTTGTGATCGCTGAAGATTTCACTCTTTTTATTGTATAGGTAGTGTCGCCATATTTTCATCGCGAACACTACCGCTGCAAATTCGAAGTCATGAGTGGGGTAGTTCTTTTTGTGTTCCTTCAATTGCCTGAAGGCGTAGGCGACTACTTTACCTCTCTGCATTAGGATGCCACCCAATCCTGTCCTGGATGCATCAGTATACACTACCATTCCTCCAGTTCCATCCGGAATGGTCAAGACTGGAGCCGTTACTAACCGATTTCTTAACTCCTGAAAACTTTTCTCGCATGCTTCATTCCACTCAAATTTGGCACCCTTCTTTGTAAGTTTTGTCATGGGTGCCAAAATTTGTGAGAAATTTTTCAGTAATACCCGGCCAATCCTAAGAAACTTTGGATCTCAGTGGCACTCTTTGGTGTCTCCCACTCGAGAACCGCTTTTACCTTGTCTGGGTCCACTTTAATTCCATCCTTGGTGATGATGCATCCTAGGAATCCGATCTGGTGAACCCAAAATTCACATTTACTGAACTTGGCATAAAGCTGGTGTTCCCACAACCGCTGCAACATAAAGGTAAGGTGTCGAGCATGTTCTTCTGCACTCTTGGAGTACACCAGAATATCATAAATAGACACAATGATGAACTTGTCCAACACGTCATGGAATACTCTGTTCATCATGTCCATAAACGCTGCCAGGGCGTTGGTTAACCCGAATGATAAAACCAAGAATTCATAATGTCCGTATAGAGTTCTAAACGCCGTTTTGTGAATGTCGTTGCTCTTGATCTTCAATTGATGGTATCCAGACCTAAGATCAATTTTGGAGAAAACTCTTGCTCCTTGCAGCTGGTCAAATAGGTCATCAATGCGTGGCAATGGGTATTGATTCTTGATGGTCAGCTTATTCAGCTCACGGTAGTCAATACACAGCCGCATACTACCATCCTTCTTCTTAATGAACAACACGGGTGGTCCCCTGGGTGATATGCTGGGTCAAATAAAACCCTTCTTTAGCAGGTCTTGCAATTGAACCTGCAACTCCTTCAATTCAATAGGTGCCATTTGATATAGTGCCTTGGATACTGATGCTGCACTAGGAATTAGGCCAATCACGAACTCTATCTTGCGGTCAGGCGGTAGTTGAGTCAGATCTTTTGGAAAGACATCAGGACATTCCCTGACGACGTCAAGTTCTTCTAAAGGCTTTACCTTTGCCTCGGTATCTATTACTGTGGCCAGAAAACCTTGACATCCTTCATCTAGCAACTTTCACGCCTAGAGGGCGGATAAGGTTATCCTTCTGGGTTTCCTTTTTGGTTCACTTTGATAAGTAAAAAGTGACCCATCTTCCAACTTGAATATTATCTTCTTTTTCGCACACATGACGTTTTCTCCATAGGCAGATAGCCAATCCATGCCTAATATTATGTCAAAATCCTTCATATCGAGCTTTATTAGCCGTGCGGTTAAATTCTTCCCATAAATTTCTACCTGACAAGGGTCATAGACTTCTTTTAAGCTCACGACACTACCCATCGGTGTGCTGACTACTAATTCATGCGCGATGTCTCTCAGTTGACCTTCCATCCCACTCAAAAAAATGGTAGATACGAAAGAGTGGGATGCGCCTGAGTCGAATAACACTCGTGCAGGTATGGTTGAGACACTCAGGGTACCTAGGGTTTGTACATAATTTAGGTTACATAAAGTAAACCAGTTATTCCCTATAACTTAGTAGTGTTCAGCAGACTTACCTGTCAATACATCAGGGTTCACCTCACCTTCCTCATTTGTCATTGTGAACACCTTTCCTCACGCTCGATTGTCCCGTGGCTGAAAAGGTCTAGCGTAGGGCTAGTTTGGCGAGTTGTTGCTGAACCCACGTGATCTGCATTCCTTAGCCATGTGCCCTCCCTTATTGCACACATAGCACTTATAGGGTGGAACAGCAGGTGTCGAGGCTTGGCTCACTTGACTTGTAACTGGTTGAGCTGGCGAAGCTGCTGTTATCGCTTGACTCATAGCCGGTTGAGCAGGTTGATTAAAAGCAGGGTGAAAAGGATTCTGGCCCACGTTTGGCCTATGGTACGGAGTCGGATTAGGGCTTGAACTTGTTCCTCGATAAGCTTTGTTTGGCTACCCAAAAGTCTAAAATTATTTGGCCCTTTTGTTCAACCCAGGCGACGTCATAGCCTTCTCTTTTTCCTTCTCTTTAAATCTATCTTCCATGGTCTTCGCCTTATCGACCATTTGAGCATAATCCCGAATATCCATAATCGACAGTACAGACCCGATCTTGGGTTTGAGTTCTTTCTCAAACTTCTTTGCCTTACTAACTTCCCCTCTTAGGTGCTCTAGAGCGAAATGGAACAAGTCCTCAAACCGCTGTTGGTAATCCAACACTGACTTGGTCCCTTGTACCAGTGCGGTGAACTCAGCTTCTTTCCTGTCCCTGAAGCTCTTCCAGAAGTAGTTCTAGAAGAAGACTTCTTTAAATTGGTTCCATGTGGGATTTGGATGAGTGGCTTCCAGATTTGGCTTAGTAGCCTTCCACCAAGCTTCAGCCTCATTCTATAGTTGATAACCCGCACATATCAGCTTCTGTGCATCCGTGCACTCGAGCACTTCAAATGCCTTCTCTAGGGCACTAATCCACCGCTCCGGCTGCATTGCCTCGAAAGTCAATTTGGAAAATGCGGGTGGTTGGAGTTTCTTGAATCTCTCCATCACCTTGGCAGTAGAGTTTTTCGTAAAGTGCTGAGGCACAAGTGGTGGGAAAAGTACGGGCCGGTTGGGTGGTGGAGGTGGTGCCGCACGCTCATGCATCATGGTTGCAAATTGCGTAGACATCTGACCAAGTAATTCTTATTGTTGCTGCATAGTTCGCATCATAGTGGTCATGAATGCTGTTACATCGCCGACTGCCACATTCGGCTGAGGTGCCACAGCAGTGGCTTGTGCAGCCGCTGGTGCCTCTGACGAAGCAGCCGACGCTTCAGAATTTTAAGCCTCAGTTCCATTTGGCAATTCAACCTCCGGTAAAACACGAGGGCATTTTCCCTTACGACCACCTCGTGAACTTCTTGTGTTGACCATGGTTGCTTTTCTGAAAAGAGCAACACACTCAGTAACCCAACACTTCCTTTGAGGTCAACAAAATAATTCCTAGTTATGACATGTACATACCTATTCCACAGTTCCAGTGAAATTTTGTTGTCATCCCCAGTAAGTTGGATTATTATCTTTGTGTCTGTTATTGCTTATATGTATGTTTTTTTTTCCTTTGAAGTGTTTTTCTTATTTATGTTCTTATTATTTAAGTATTTTATGCGATGGTAAACTATGTATGACACTATATGATAGATTTTTAAAATTTTAACCAAAAGCTTTTAAATATTACCTGAGCCTAACAGGTAAGTCTCTGTAACTGCCAACTAGTCACAATGTTCTGCGTGTAAAGGTAGGCTATATCACCTCTAACTTCATCAGCTAAGGATAAGTAAATGGCTCGATATTCGGGTTCGCTAGCGTCCGCAAGAACTAAGTAGACTACTAATTGGTTCTCGACACAAGCTCGTATCTCACGTATCTTGATCATTCTTCTCCTCAGTTGTCTAATGTACAGTATGCTGCCGGGGTCTCCAGGCTGGATAGGGTAGTATGGTCCTGTCAGGAAAAGTTTCTAAGCATCAGGTTACTATACATACTTAATTAAAGGAATTAAGTACAGGGTTATAGGAATTTAAGTGACTTAAACCAATAAAGATATAGCCTGGGTTGGCTTGAGGCATCTTAGCATCTAGGGTTTCAACTTGACTGGACAACCTATCAGATCCTATTCTTGGTTGACCTAAGCTGTGGGTATGGTAAGATCTACGCTCACTGCACGTCGTAAATACGTATTACAACATACTTACATATCTATGTTCGGATTTGCATAGCATCACACCACTCGATTCATACATGCACAATATTAGGCCCATACTAATAATATCTACACACACACTATTTCTTATAGGCGTATATATTTATTTATCTATCCTTAGATATTTAAACACAAGAGAAAAATTCCAAATTCCTATGTGTTTTATACTAGAACCCCCAAGTGGTGATTATATTCTCCTAAATAGGCTATTTAGAAATATTTGTATTCATTTAATTAATTAATTTGAATACTTAATTAATATATTTTATTTTTATACATATCATGATTATTTTATAAAAATTTTTATTTTCATGATCATTGGGGTTATTTTAGGCAATACCAAAGTTTCCATGAGTTGTTACACAAAAACAACAGCATTTTAATCTCTGGGCGTTAGATGCATCGCCTAGTGCTATCACCTAGAGAATCATGGCTCAGATATAACAGTCCGAGAGGGCCCCATTTTATTTCATTTCTCTCCTAAAACTTCCTAAACTCCTAGGGCAGACCTTTGAGGGCTTGTGTGACCTTTTCGACACTAAATCCTTGCATTTCTTAAAGTCTTCCGCGAATCCATGCAAGCCTAGGTATGATTCTTTGGTCATTTTCACTACATTAGGTCTTTTCTTTGTTTCTTCCTGTTTTAGCTAGGGTTTTATCAATTTCCTTTGCCCTAACCACTCCTTTTTTTCTCTTTTTGTAGCCTAATGTCTACTAGCCACCGTACGGCGAGGAAATCCGTAGCACGTAAGAGGCTACGGTCCGAGAGTGAGAACTCTTCTTCATCTACGGTGCCACCTTCTTCACCTAGGGATGATTCTTCATCGGAGGAACCAGAGTTTGACCGATTTCTATTCTCTAGGTATGAGCATTCTAGGGATTGGGACAAGTTTAGGTCCCTAAAGATTGTTAATGGCCTGGTAGTACAGGTGGATGACTTCCATCAGTACAGTTTGTTTACTAGGTTCAACACCTTGGGTTGGACCTCTATGCTATCACCTACAAAACCATGTTATCCTAACTTGGTTCGATACTTTTACTGTAACCTGGTGCCATCTAGGGCACAGGAGTTTGGACTAGAGCAGAGTGAAGGGGGTAGATATTAGGCTGACCACCGCCTCACTAGCAGGGATCTTGGGGCTGCCCAACACTAGGGAGAGGGTGCTATTACAAGCCCCGGATTGACATTTCTAAGATGTTCTCTTTGGAGACCAGGAGGAGGGTCTTCAAAGTATTGACTGGGTCTGAGAGCACACCCTAATCTGAGGCTTCCTATAAGCCTAGTGCTCGCATTATCAGTAGGTGTGTGACCTACAACATCTACCTTAAGGGCAGAAACAGGGGTAGCATTTCTGTGATGAGGGCCTATATTACTTACTGCTTACTGGGAGTGGGCAGAGGAGGTCCAATGATAAACCTCCCATATTTACTTCTTCAGGCCATGTTGTACCATGCCCAGAACCCTTCTGATGGGAACCTTCCATATGGGAAGTTCCTTACTTTGGTCTTCCGGCACTTCGAGGCTCCTTTGGAGGGCGAGTACGTAGAGAGAGAGATAGGTCTAGGCCCATCAACAAGACCTCAATACTGAAGATGAAGGTACTAGGGGAGCCAGGGAGTGATCCTGAGGAGGATGAGTAGATGGAGATGCAGGGTGATGATGAGCAGGGTGAGGAGCATGGAGAGGAGGGAGACATCCAGGATGAGGAGCATGGTGACTTCGAGGGGATTGGCACACAGTTCACAGATTTGCCTGCTTATGAGGCGACAGGGGCCACTAGCTCGCATGTGCCAAAGCCATCTGAGTGGGCACAGGTGATGTCACAGTTCTAGGGTCTCAGTACTCAGCTCACTCATATGGCGACTAGGATGGATCAGGGCTTCTCATCTCTGGAGAGTAGAGTGGTATCTATAGAGCAGCACCTGGACTTTTGGGACAGATTCTATCGTGTTGACTCTCGCCAGTCTCATCCTCCACCGAGCGACTTGCCACCGACTGAGTAGTACTCCCGATAGCTTCTACATGTGCAGCCTGACTTATTATGTAGTTCAGACCTTTCCAACTTTTTTTTGTTTTTATAGTTTATGTAGTTTCCTTTGGGTGTGGTGTATATATGTTTCTTTTTTTTTTCTTCTACTAATGTAAACTTGAAGGTAATACCTTCAGTCAAACAGTTTGTAGTGGCTTGGCCACAGTTATCTTTAAATTAATGGAATTATTGCATCTTTGTCTTTTAATTACTTCTACCTCCCCTGTAGCTTTTACTTGATTACATGTTTTAATGTTGGTAGCTTATTATTCCTATTCTGTATCCCATGAATGTAAGAAGAGCCTCTCGCTCTGATACCAAGCTCTGTCACACCCAAACCACCCCCTGGGAGGATTAGGTAGGTGAACCGAATTGCATAACGGTAATCCGCCAAATCCCACGAATCTAGAAGTAGTTAATACATTCACGTTCATCACTTTACCACAAGTAAGATCAGAGTGTTGCAGAGAAACTACAATTATAATAACAAAAGAGAAAGCATAGCGATACGGGAAATGATGGTGATATATATACATAAGTTCTGAAATATTTCCCAGTACAACCCACAAACTGAAAAGGCAAAGCTGACAAAAACAAAAGCCAAAAGAAAATACATACATATATATACAAGGCGAGATAACTCAACCCCAAAAGGGAAGAAAAACTAAAACTGCACCACAAGCAAGACAGGGACAAACTCCTAACAAATACAAAAAGGAGTCCCCAAGACAAAAAGCATCAAGTGCATACCTCACTGGTCTTCATCAATGACCAGTGAGAATGCACACATCATCGACACGACCTCCGTCAAGGTCCACACCAATATCATCATAACAATTAGGGCTCTCGTCCTCGTAATGAGCCGCCACACCACAACGGCATCCACCTACAAAATCATCTAGAAGAAAGACATATATACCAAAGTGTGAGCCCCACTGAGCTTGTGAGCAAAATATATCATCATGCATGCACATGCAACCACAATCCACATAATCCTACAAGATATGCAAGTCCAGATTATTTATTAGCCACCTAACAATACAAGTAAGTCAGGTTAGTGCTACTACAATCCCCAATACATGTATCCCTGGTGTGGGCTTGGTTATCCTTTCCCGCGATACACCCATTGGGTTGTCGGAGAGGACCAGCCGGCTCCAGCATCTCCCTATCTAGGTCAGCCCGATCGGCCCTCTGGATTGAACTAGTGAGGTAACCGACTCAAAATAATTCCACCAAACCGGTGCATAATCTTTATATGTGGCATATAGCAAAAAATTCACCTTTCGGTGCTTCCCAAGCTTGTAGCTCTAGGCTTCCCGGCAAATTTGCCCTGGGGCATCCCAGCTGTGCTGAGGTTTCTCGGTGTAAATGCCTCTAGGGTTTTATGGTAGTCCTCATAGTCATCCAACACCTTAACCCCTGTTGGCAAGGGTGCGTAGCACGAGTGATGAAACTCTAGCCTCATATCTATATGGCATCGTATGAGTCGGGCGGTGTCAACCGTATCCCATACTACGGCTACCACCAGCCTCATTTCCAAGCCGACTACGACTTCTAGTCTAACATTCACAATCATCATGTAAAAATCACAGTGTTGATCAACAGACAATCAATGTGTAATAATTTTGAGTAATTGAACAGAATTTAAATAACACAACATTTATAATTTAAGAATTTAATTATCGGCATAATTAATACTGTTACACGTACATACACAATAATATTTCACTCACCTGGGTCTGGTTCTAAGAATTCAGTTGCAAAATCAGTTCCGGCTACAGTCTGGCTATAGGCCTCGAGCATGAGATCAAATCCTAGATATAAATAAAAAATTTGTCATTTAATATTCCAAACTATTTTAGGATGTCCTAGGGTTGATCTAAGCTCACTGGGTTAACTTGGTGTACAATTGATAATCACTTGGAATTCTCTGGACCTTGCACTAGGCCTTAGGCCTATGTCTCGGTGCATCATCCAAAGTTGGTGGTCTAGGGCAGAATGGTCATTTGTTACATTAGTACATGTTCCTAGGTCACATTAGTCTTACAGTGCTGTCCCCAACTTGACAGTGTTGCAGGACCATCACAGGCAGGGTTTCCAAGTCCTGCGGGGCCCACTTGGGTTCCCAAAGTATTCACACACATGGACAGATGTGGGGAGGGGCATTTTAGTCATTTTCCACCTCCCTACACTGTATTATCGCACTAGGGTGAGGATCCCCAGGTTAGAGTATCAAAACAGACATCGCCCAGAGATTGCAAAACAGGAATCAGGCTGAGATTCCTAGGTTTTGCACCATGGGCAGTGCATGGACCTTCTCCCAATGCATGTTAGGTCATTTTGGACCCCCAGGGGTATACTTTGCACTGGTCCTTGTGGATTTTCAATTGGGCCCACCACTTAGCTGTCAGAGACTGCCCAGGCAGCCTAGTAAATAGTAACTGTGGGTTTCTTTAGATGCAAATCTGAGTTTTGGCTGCCTCCAAGGATGGATTTACATATGAAATGGTAATCCAAGGCTGCTACCACCTGGGGCTAGGTCTCATGCAGCCAGGGCTTGCAATCAGGACTCCAAACAGCCTGGTTTCAGTGTAACATAGCAGTGCAGCCAAGCACAGTTCTGTTTTCTGTTCCAGATGTAAAAACAGATGTGAAAATCATCATAAAAACCTCAGATCTTCCATGCATCATGCTTGCAGGGCAGATCTGGGATAGTCCATGGCAGTCCCCAGCTGTTCTGGGCTGCCAATGGCCAGAAACCCAGCAAATCACGAGAATCAAAGAGAGCAGCAGGTATGAGCATATGTGTTTATACTTGCACAGGTCTGAGAAGGCACAAAACCAGGGCCTTGGGGTGTAGGGCTGCTCCCTCCTTCCTTCTTCTGCTCTTTTCTTCTTCTTCTTCCTCTCTTTTCTCTCTTTTCTTTCCTCTCCCTTCTCCAATGATTTGAACAGTAGCCAAGGGTTTAAAATGAACCCAAGGCACTGGTATTTATAGCCCAACCCATGACTAGGGTCTGTTTGGCTGCTAAGGCCTATTTCCAAAATGCATTTTTACTTGCATTCTCAGCCATTCTGGGCACTCAGGTAGGGTCCACAGTGATCCAAGGGTATGAGGTGGTCCCTCAGACTCCGCTCAACCTATGGAGGGTGCCCATGTCCAATATGGGTGGTCCCCATAGATTAAATCATTAAAATAATGCAGTTTTGCACTCTGGGCGATGTCTCTGGGTGATGTCTGCATCACCCAGAGAATTCACCAAGGCTGAATCTCTGTGGGCATGCACAAGGGTTTGACCTAGGGTCAGGGCCTTGTACCCACATGTCACTTAGGGTCTTTTACACACATTTTTAAGTGTGGGTCCCATATTTATGGGGGGGAGAGAGAATACCTGGAGTCCAGGCAATACATTATGTTGTGAGCTGTACAATTTCAGGGATTAGCTGTCCATCTTCTGACAGGTATGTAGGAAGACATACACAGGGTTTCTTCATCAAGTTTAATCACTGGAGTGATACTCCAGAGTGTGCTTGGATGCTATGTCTAGGGTTCCTGCCCTTCAGTCAAGATTCAAGTCAATCAGGGGCAGGGTTTGACAGTATTATTAGCCCTGTGGCAATAATAAACCGAAGCATGCGACTGAAGTGGATGGCAGCCCATTAGGGATTCGAACCCTAAAGATAGTCTTCTCCCGTATTTGCATACCGTTGTTAGCTTAGATTCATTTCTTTTGTTCGTAGTTTAAAATTAGATTTATTGCACTTTAATTTTTACACTTTCATCTAATCATCTTAGTAATTTAGCCTTCTAGTTCCCCGTAGATAGACCCCTTACTTGCTACTTGCTAGATTAATTTACGGTTTTATTTTTGACCGGTTAATGTCATTGATCATATTTTGGTGCCGTTGCCGGGGAACCGAAGCACGGTTGCTAAGATTGATTGAGTTGTGTTGTGTTACTTTGTTTTAGTTTTAATTTTATAATTTCAGAATTTTTATTTATTTATTTTTTAATCTCTTTATTAGGTTAATTTTAGTATACCTAACATTCTCTTTGTTTGTGCAGGAAGCCGAGTAGATCGAGTAAGGACAAGCTGTCCATTTGGTTTACTTTTAATTCCTAGACTTTATGGAATTAGGGTTATTTTATGTAATTTTTTTTAATTCCAGCATTAGATTGGGTGTTTAGGTTTAATTTTAATTCCCCCAGCCCCTTAAGATCATATGTGTTACCGTTCATCGGGGGTAGCACGTGGAATTCCGCAACCGCCAACACAAGGTAAGTATTTTCGTTAGTTTTAAATTAGCTTTTTTTTTTTTTACTTTTTAGTTCTGATTTTTATTTTTATTAAGTGCTTTTTTATTAGTTATCACGTTTTAATTTTTGTTTAATTAGCACATTCAACCAGTGTTGTGTTTTATTCATGGTCAGCGTTCTTTGCACCCCAACCTGACTTCCCTTGACCTAGAAATAGAGCGATCTGTGGCTAGACATAAAGATTAGGATAATAATAATAAAATGGGTGATGAAAACTAGCCAAGAAGGCCGCTAAGTGAGCACTTCACTCCAACTGCCTATACCCCTGCGTCTTGTATTCAGTTGCCTGTCATTCAGGCCGCTCAATATGAGATCAAGTCCAGCATCATACAGATGTTACCATCCTATTATGGACTTGCTAATGAGGAGCCTTACAAGCATCTTGGTGAGTTCTTAGAGGTATGCTCTACTGTCAAAATCCAAAACCTCTTTGAAGATGCCTTAAAGTTGCTTCTGTTCCCATTTTCCTTAAAGGACAAAGCCAAACACTGGCTTCATTCCCTAGATTCGGTTAGGATTTCTACATGGGCGGGAATGCAGCAGGAATTTCTGAAAAAATTCTTCCCCATTAGTCGGACTAATAACCTTAGGCGAGCCATTACTAGTTTCTCCCAATTAGAGGGCGAACGATTTCATGAAGCATGGGAAAGACTTAAGGATTTACTTCGGAAGTGCCCCAACCACGCTGTCCCGAAATGGCAGTTAGCTCATTATTTTTATGATAGTCTCCGTGATCGATATAGGCAGATGGTGGACTCCTCTTGTGGAGGAACATTTATGCACAAGAATGAGACTGAAGCATGGGATCTTTTTGAAACCCTTAGTGAGAATTCCCAACATCATGCTTCAGCCTCATGAACTGAGATTCCACACATAGGGCAACCAAAGAAGGGTGGTGTCTGTGAGATCAATCCAACTGTTGAGATGGCTGCTAAGGTTGACATGCTGTCCAAGAAATTAGACTATTTGATGTCTATAGGACAGCATCATATGTCCCCTTTCCCAACGAGTTTCCCTCCACCCAATCAGACTGAAGCCTGTACCCTATGTGCTAGCCCTAGTCACTATGTGATGAACTGCCCTTCGGCTGTAGAATACCCTGAGTTTGTTCAGGATCAGGTGCAAATGGCTCAAAGTTTCCCTATATCGGGTAATGATCCCTTTTCCAATACCTATAACTAGGGATGGCGAAACCACCCAAACTTTTAATGGAGAAACTCAGTACCTAATAATCCTCCAAACCCGCCATATAGGTCACCATTTAATGTTCAATCTAATGCCTATAGGGGTGGACAACCACTATGTCCTTAACCCCAACATAATCAATCCTTTGAGGAGAAGGTGCTAAAAGCATTAAGTGGGCTTGAGCAGAACACACAGCTGCTACACTCACATACTCAGTCCATTAATAAGCTAGAGAACCAATTGGGTCAACTAGCTGATGCTATAAGTAGGAGGGAGGCTGGCCAATTTCCAAGTCAGCCAATAGGTAGCCCAAACAGTCAAATAGGTCCAGGGAAAGAACAGGTCCAATTGGTCACAGTCCTGAGGAGTGGCAAAAGGGTGGAAAAACCTGATGCACCCTTAGCGACTAATGGGACGCTGCCCAGTAGTTCTCAAGGTTAGGGAGAGGCTAATTCAACCCGAGAGAAATCCAGTGGTGATGTAGACACATATGATTTCATTACTGAAACACCACCTGTGAAACCCACTCATTAATTCCTAAGGAAGGGGCTGCACATTCCTATTGTGGAGGGACTATCACCTGATTCTTACATTCCAAAGGTCCCTTTTCCCCAAGCCCTTCGGACACCATCTTACCCCCTTCAGGGTAAACAGGGTGAAAAGATGCAAGAGATGATCGACTAGTTCCAACAAGTTTGCATCAATCTCCCCATCTTGGATGCTATCAAGCAAGTTCCCGCTTACGCTAAATTTTTAAAAGACCTCTGCACCCAAAAGCGTAAGTTGAGAACTCAAATCCCTAAGACTGTCCATTTGCGCTTCTTATTTCTTGCATCATTGGAGATCTGTCCATAAGTAGGGCACTACTTGATTTAGGGGCTAGTGTGAATATCTTGCCTAGTTCAGTCTATGATAGATTTGGTTTAGGAGATTTAAAACCCACTGAGGTTATCCTTCAGTTGCCTGATCGTTCAATCAAAACACCTCGTGGGTTGTTAGAAGATGTTTTAGTGAAGGTGGAAGAATTATACTTTCCTGTGGATTTTCTTGTCCTGGATATGGATATGGCCACCACAGCCAAGCTTCCCCCTATCATTTTAGGGCGCCCCTTCTTAACTACAGTAAATGCTTGCATAAATTATTGATCGGGTGCCATGGACATCTCTTTTGGGAATAAGAAGCTTAGGCTCAACATCTTCAATGCATCCTTAGGTTCCTTTAGAGAAGAAGAGTGCTTTTTGTTGGATTTATTAGATGAAATTGTGGCTGATCACACTTCTCACATGCTTATTGATGACCCTTTGCAGCACTATGTGATTCTTGGAGATGAGTCTAAGGCATACACTGAGGAGGTGAATACTTTGCTAGATTCCTCGCCCTCTTTAGAATGGCCACCTTGGACAATTAGGTTTGAGCCGCTCCCTCCTTTGGTTACATCTCCCCAACCTTCTTCTAAACCGGCTCCTTGGTATGATTTGATCCTTAACCCTCCGTAAGTTAGTCTGAGTTTGGCTAAAAACTCTAAACTTAGTGCTCTATGGGAGGTAACCCACTATTTTTTCTTTAGTACTTTTGTTTTTTTTTTTGTGTTTGTTTGTTTGTTTTTGTTTATTTTTTTTAGGTAGCTGCTACTGATTGCTGGATGCACTGTTCTGCCATATATTGCTAATTTTTGGTACTCTCCTTCCCTGATTCTTATTTTTATTCTTCTGCATGCATTGAGGACACTACATACTTTAAGAGTGGGGGAGTGGAGATCGATTGGCAGATTCTTATTTTTTGGCTTTTGATAAGTTTTACATGTCTCTCTGTTACTTTGATGCGAAACACGGGAGAGAGAGACTTAGGAACCCTAATCTGAAGTAATGAAAACCCTGTTGAGAGGACAGTAGCTAGTATGTGTCCTAAGGTGGGTTTTGACTCAGACAATAAGAGCCCCACCTGGCTGTCTTGTGTTTCTTTGAGCTTTTGGCTAGGAGCTGATACCAAGTTTAGTTTTGGTGTGACATAAAAATTAAAAAAAAAAAAGAGAGAAAAAGAAAAAGGAATAAATAAAAGTAAGAGTTGAATTCCTTAGAGCTAGACCAGGAACTCCACCTCAGGAAGCGAGGTGACTTGATCGACATTCCTTGGGGTGAAACCTCTAAAAAATAACTCTAACATCACTATCCTTGTGGATATATGTAAGAAGCAAAGCTACCAAGTAGCTCGGGTGTCTTATGTAGTGACCCTGCATGGCATTTGAGGAATAGTAGTGGAGTAACAAATGGAGTTCATTGTGAAAAAAAAAAAAAAAGAGAAGGAAGAAATGTCATTGCCTTGATACAATTGTATGGTAAAAAATGCTCCAAAGCCTAAAGTCCTTGGTGCCCTTGACGTCATGAGTGGTCTTACCTTAAGTAAGGTGGTGTTTGGAAGATATGGGGAGATTCCCTAATTAGGATGTGTACCTATTGCTAGAATCAATATTGGGTATTAAGAGCTTAAGTGTGGGGGTACCTGTGTCTTCTTGATCTTAAGTAGAACATCTTAATTTCGGGTTTGGTGTGTGCTTCTTACCCATTGTCAAAATTTAAACTTGCAATCATGAATTTTGTGTGTATATTCCCTGCAAACACTCACAAGACAAAACTCGTCCACTAGGGGTAACCTAGTGGTTTAAAGGCTTGTTGCACATGCTAAGTGCAACCGTGATTCCTACGAAAGTGAGTTAGGGTTTTGTTTTCTTTATTTTCTTTTTGCTCGAGGACTAGCAAAATCTAAGTGTGGGGGTATTTGATGAGTACATTTATGTGTGAAATTATCCCATGTAATTTTACATTTTTATCTACTTAGAATGGAGCTATTCGGGTACTTTTCTGTATTTTCAGGGTACAAAGGTATTTTTGACATATTGAAAATATTGGACAACAAGTGCACTTTCAGAGCCTAAATTGAGAAAATCAAGTTGGAGGAGTTCAATGCTACCCAAGCCCGGCTCAATGAAGACCTCTTGTATTTTTGTGTTCAAGGGGTGGTCCCCACCTAGTTCCATCGAATTTGGTCTCAGGGGTAAAAATGTAAAAAGGGTGTTACAGTGTCATGCACGTAGAAGATGCTGAATGGAAGGATTTGATGAAATCTAGGCACCAGTCTATCCATGGATCAACTCATATGTGATCAAGGGCGAGATGGGAAGTTTCACTGTAGACCCAAGGGCATAACCATAATTTTAAAAAATTAGGAAATTTTCAGAAGATATCCGATATTGGGTTCATATCGTTTGAAATATTAATTGGAGCAACTTTAATTCTCAGATTGAGTCCATCCGGGCTCAAGATGGAGAGATAGTTTTAAAAAGATGGTTTTGAACAAATTAGAATTTAGGTTAAATTCCCATCTCTCCTCATTCTCTCAATTCTCTTTTCTCTCTCCTATTTCTTCTCTTATTCCTAAAATCTCTCTTTCCTCTCTCATCCCACTACGGTTTCTAAATCCCTTCTCTTTTAAAAATATCCCTCTCTCTTAAAGATAAATAAAAAAGGGAAACATAATCTCTCTTAAACACTCTCTTTTCTAAACTTTCTCCCCTCTTTCCTCTAATTCCCTCCATATACCACCCACGGCTCCCCCATATTTCCTAATTTCATTCCATTTTTCTCTCTCTTCTCTCTAATATCTCTCCAACTTTCAAATCTCACACAATCTCTCCCTTCCATCCACAATTTATATAGCAGCCCCTTCCATCTTCCACCATACTTCTTCTCTTCTCAATCCCTTTCTTCTTCTTCACGTTTTATCTTGGGAGCCCAAGTGGAGAGCAGCCTTGCCATCACCATTTCAGTAGCTTTGTCTTCAATGCATTGCAGCCTCATCACGAACCAACAATTTTATCTCCATGGAAGATCATCATTGCTGCCCCCTGTCTCTTAGCACCATGATCGGCTAAGTTCTTTCTATCTTTCGGTGTAAATGAACTAATGGTGTATGCTATTTAAAATTTTGGTTTGCATTCTTGATTGCTTGATGTTGAGACCCCATCCCTATTTGGATAACTTTAATAGATATATTTAATTAGAAAATTCTGTTTTTGTGATTCATTTCAAGCAATGGTATTTTGTTCTTGTATGGCTGTACCGATGATGGATTATAGCTGAATGAACTAAGCGTGACAAGCCCTATAAGTGAAGGACGATAGTACTCGTCCAGATAGTCCATACCTAGGAGGAACCCTACATTCTGTGGTATTATTAGGCCTGTGGCTATAATAAATCGAAGCATACAACCGAAGTGAATGGCAGCCTATTGGGGATTCGAACCCTAAAGATAGTCTTCTCCCGTATTTGCATATTGTTGTTAGCTTAGATTCGTTTCTTTTGTTCGTAGTTTAAAATCAGATTTATTGCACTTTAATTTTCATCACTTTCATCTAATCATCTTAGTAATTTAGCCTTCCATTTTCCCGTAGATCGACCCCTTACTTGCTACTTGCTTGATTAATTTAGGGTTTTATTTTTGATCGGTTAACGACACGATCATCCAATGACTAACCACGGGGATAAATGTGTTCTCATGCTTTGTGTGTGTGCATGAAAGTAGCGTAGGAAAGTGGCTATCATCCAATCTTAGAGTACTTATTATAATGTGCCCCACCTCCCCGAGGGTAGAGGCACAACAAGGAGTACCCTCATTGTTTGATTTCACTTCGAACATGATGCATGATACAGCTAGTAAAGCAAAAGGGTTAGCCAAACATATTATTATACAAACAATGCATATGGGATAAAATTCCTACATTCAACGGTAGCATCTAATATTGAAAGCTTGACCATAAAAAATCTCCAGTGGAGTCACCACTGTGGGTATTATGATCGGACCCCCCCGAAGGAAAAATAAATTCCTCCACTCCCGAGGTGGGGGTGGTCTTTTGCGATCTTTTTATGTGGTTTATAGTATGGTTCTTTGTTTAGATTCATGGATGAAAATGGGGGGATGGGGTCATGCTTCATATACATTGAAAAAATAGGAGTCGCCACCTAGCTAGGGTTGGGGCCTAGGACCCAACAAGTGGTAGCCCAATCTTTCGCCACTGGAAAGGGCTACATGATTCCAAATAGTCTGGTTACAGATTCTGAGTAAGTGGATAGGTTACGAGGATGGGAATGTATTAGCATCCCCACCTCACTCGGTTAAACTAGTCTTTATACTAGATGCTAGATTTCGAATGTTCTCCCACAGTAACATTTCCTATACCAACATGCCTGGCGAAATCATGATGCATCAAGTGTTAAGAAAGAAAAAGCAAACATCCTATTTTATGATTTAGAAAGTATTATGTTATATGCATGCCCAAAAATACGGGCTAATTTGAATTTTTGGATAGAGGTCAGGAACCCGAACCCATACCCACTAGTGCCTTGTGGTGCATCAGCCCAGTGTTTGAGATGAATGATGTAAGCCCGGTAGTAAGATCCTACACACTGTTAATAATGCAAACACCAAATCCTTGCAACTATACCATTCATCACCAAATGTACAGCCTAAGATAGGTATTACCCCTTGATTTCTAAGGCCCTACCCGAATACATGATACATTAGGTCTAAGAAGCATATAGATGAATGGTCACGCGAAGGCCTTGGCCTATGGTTGATCTGACACAAAACATCAGAGTGCTTTCAGCCTGTTTTGTGTTTGAGATCTGACTAGGATTATAATTAAGTTCTAGTCTAAGTTGAGATTGGATTATACAAACCCTCACATGTGATGATGAGAACTCAATTCCATACATGCATGTTAAATCCCAACCCAATGGTCGAATTCTGCTACTCTGGCAGATTGACCCCTATTTAATTAAAATGGTATAACTTCATCATACAAACATCATTTGCTTTGATTCCAATTTTTTTAGAAACTAGATTAATAGAGATTAATTTTATTAGAAGGAACCGTTGTCCAATTCTGTCTCCAGGTGATCTGGAATTTCACTTCAAGTTGCTATCATGGATTGAATTCTCCTATTCTGGCAGATTGACCCTTGGTAAGTTAAAATGACATAACTTAACCATGTGAACTTTGATTGCCTTGATTTTTAATCTGTTTGAAACTAGACTCATAGGGCTTCATTTGGTTAGAAGAAACCATTTTCCAATTCTCCTTCCAAGTGAGATGAAATTCAACTTCAAACCCAAACTTTCCTGCTATTGCTGTCTCTAGTCGATCCACACTGGTCAATCTAGATCAACCAGTCCAATTGACCAATGCTGCTGTTATGTGTATTTTTCACCTCTGATGTGTGGGGCCCAGTGTCCCACACCCGGAATCATCTCCCCGCACCTAAATTGACCCATGGAAATATTGCCCCAGTAATGTGACCATGTGGGGCCCACTTATAGGCCTAGGTGCATAAGAATGGAGTGTAGAATGTGTTTCTTATTTAGAAGATCCTAGACAAACAGGCCTTAAGGCTAGTGTCTATATAAACCACCCTAAGCCTCTATTGACAACCCTGTTCATTTCGTTGAGAGGAGAGAAAAGAGAGAAGAAGAAGAAGAAGAAGAGAAGGAGAAGAATTTCGGATTGTCCTTCTTGCACTTGGATCATCAGGTAACACTCCATAAGCCCTTCTCCTATATTGTATATGTTGTACTCTTGATCAGATTTTGATCATTCTACTGATTCCTCTTATCTAGCCATGATCCACCATGTCTATGTGATGTAATTCATGAGTTTACCCACTTAGGAACTAGGATCTTTACATGCATGTTGAAATCTATCATTCTAGACTCTTCATCTACTTCTTCCTATTCCCAGATTGTTGTGGCTACCATTTCAGCTTATAGATGATCATTTTTCATACCATATAGTAAGCTTAGAGTGTAGCTCTATGGTGTAGGACATGTTTTCCTTGCATGCATGTTGAATCCATGGCCTAATACTTATAATAGTGGTGTTATAGTGTAGTTCAAACCCTTCCATAGATGAATTCTACAATTCTTTAAGTATGAAACCCATGCATGATGGCTATGTTGAGTCATGAACCCCAAGATCACCGTGCATGTTCAATATGCTCATTTAACCATAAAATCCAGCTTAAATATGACCTACTTGGGTTTGCTGATCATGAATCCCAACTCACTTTGAGTAAAAACGAGCCAAATCCTCAGAAGATATCAAATTTCTTGGGTTGTACAATCACTGGTCGATTGCCACTGGTCCATTGGATGGACCAGTACCAATCGACCACTACAGGAATCTTGGACCTGTGTTGCCTCTGACCTACCCCAAGGTCTGGAACACCTTGCTAAGAGCCTTTTGTGTGATCCATGTTGTGAACCATGCCATTCCAGCCCTATTCTTGTATTTTGAGCAATGGGTTGGTTGCCACTGGTCCATTGGAACCAGTACCAACCTTGATTGAAAAACCTGACCATAGCATATGGAATTGCTTAGAACAGTACCTAGGGGACCCCTTGGTGTGAAATCATGAACCCTTTCTCAATTTTTTCTACTGCAGCCCTACTGGTCCATTGCCACTGGTCCATTGGATGGACCAGTACCAATCGACCAGTACTATTGTTTTTCCAGTTTTAGGTCTAGCCCAGGTTTGGAAACTAAACCAAGGATACCCCTAGTCTCCTTAGGTAATTTAATGCGTATTAATATGTAATTCTAATTTATTTACCTTAGGCTTTAACAACTTGCCCGGCGACACCTATCGAAGTGCTTTTGAGAACCGACAGTCCTTTGAGCAAGTGGAGCATAGCTAAGGTGAGTGGATATGAATCATTATTGTAGGTGTAATGCTGCTAAACACTGTAAAGATAATTAAATGCTTTTCTTTCTTTTAAATTGCTATGAATTTATGAAATCAATGATATAAATGTGGAAATGATTATGTTATGTTGAAATGTTGCATTATGACGAACTGCATGATATTGAATTGCTAGTCTAGATGTCGTATTCGGGCTTGGAAATGAAGGGTATGGTGCGCCGTAGTATGGGATGCGGGAGCACTGTACACTTCGTACTTGGAATTACTAGATTAGATGCCGTAGCTGGCTGAGAAATGAGGAGTGTGGTGGCCCGTAGAATGGGATGCGGATGACACCACTCAACTCATACAATGTCATATAGAAACATGCGGCTAGGGTATATCACTACCTATACTACGAACCCTTACCAATAGGGGTTAAGGTGTTGGATACCATAAATGTGCGAGGCCAATGTCCTAAGGGGCATTGCTCGGTCTGTTGGCTCATTGGGTCACCAGGACAGGTGATGTCTGTTTGCCCATCAGTTAATAGGGCTGGTGGTAGCACAATGGCAACATAGGGAGCTGGTCGGGCTGAGAAGGGATGCCGGAGGCGACTGGTCTTCTCCGACAACTCAATGGATGTATCGCGAGAAGGGGTTAGAAGCCCGCACCAGGTATAGATGTATTGGGGATTGTAGTAGTACTTATTTACCTAGTGACTTAGTTTTGTTGGTAGGTAGACTAGTGAATAAAACTGAATCTCATGCATATAGGATCATGTTGTGTTGCATTTGCATGCATGATTTATTATTCATTTGCTGGGCTCAGTGGAGCTCATCCCTCGTGAAATCTTTCTTTTTAGGTGATTTTGTAGGTACTGGTTTACATATGAGCAATGAAGCTGTTGATGGAAATGTTGACCTTCCATACTCTGCGGTTTTGTGAAGACCTTGTGATTATATAAGCTTCCTTCTGTTGGATATGTAATTATCTGGATATTGTACTTTGAGCATAAATGGATATGTATATGGTATAACATAAGTACTTGGGATTTTATTGTAATTAATATTATCCATCTATGGGTAGTTCTTATCTTTTGTTGCCCTCTGATATACTTTCATTATATATCTACCCTTATTGGTGGTTTGTGACATGTAAGTACAGCTTCTGGATCCTGGAGGATTGCTGGATATCATGGGATATCCGGGTAACTTGCTTAAACCTCCTAGGGGGTGGTTTGGGGTGTGACATATTATGTACACTAAACAGAATAGTTTAATAGTCTACATTGTGCCAAAATAAAAGGAAAAAGTAAAAATGTATACTTGTAAGCAAAACCGATGAAAACACGACCAATGTAAGATATAGAATGTCCCCTGACTCAGGTGGAGACAAATGATTAAATTATCCTTTGTTGGATAGAATAACACCTACAAAGGTTAGGTTGGATGTTCAATATTTAGGTACAGTAACGATGTCATGACAGATTTGTAGCCAAATGCTTGATCCTCAAACAAAGTAACAGCGTCATGGAAGATTTGGTAGCCAAATACTCAATCTTTGGATAAAATAATAGTGCCACAAAATATTTGGAAGCCAAATGCTTGATCTTCGGATAGAACAACGATACTATATGGGACTCATGGGATCCATAGAGGTAAGGTATGGGAATGGGTTGGATAGTCAGACTCGAGCAACTCAGACTATGGACAGGGTAACAAAACTAAGGATTTCAAAGCAAGGGATGGGGTAGACCCCGGGACAAGCAAAACAGGGCTTCAGACACTGAAACAGGCCAAATATGACTTTGGGGGCACACTTTTTGAAAAATAGTGGATGTTCCAAATGAAGGAGGGAGCCCCTATTTATAAGGGTCCTAGGTGCTTTGCGGCGCTGCATAAACATTCTGCGACATCGTGACCTAAATTTGAATCACTAAGTTGTCGCAGCTACGGTGGATCAGTAATTCAAATTTATGATTTACGATGCTGCGCAACTGAGATTCTCTGGCTGAAGGGTATTTTTGGAGAGGTTTTGAGGTCTCGGGGGGTCTTCGAGAGACACCGTCAATCATCTGTGTCCTGTTGTCGTCATTGCCGAGGGGTGGCAAAATATAGTGTCTACAACGGTAAAAAGAGCCTTTGAGCCCTTGATAAAATAATTGCCATTAGAGAAAAGGGAGAGGTCCCTAGACAACTCTCGGACGATGGTGCGTCGTATTGACCGAAGAGCGATTAAGAGAGTGCCATATTGACCGAATAGTGTTCTAGAAATTGATCACAATGCCACCACGCGAAGTGAAGTCCCACTAGTATAGCGAGGGTAACCTTCTAGAGGAAAATCCAACACATTAGGCCCACCCAGAGGGCATTCAAAGAGGAGAAGTACAAGACAAATCAAGGAAACACGAAGCAGTAACTTCATTACTACGATAGAAACTAGCGAATTGTAACAATAAGGAAGATGGTGTTAAACACCTGTGAGTGACGAAGACGGTGGTACCACCCTTAAATAGAAGAATCAACGATCCAAATCCGCACAGGTGGATGGAGGAGATCCCATGACTCCTCGCTTCATGAAAAATTCCTCTGATTTCCAAGGGAGTGGGTGACGTGGTATCACCCCAAAAGCTAATTCAGAACTTCACCATTAAAAGGACATGACCTCGAGAATATGCGTACAAAGTTTCAACTGAAATGCCCCAACAACAGCGTTAAGAACATTCAATTCAAATCTTAAGTCCTAGAATGGTATTTAATAGGAAAACATTTATTGCTCAGGTTCAAGATTCTTAGGTGAGCGGAACAAATGACCAACTTCCGCAAAACCAATAAGAACAAAGGGTAAGAGCCCCAAACATAACTTAAAAAAAAATTAAAAGGCATATACATGTAACATCAAAAAAAAAAAAAAAGGAGAGAAAAGAAAAAAAGAAGAGCAAAATGAAGAAAAGGAGCAAAGCGGCATCAGCAGAGACTTCGAACCCGACCATAAGGCTGGCTCGATTATCAGGTTCAGCATTGTTGGTATCGGCATCCACATGTCGAGACTCGGGGGGCACCTCAGGCTCTTCATGACTACCATCTCGGGGGTCAGTAGGAACATTGGTCTCGGTGTCAAAGGCATCAAGCTTCGAGAAGTCAAAGTTGGGCATCAATCAAAGGATTAATTCCCGAACCTCAACCTTGCCCTCAGAATAAGAAAACTGGCTGGCCTAACCTCCTCTCTAAAAGCTTCAAAAAGGCCCTAAACTCGTCCACCGTACGGGCTTTGGCAGCCACCACTTCATGGGTCACTATTGCCTCCACAGACTGCAACATCACCTCCGCAATATGTAAGTTTTCCTCGCCTGCCTCGGCCCTCTTCTTGGCCTCCATTCGTAGCTTATCAAACTCGTTTGCCTGGTTCCAAGCCCTCTCAAACTGCCCAGCGAAATGCTCCATTTTCTCTTGTGCTTGCTCGAGCTTCTCTCTGAGCTCTTTTGTCTTTTATTAAGCCTTCTTCCAGTCATTGGAGAGCAGTGTTAGGCGAGCCTTATCTTGGGTCACCACCTCGGTTAAACTCTGAACCAAAAGCCTCTCCATAATGATTCTCAAACAAGTCCCGAGCTTCCAAGATCTTCATAAACCAATCACACATCTCCATCAAAGCAAAGTGGCCCGAAAAGAAGTCCCATATGAGGTAAGAACATAGGTGGAAAAAAGAATAGAGAAATAATGGTAACTTACCCCAGAGATGTATGCCAAGATCTAGCCATGCAAATCCCAGTGGTCCAACATCTTAAAGTTTGCCTGATTTAGAGACACCTAAAGATGGTGAGGTGGCTCCTCTACAGACTGAGGGATGCCCCTCGCACCACCCACAGGGCTGGCATCATGCCTCCCCTTAGAAAGGAGAGGTAATCTCCAAATTATCGGATAAAGAAGCCTCCCCATCCATGTTACCGACTTCTTGAACCACAATATTCACAGGGATCTACAGCTCAGAAGAAGCCCCCAGTGTCGGTGGAACCTTAGTTCTTGGAGCATCATTATCAGCATGGGGAGACGAATCCCCATCATAAGGCCTTCCTGTCTCTTTAGGTAAGATGATAGTTCACTGGCGTTTCGACGATTCCCCGACCTCATGAGTAGACCGCCCCGATGGGCCCCCTCTTTTCATTTATCCCAACCACCCTCTTTGTTGCAGCCTTTTTCAGTTCTTCCCTAGTAAGTCTCACTTAAAAAAGGGAAAGGGGAGCAAAAATAATCAGCATCAACAAAAAGGGTGTAACCCAGTGCACGAGGCTCCCACCACTGTGGGGTCTGGGGAGGGTCATAATGTATGCAGCCTTACCCCCGCTTTCGTAAAGAGGCTATTTCCAGACTAGAACCTGTGACCACTTGGTCACAATGGAGCGACCTTACTATTTTACCAAGGCCCGCTCTCTAATCAGCATCACTAATGAGGGAAAATTGAGTTATAACAAGCTAAGATTATCCCTAGACTCACTCGACTTCCTGTGCTCATCAACTCCCTCTAAGGACTCAAACACCAACCGATCGACCGGCTGGGCTTCATTTATTATGATGTCCAAATCAACCATCTCCGTTAGAGAAAGGAGTGGCATTTGGTTGACTTCCTTGTACCGCCCCTCGGACATAGGGTGCCACACAATGTTGAAGGGGACAGGTTTCCCACTAGACAGTCGGGCTGGGAAAAAATGTATTTCTTCTTCTAACTCTTATTAGGAGTAAATTCTTGACCAACCCTTTCATCACTCCAGTCTGGTGACTGATATAATACCACTAGCCCTGAGCCATGAGTGTGCGGCAATAAACAAAATGCTTAACAGAAGGATCAATCTTAAAAATCTCGCAGGCAATTATAAAGCCCGCTATGATCATCCACGAATTAGGTACTAACTGGGCAGGAGCAATACTATACAAACCTAGTACTTTAGCGATGAAGGGGTGAATAGGAACCGTAAACCCCAATCAGAAGGCTGATTTGTATAAACAAACCTCCCTGGGGGCACTAGAACACGCCCTCCCATCTGAAGAAGGGAGCTTGAGCCTAATTGACTCGCGAATATGAAAGCTAGATCAGAGGTTCCCGATTCCTCCTCATTCATTATGTTGACTGTTGAGATAAGAATACCGGCTCGGTCAGAATGAGCTACAGCAATCGTGCAATCCAGGCCCAGCTCGAGAGGACGATCGAGGGACAAAGGTATCATTGCACATGACCAACGAAGGAGATATCCTATGAAGCTTATGTAGGACACTCCAAATCTACCAGGGATTGACATGGTCCTAGACTTCCGCCCACGTCACGCCTAATCAGGCGCGTGGGAATCGACGAATAAACATTATCTCCGGATTACACTCTCCAACGATCTCACTCCACTCCGGGATTTCAGCTTCCCTATTCCGGCACAACTCGGACTCTCCACCACCTTAAATAAGGGAGGTAACACACGTCTAAGCCATTTGAATTCTAATTTTTTTGACTATTGCTCAGGGATCTAACTTAAGCTTCGGAGTGAGATCAACGGCCTGACCCGATACTCTCTGCTAATCCTTGTCTTGCAGGAAGGATCCGCTTCGAGAGGATTTCTAACGCAACAATTTGACGCCGTCTGTGGGAACGATACAGTACTCAAAGCCTTAGACTCTCTGTTTAACTGAACTTGAGATCATGGCCGGAGAACCCAATATCGTTCCATCCAATGCTCAAGCCCCACCAGCCATAGACAACCCGCTGACTCGTCAGACGACGAAGAACACCCGGGGCACGCGGGAATGCAGGAATGAAGACCTAGCAACGGCGGATAACAACTGCTTCCGTCGACCCTTAGTTACCCACGGTAGAGGAAGGGGCAAGAACTCAACCCTCTGCCACATTAGAGGCTGACCCAGCGGCGACTCAGAATCAGAGCCAGACCAGCCACGGCGTTCAGGCTTTGCCACCTCTGCCACCGGTGCCCCAAGGATTTGTCCCCGAAGCACATCCTGGAGCGCCTGCCAATATCGGCCAGATCCAGGACCTACAACTGCAAGTTTTGAACCAGAGTGGGATTGTGAGGGAGATAGCTTGTGAGGTGCAGGCGTTAAGGACAGCCACTGCAGTAGCCACTGCGGCTGCAGGTCTGCCACTAGCACCGATACCACCACCGGCACCATTGCAACCTCATGTACTCCCAAGAACTGCCTGGGAGAATTCGAGGATAGCGAGAGACGACATACGAGCATCAGGAAGTAGAGCAGGGTCATCACACCCATCCAGGTCAGAGCTACCTCCTCTAGGAACAGTGTGTACAGGGAACCTACCTACCCAGAACAAGCCCTCGTGTGTGGAAGATCAATCAATTTCCACCAGCCGAAGAATTCACAGCCGGTCCGAAAGAACTCATTCCAGGGCCTTAGACATACGCACTGATCGAGTAAACCCACCAAGGCTACCCCACCCAGATCTCAGTGACGAGTTGAATGCATATTGCACACGCACGAACGCCATCAACAACCAGGTTGAAGAAAGCGAGCTTGAGCGTAAGCTCAGGGAGATGAACACGAAAATTGCGTCCCTAGAGAGGGGGACAACCCCAGATGAAAGCTTCAGGCAGGGCCAACATCCCTTTACGAGGGAGCTCATGAGAGCAGAGCTTCCCAAGGGTTTTAAACCCCCCATGTTTGAGGCTTATGATGGGAAAGGTGACCCCAACGACCACATCAGCTACTTCAATGCCATGATGACAGTCTATGGTGGGTCCGATGTGGTGTCCTGTCGATCTTTCCCCACCTCTCTTAAGGGGCCTGCGGCATTGTGGTTTGCCAAATTAAAGCCTAACTCGATCCGAAGATTCACAGAATTGGCCAAAGCCTTTGTCAGCCGCTTACAGAGCAGTGTGAAGCAAAAGAAGACCGCAACCAATTTATTGGCTGTCAAACAGTGCTCTGATGAATCCATCAGAGATTATATCGCCCGCTTCATCGCGGAGAGCCTGGAGATTAAGGACCTGGACAATGCGATGGCTTTCAATGCCCTGCACAACGGAGTCAGCAACCACAATCTAGTAAAGTCGCTGGCACTAGATCCAGTGTCGACTATGCCACAACTACTAGATCGTTGTTACCAATACGCCAACATGTTCCATATCATGAAGGCGAGAAAAGCAGTGGATGGAAGAGCTCCCAAGAAGAAAAGGACGAGTGAAAAGGATGACAAGAGGGGGGACGACAAGAGAGCGAGGTCAGAGAGGGATTCAAGTCCCGAGTATACCCCGCTCAATACCACCAGGACTAAAATCTTGATGGAAGTATCAGATAGAGGGCTACTGCAACGGCCCCGGCCAATGTTTTCAAAATCGGCGGATCAGAATCCAAATAAATTTTGCGAGTTCCACCGAGAGATAGGCCATGACACAGAGGACTATAGACAGCTAAAGAGGGAAATAGAAGATGTGATCCAAAAAGGCCACCTGAGGCATTACGTCAAGGAGGTGAGGGATAACCCTCGAGGCTGAGAAACCACAAGGAATGACTGGCGAAGAGATGATAAAGCCCGAAGAGGGGGAGATAGGGATCGCCAAAGCGATCAGAGAAACAATCATCGGGAAGTCAGGAGAAATCAAGACAAGACCAACACATCCACAGCCCCGGCTATCCTCACCATCCTAGGAGGACCAGGGCAAGAGTCAACTCGCAAAGCTAAGGCAAAAGCAAGATTTGTGGCAGTAGTAGAGATCTCCGGGAAGAAAGCACGCACAGAGCCCGAGATCACTTTCTCAGATAGAGACATGGAGGGGCTGAGCTGGCCGCACAACGATGCTGTCGTGGTCTAGGCAGTTATAGCCAATCGACCCATCGACAGGGTCTTAGTAGATACAGGGGCATCCGTAGATATGCTATCTTACGATGCATATCTATAATTTAGGTTCAAGGATGGTACGCTGAAGCCTGAGACCGCACCCTACAAATTCTCGGGAGCACTAGCGCCAATTGAAGGGTCAGTAGAGCTCCTGATGATAGTAGGAACCGCCCCGTGCCAAAAAACCATGAAGGTAAACTTCATGGTCGTTCGGGCAGCAATAGCCTACAACGCCATATTAGGCAGACCAAGTCTGAACGAGTTGGGAGCGGTAGTTTCTACCAAGCACTTGAAGGTCAAGTTTTCCAACCTTAATGGCATAGGGGAGTGCCAGACAGAGCAGAAAAAAGCCAAGGAGTGCCACACAGCGTTCCTAAAGGGCATCAAGGGCAACTGTAGAGGAACAGCCTATCAGGTAGAGGTCGTTGACAACCGCAAAGGAGATAAATGCTATCAGAGGGGTGAACCAGTTGAGGAGCTCATGGAAGTCCAAGTAGATGAGCAGAACACAACCAGGACAGTTAAGATCGGGTCCTCATTCCACGTTGCGAGAACGAGAAGGCAGACGCACTGTCACGTTTGTCTAAAGAAGAACTAGCATAGCTCAACAGCTCAATATATATTGAACAACTTTATGGACCCGCTCATCTAGTTCGAGATGTCGTGTTGGTCGAGGTCGAGCCCAGCTGGATGGATCCGATGGTCACGTATCTGAAAGACAACATCCTACCCCAAGACAAAATGGAGGCACGAAAGGTCCGAGGTCGCGCCGCCCGATACACTTTAATAGAAGGAGAGCTTTACAAAAGGTCGATCATAGGCCCACTGTTGAAATGTCTAACTCCCACATATACCATGAACTCCTTGTCAGAGGTCCATCAAGGCATTTGCGGTAGTCACATGGGGGGACGCCACCTGGCCTACAAGATACTGAGAGCTGGACTCTATTGGCCCAACATGCAGAAGGAAGCCATCCAATACGTGAGGAGGTGCGAGCCATGTCAAAAGTTCGCAGACTTACCGCGGCAGCCCGCTATGGAGCTGGCCTCTATACTTAGTCCAATCCCCTTTGCTATGTGGGGGATGGACATATTGGGTAACTTCACTCCAGCTTCAGGGAATAGAAAATATCTCGTGGTCGCGGTGGACTACTTCACCAAGTGGGTAGAAGCTGAACCTTTAGCCAAAATCACGCGACAACAAATGGAGAAATTTTTCAGGGACAAGATTATCTACAGGTTTGGCCTGCTAAAGATCCTGGTGACAGATAACGGGAAATAATTTGACAACCAGCAGTTCGATGCATTTTGCGCCCAAAACGACATTAAACATTGAACGACCTCCGTAGCATATCCACAAGCAAATGGTCAAGTAGAAATCACAAACCGCACCTTGGTTGCAGGAATAAAGAGAAGGCTAACTGAAGCAAAGAGAAGGTGGGTCGATGAACTACCAAGTGTACTATGGTCATATAGAACTACAGTTCGAACGCCCACGGGGGAGAGCCCGTTCAGGCTTGCCTATGGAAGCGAGGCATTGGCTCTAGTAGAGGTCGTGGTAGGATCACTCCGAAGTTTAAACTTCAATGAAAGAACATACCAAGATGGGCTGAGGGCAAATCTGGATTTTCTAGACGAAGTCAGGGAGGACGCGCTAATGAGAAACGTGGCATACAAACAAAGAACGGCCCGTTATTATAATTCCAAAGTCAAGGAAAAGACATTCAGGGCAGGAGACTTAGTGTTACAAAAAGTTAGCGCCTCCCAGCCACAATACCAAGGCAAGCTGGACGTAAATTGGGAAGGCCCATATGTGATCTCCAAGCAGATCAGGCCAGGGACCTATCGCTTGAAGACCCCGGGGGGCAACAAGATACCTCGACCATGGAATTCAAAGAATCTGAAAATTTTTTATCAGTAAGTGATTGATGTAAAGTTATCATTGATCAATGCAATATCACTTCGTGGTTCAAATATTGTGCAAGCATCCACGAAAGCCTAGCGCGCAAGGGCTAGCACAAAAGTCTGACTCTCGTAGTCAGCACGAAAGCCTAGCTTGCAAGGGCTAACACGAAAGTCTGACTCTCATGGTCAGCACGAAAGCCTAGCTCGTAAGGGCTAGCATGAGAGTCTGACTCTCGTGGTCAGCACGAAAGCCTAGCTCGCAAGGGCTAGCACAAAAGTCTGACTCTCATGGTCAGCACGAAAGCCTAGCTCGTAAGGGCTAGCACCAGAGTCTGACTCCCGTAGTCAACACGAAAGCCTAGCTCGCAAGGGCTAGCATGACAGTCTGACTTCAGTAGCCAACACAAAAGCCTAGCTCGTCGGGGCTAGCACCCAAGTCTGACTCCCGAGGTCGTCACGAAGGCTCGAATCGTAGAATTAGAAGAAAGACATGGTCTCCTCAAGAATAGAGCTCAAACATCTGAAAAAGGAAATTCAAGACAAGCACAAGTAAAAAATAAAAGAATCTTTTATTAACCTCTTCAGAAATACAAGTACAGGCAAAGATCGCGATATACAAGAAAGTCACAGAGATCATTCTCGGTGCAAATACAGTAACCTGTAAGGAGAAAACGTGGAAAACTAAAGGTTCCACGGCCCTACAAGCCCAAGGATGAAGAGTCAGCACTGGGGGTCATCAAGGGTGAGACAGGAATAGCATTAATAACCGCAACATCGGACCGGCTGATACAGAGCCCATCAAAAGTCACGGCCCTTGAGTGACCCAAAAATTGGAGAAGACCGCCATACTAAATGGGATTCACCATGCAAATGCTCTGGGCCCCAAGAAGCTCAGTCATCCCCTCCTCCTCCTCAGCCAGGAAGAAGAGTTGGGGAGGAGTAAACATGAGGTGGCTTAGGGCCCTTCAGCAGCTTTGATAACTCCACATCCCAACCTTCCACGCACATTAACAGTGGAAAGTAGCGGCACCGATCTCCTCCAGATCTTCTACCCCTTTGCAGTAACCTTGCTACCCAGAAGAGATTGGTATGGAAGGAAACACAAAGGGGATGCTCCACGGCCAATTGCCCGAAGGACAGGACATGTCGAATCAGGATTGAAGCCGTGAGGTTCAATGTCGATGGAAGATTGAAGCATAAAATAGAACCAGACTAAGAAATAGCGGAGCCACGCGCAGCGGTAGGAGCATAAGTCCTTGGTAAGAATGAAGAATGGTGAACTAGTAGAGGGAGCCATGACCCTATGAACGATGAAAGAATTGAAGCAAGCAATTCCTATTTAAAGAAGAAAAATGACGGTTCGATAACCTAGACTACCTAGGAGGCATATAAAGCATCAAGGCACGTGGACTAATCCCGTGGGCTCACATTTTCTGAAGACATCGGAAAGGGTACGGGTGCAGAAGGATGACGGTTCAAAACTCGGAGTAACATAAATGGCAAGATACATTGTGGACCAAGTGGCCAGATCTTGCTAAAGCACACGCCTCTCCTAAATGCTAGAAGCGGCGTGAATACAGGAATGATGATTCAGTTCTCATATATCCAGCGACACGTGGTCATCCCACATTGGCCCAAGAAATAATTTAAAGAGAGTCATTATCGAGAAAGCAGTTCAAAGGTCAGTTCCCATAAGTAGCAAAAGAAATCATTTGTCAATCGAAAAGGAAAGGCAATAAAGGCCTACTCGGAGGATTCACAGAAGATATTTGGGGAAAGGCCCAATGTCATAATGATGCATGCGTCTCAAAGAAGGAGAAACATTAGAGTTTCAAAGAGAAGAAAGAACGGCGTGACCCGAAGGTCAACTAGCTCGAGCAAAAGAATTCTCGATCGAAGGAAGGAACACGTTCCAGTGCTTGAGAAGGGAGTTTCATTAAAGACAGAACCAAGTTTCTACATCTTCAAGACAAAAACAGGTCTCTACATCTTAAAAAAAAAAAAAAAAAACATCAAAGCCTTCAACTGCTAACGGGGGTATCGGAGATAGTGGCTGCCTCAGTGGGAGAAGGATCAGTCGAAGAAGGGTCCAACGAGAGGTCTGTAGAGGCCAAGGTCGCATCCATAGGGGGAGAAGGGGACATGACAGGCTCTTCCGAAGGAGCCACGACAGCGCTGGGAGGAGACGCCGGGGGAGGGAGATCCTCCTTGTCTACTAGATCTTTTGCGCCCTTGGGCATGTCAGGGATTGCAGGAACGGGGGGAACATAGTAACCGAAGCCAGAGTAGTCATATCCCAGGGTCGCCTCAAGGACATATTTCATAGTGTCATCAACCCCAGTCATGTAGCCCTTACGGCTCACCTCCTTCATACGCTCCCTTAATTCATCTGAGGACTTGAAGGCCTCCAGTGCCACCTTGATAGCCTCGTCGATAACTTGAGGCTGCTTCTTCTAAAAGAAAACGAAGTTCTCTGTGATGGAATCAGTCTTCCTCACCGCTATGGCAGTGTCATTCTTGGCTCTTTCCAGCTCTGTCTCCAATGTCGCAATACGCTCGGTAAAGCACTTGTTAGCATCCTCGTAACCCTGAGCTACCTCCGTCATCTTAGAAATTATGGCTGCGGCAGACTCTACTTGCTCCTCCGCGAGCTCCATCATTTTCTTCTCCTCCTCGTAAGAGGTAGACAAGGCCGCTACCTGTCGACATAGCTCGCTCGCCTCCCGAGTAACCTGAGAAGCAAAGAACACATCAGAGAAGGCTTCAAAAATAACTAAGAGAAGGACAGCCTGATTTGAGATATACCTTGGCAAAATCCATTACGAACGAGTTTAGAAGCTCCTCATCCGGTCGAGATCGAAAATCCTTAACATCCTTAGAAGGACCGTGGTCCATCAGCTCGCCAGCCACGTGAGGAGAGTGAAGGGAGAACTCACCCTCGTAAACCTCCTACTGAAACTGAAGGCGCTTCTTCCCCCTAGGAGGGGGAAGAACGCCAGCTGAGCTCTTGCAAGATTTCCCCTTAGGAGCATCCTGGGGGACTGACTTGGGGGCCTTCGAGGCTTGGATGGCCTCCCCTGAAGACGCAACACCCTGAGCAGCTCTTTTCGGGGTAGGATCAACTCTCACCGCTTCATCACGCGGCCTCTTCTCAGGGATCTTGGGTGGTAGGACTTTGCTGGGCACTCTCTCTTTGCCCTTGGAGGAATCTTCCTGCCTCCTATGGCCGCCATTGGCAGAAGAGGAATCCCCTATGGAGATGCTTGGGAGCGAAGAATGAGTAGGACGCCAAGACTATCTTTCCAGCACCCTTTTCCTAGCTGACGCAGCCTGTTCGCGGAGATCGTGGGTGTCTGGTTCACAGTCCACTGGAAAAGACAGACGTAAGGTCAGATACGGATCGTGATCATAAAAAGACGAATCCGAGGTGAAAGGGACTCACCCCGTGCTAAGCTCAGTTCGTGCTCAATCATTAGACCCTCGTTTGCCAGACCACGCACATCAAAAACCATGCCTGTCGCCACCATCTCTAGAGACCGCTGATAAAAAAAGCTCAGCATAGGGACCTGATTCCCAGTCCGCAATCGAGCGGGTCCCCAGTCCGTTCTAAAGGGGTTATTCTCAATACGTGCAAAGAAAAAGTGGTCTTTCCATTTCTTTTTCAAGTCGGGGATGCGGGAGACAAAGGACTTAGGTCCATACGACCCCGGGGGACTACGTTGAGCCACATAGAACCACGCATAGCCGAAGGGCTTCAGGTGGTAAAAATATAGGAATAGCGCCCACGAGGCCTTACGACCGATTTGGGCAAAGAACAAGTAACAACCTAGAAGATGCTTCCAGGAGTTGGCAACCAACTGGCAGGGGGAAATCCCAAAATGATCCAGCACTTCCCGAATGAACTGGTGAATAGAGAAGCACAAACCGCACTGAAAGGCAACTTCATATAGACACACAGTATTTGGCCGTGGGGTGTTCGCCCTTTCAGTCTGGGTAGGGACCCAAGTCTCTACCAATGTAGGAAATCCGTATCGGAGGTGGAGGGCAGACAAAGAGCCCTCGGTCATGGTACTTTCAAATGCTGCCACACCAGTGGGCCTCGTCGGGACACCCTCCTCCTCCTCCTCAACTTCGGAGGCACTGCCGCCATTGGCAATGCGCTCAGCAGAAGTTTCAGATGTTGCTCTCTTATCGCTAGGCTGAACGGCAGGGTCTTGGGTCAATTGATGGACCCGGGCAGAGAATCTCTTTGACCCAAAGAGTATTGATCGTTCCTCTTGGGTCTCCTCAGAGCTCGCCTCAGGGTCAGAACCCCCACTCGTTTGGGTAGCATTACCGGAGTCCCCGTGGGACTCCGCCTAGGAAGAAGAAGAAGACATGATCGAAGAGACTTACTGGTAAAAGTCAGAAGGGGTCGAGAATGGAATAACCCTGCACGATCGACGCCAAGCCACAGAAGGAGAACTTGGTCCGAGGGCTCGGAAATGCGACGACACCGGAGTAAGATGCTAGAACAAAAGACAAGATTCACGGGAGGCACAAAGCTCAGAAAGGGAAAGAACCAGTAGAAGATTGTCGAAGAAGTGAAATTTCAATTTATGCACGCAAAGAGGAAGGGACGTTTCCAAATCCAACGGCCAGGGGACGCGACCCATTGAATTTCAATTTATGCACGCAAAGAGGAAGGGACGTTTCCAAATCCAACGGCCAGAGGACGCGACCCATCAAATGGCCAGGGGTAGTTGGCGTTTGGCGTCTCCCAGAGAAATTAATGTTCGCGCCACCTGACAGAACCGCATTGGAAGACTTGACATGACCAGGATCGATCAGCTATAGGCTTAGCCTAGAGCTCATAATGCCTACGGACACGCATCCGTACATTGGAGGAATGTCGAACGTCGCCTCGAATCAAGATACCTTTAGGGTTTTTTCTTTCGGCCATGTGGCCTGTGACGGCTGAATCAACAAACCACAATCAGCCGCCAACTTGTCATATCACAAGTGTCGAGGAGCAATCTTAGCTTAACCCCCCCCCCGGACGCACGTGTCCAGGGGAGTGGGGGACTCGTGTTGAGATAATAATACCGGCTCGGTCAGAACGAGCTACAGCAATTATGCAATCCATGCCCAGCTCGAGAGGACGATCGAGGGACAAAGGTGTCATTGCACATGACTAACGAAGGAGATATCCTACGAAGCTTACGTAGGACACTCCAAGTCTATCAGGGATCGACATGGTCCTAGACTTCCGCCCACGTCACGCCTAATCAGGCGCGTGGGAATCGATGGATAAACATTATCTCCAGATTACACTCTCCAACGGTCTCACTCCACTCCGGGATTTCAGCTTCCCTATTTCGGCACAACTCTGACTCTCCACCACCTTAAATAAGGGAGGTAACACACGTCTAAGCCATCTGAATTCTAATTTTTCTGACTATTGCTCAGGGATCTAACTTAAGCATCGGAGTGAGATCACCGGCCTGGCCCGGTACTCTCTACTAATCCTTGTCTTGCAGGAAGGATCCACTTCGAGAGGATTTCTGACGCAACATTGACCATATCCCTTACCCCTTTCGGTGGATTAGGAAGTCTTTGAGATCCCATCTTCTCCTTACCTTTACCGGAGGAGGATGAACGGTCAAAAGTAATTTTCAAGGGAGAATAAAAAAATGTCTTAAAGAATTTAAAGAAAATCGGGAAAAATGAAAGGGATGAAGACAACAAGAAAGAGGTACTTAATAATTGTGGTTGAAAGAAACTGGAGAAAGGGATACACACTAGGCAAGAGCCGAGTAGAAGAAATGAAGGCCTAACCCCTAATCAAAAGCTCTACAACTCACGATATAGTTAACAAAGGCATAAACTGAAGGGTTTGAACGCTAATGGGAGAGGGGAACCTTTGATATACGTAGATAATCAATCATGCCCGAACCGAGATACAACACATGTCAACATCTGGAAAAGCCTCGAAAGCATGCTTGGCAATGAATTCACAACCCCAATAAAAGCCTAGCCAAAAAATTTCTTAGTAAGGGAGGCTCGCAGACACCAATTTTGAAAAGGGATCTTATGAAACACATGGCACGTGTTCGACACCATCATATGTTTAGCCCCGGCTGAAGGAGATCAAATTGTTCTAACGTGCGAAATTAATCTACTACCTTACCTCTATTCAGACCTAAGAGAGTGGGGGTCTCTGATATGCTTAAATGTTGCCCACCAATATGAGCCAGACACGTGGCATAGAGACTCATATTTCACAAAGATCCCCAAAGACTTCCATAAGACCATAACCTCCTTCCACCTCCATGAAAGTTCAACAATGGATACAAATCTCCCATATTTGGGACCTTCCATTCAAAACACATTCCAATTACAGACTAACTTGGGGGCCAATCTAGGGAACATCCACCATGGAGACTCCCACTAGAGATTTGCCTTTTATTCTCTCCCATAGAGAATCAACATCCTTTCAAGAAACCATACCTATATTGGACTCTCATGAACCCCCCTATATAGAGGTTGGTATAAATATGTGGCAATCCCCATAGATATGACTTGAATTCACCATTGGCTAGCTTTTAGCATTCTTTAGTAATTCCTATCATTGTTGCTAAAGAAACTGATTTAGGTATCAGAGAGTTCTCCTGAAACCACACTCCGGTCCTTTCTTGTGTCTCCTATTTTATCTTCACAAGCAAGTGTAGTGCCATATCAACGCAGTCCCAATTTTTGCGGCAACAAGTATTAAATGCCTTGTTTATTCTACATTTTCCTTCTCTTTAGTAGCAACCTAGAAATAGAAAACTTCCCAAGAAATGGACACATGGTATGTAGGGATTAAGAATCCCAATTACCCACAAACTTGGTAACTCACATGGTGAGTTTATTATTTAAGAAAAAGGGAGAAGAGGCATACACGCACAACTTTACCCGCTCTCTCCCGTGCTCCATTGGCCTCCCTCTCTCTTCCCTTTTGAGATCTTGTGAATTAAGGTTTGAGAAAACCAAAGTGTGAGTGAATTTGTAGGTGCATCTCTTGGTGTTTTCTATCCATTCAAGTGTTGAAAGCATTAATTCTTAGCGTTACTCGGGTAAGAAAAAGCTATTATCAAGAGGAGAAACTACATTTGTGATTCTAAGATAACCTGTTTCCTTCCTAATTTTATTTTTGTTTTTTGTATGGTGATTTTGGATTCAAAAGATGCTCGATTCATTATTTCAGTTGCATTATCGAGTTTCCCCAACAGAAGGTGCCATGCTTGAGGATTCAACAACCAACCTCTACAACTCCAGTGATGACTAAATGGTATAACTAAACCAAATTGCAAATTAGATTGTGTTTTTTGATCCATTAATAGTCCGAGCTCTGTACCCACAAAAAAAAAAGTCTGAGCCAATTTCAGTGGATCAGCTAGAAGAATCGGTCGATTCCTGTTGATTTTTTTGTAATCATAACAGAATCGATAGGAGCAAATTCCATACCCCAATCCAGGTTTTTAAACCTTGATTCAAGGTCAGTTGGAATTCTAAAAGCAACAGTGACTACTTTGAGTGGTTAAATTAGATTATGGCTGTGTTTGATATGCATTCTTGGAATGCATTGTGGATGAATTTCGCATTCTCGAATGATAAAAATAGTACCAACTGCAACCTATGTGATTCTGATTTTTTTTGCTACTTCAACATCTTGGTAAAGGCGAATAAGGGAGCATTAAAGGGTATGACTGGCATCCAGATTTTCGCACACCATTCGTTCACTAGATTGGAATAGCAAGACCCCGGATGGCTTCATTTTTCCAAACAAACTTTTCTCTTGGTCTTATCAAAATAAAATGGGTAAATGACACCTAAGGTACCTAACGTTTTAAAAAATTACAGCTACGATTCCCAGTGTTTCAGATATTATGTTTGGGATACCTAAACTAAGATAACAATGACCTAGTTAATCAAGTTTTTTTTTTTATTTTCATTTTTACCCATATATCAAATCAAACCTACCTTCCCTATTAACCTCTCACATGCACAATCCCTTATGAAAAGAAAAAAATAAACACGCACAATCCCCTCTATCTCCCACCTCTCATCTTCCTTGTTCTCTTTGACAACCACTATCTCCAGAACCCACCCTTTGCTGCTCTCTTTGTCTTCTTCTACTCTAAGTCCACCATAGCTATGAGGTAGTTGCAACTTTTAAATAAACTCTAACAAAAAAGTAACACAACAGAAGAGATTGATAAGGTGTAAATGCAAGGAGGCAAGGAGAGAGAGGGAAGAATGTTGTTAAATTATATAAACCAAATCCAAATAAACTAGGGTTTGGATCTTACCTGAATGTGTACGTAAAGGTAGCGGAAGTAGGAACAATCGCCAAGCTTATGGTTATGAGCACACAAACAAAGCACCACGATCTCAATAGGTTTCTCCTCTGTGAACTCCATACCACAAATCCCTGGGAAGAGATGGAAACCCAAAGGAAAACACAGAAAACTAGAAGAAAGGGGTAGATTCTATTTTTCACACTTGGGCTTAGGATTTTAGGCTATCTATTTATAAAGCTAAAAACCCTGAGGACCCTATCCCTTTTAGATCTCCACTGGGATTCTTCAAAGAGTGAGGGGGGGGGGAATCGGTCACTTAAGTGACCGTCTATCTCTCCGTCGCGAGTGGGCTTGGCCGGTCTGCCCCTTGTGTGTAATCTGGACTAGGCCCGTGGCCCATATCAATTTGCATCTCTCACTCGCTCACATAGGATGCATAAGTTTAATTATGCATTCAAGTTTCTCTCATTCCATGTTATCCTCCATACAGGAAATGGGGCGTGCGACCTAATGAGATAATACAGGGTAGGAGTACTATATCCAGCTTCCATCTAACCAACATAGTACATCACTTATAAACAATCTCAAAATACCCCAAATGATCTAATTACACTAGATCTAGCACTCTCGATCCCGCATGATGAGCAAGGCTAACCCTTTGTATGCAATGAACTCATGACTACGTCGATCACAAATACGACAAATCGCCCGGCCCGAGCAATGAGTCATAAAACAAAGGTGTAATATTAGATGGTTTTCCCTGAGCCCCTCATGTTAATCCAATTATCTCTAATATCTTTCCCAATCTTTTCCCGCTGGATGACATCATCCATGATCCTAAAGAGAACATTAAATTAACGCCATTGGATGTCCTCTTTATGACATTGTCTCAGGTGATAAGGGTACTGTGGGATTAATATAATCCACATGGCTCACACAGGGATGAAGCAGGGATCCATTTAGTCAATCTCACAGTTGGTCGGTATAAGCACATGCAGTATGATATGCATGCTATGGCGTAACTCCCACTGAAGTGGACATGTTACTCATGGAACAAATAAACGCCATACAGATCTTAGTCTAGTCACTGCTTCAAGTGCCTAACCTGAGTTTCTAGCACAGTCGCCCCCATGGTTCCTGCCTGGAATCTCACTTTCGATTTTTCACAGGCTACATAGAAGTGTGCTATCTTCTAAGTTGGACCAGATAAGGTCTCATCTTTTCTCTGACTAAGGTGCCGTCAAGCACATTGCTTATGGGCTCTTCTCGCTCGCTATTCTCAAGCACCGAGGCGAATCACCTATGTGAGTAGGTCGATTCTATGCCTGGTGACATCTTTACAATAATGAATGTATGCACACAACATTGTTCAAACAAATATATTTGCATTAATAAATATAAGAGTAATACAAATAAATGACCATTTATAAAACTGTTCCAAAAAATACACATCAAATCCACCTGAGTCCCAGGTTCCTAACATGAACTAGGAAAACATCTCTGGCAATGGGCTTTGTCAAAGGATCAGCCAACATATTGCCAGTGGAGATATACTACAGAATTGTTTCACCTTGCGCAACCATATCTCAAATATAGTGATACCATATATCAATGTGCTTGGCTCTACCATGAAACTTGGGGTCCTTCGTAAATGCAAGCGTTGTCATGCTGTCACAAAGTATAAGCACAGCATCGTTTGAGTGAGCAAAAACACTAAGTCTCTATAAGAAACTTCTGAGCCAAACGACCTCCTGAACTGCTGTCGAACATGCGATGTACTTTGACTCCATTGTGGATAGGACGATGCAGGTCTGTGTCTTACTACTCCAAGTAATAGCTCTGCCTCCTAGGACAAATGCATACCCTGAAGTGGATTTGCGCTCGTCTCTATCACTAGCCTAATCAGCATCACTATAGGTATTGAAGGATTCTCTTTACTGTCTGCCAATGGACTGGTCTTGGGTTACTTTGGTAATGGCTAACCATGCCAATAGCAAAGCATATATCTAGACGCGTGCACATCATCGTATACATCAAACTACCTACTGCTGCCGCATAGGATACCTGGACATTTGGTTTCTCTCTTCATTAGTCTTAGGGCACTGGTCTAGGCTCTAAGTGCATACCTTGTCCATTGGAGTGTCTATGGGTTCCGAGTTATTCATATGGAATCGCTCCAGGACTTTCTTTATGTAAGTCTCTTGAGATAAACTAAGAAGTCTCCTCGTGAGGTCCCTCACAATCTTCATGTTCAACACAAAGTTGGCCTCACCCATGTCCTTCATCTTAAAAGTGGAGGACAGCCACTCTTTAGTGGCGACAATCAATTCAATGTCATTCCAAGCCAACAAGATGTCATCACATATAAGAATAGGATAAGGAATCTTGCCTTGGACCATTTAACATACACACAGTGGTCTTCTTCAATCATATCAAAACTTATAGAGGTAATGGCATGACAAAATCTAATGTACCACTGCCTGGACGTGCTTAAGGCCATAGATGGAACGTTTGAGACGACATACTTTGCGCTCTTGTTCCTCAATATCAAAACCCATGAGTTGAGCCATAAAGATCTCCTCATCCAGTTCTCCCTTGAGAAAAGCAGTTTTAATGTCCATTTGGTAGAGTTCCAAATCCAACTTTGCGAATGGCTAGAATGAGGCGTATAGAAGTCATTCTCACCACTGGGGAGAACGTCCTCATCATAGTTTACACCCTCTCTTTGGGAATATCCCTTCACCACAAGGCATGTTTTATACTTGTCAATTGAACCATCTACCTTGTGCTTGACCTGCAAGACCCATTTGTTTCCGATGGCTTTGCGTCCAGGTAGAAGGTCAATTAACTACCAAACTTGGTTCTTATTCATAGAACTCAATTTATCTTCTATAGCAGCTTACCACATTTCCTTAGCTAAAGAGGAGAGTGCCTCACTTATTGAGGCTAGCTCATCCTCATCCCTTGGAAAACAAATGAGGATGTCCCCTTCAATCTCAAAACGATCATGGGAAACATGTCCATCCGCACTCCTACGCGCAAAGGGATCTTGACCTTTAAGTTGTACGCTTTCACTAAGTGGCACACTCCCACTGGGCTGATGATCACTCTCACCCTCTCTGGCGATCTCATGATGAGTTATTAATTCTCCACCTTCACCAAGAGTAGGTAAAACGTTTTCATCAGTGTCACACCCCCAACCACCCCCGGGAGGATTAGGTAAGTGACCCAAATTGCGTAACGGCAATCCACCAAATCCCACGGATCTAGAAGCAGTTATTACATTCATGGTTCCACATTCATCATTTTACCATAAGCAAGATCAGAGTGCTGCAGATAAACTACAATTATAATAACAAAAAGAAAGCATAGCGATACGGAAAATGATGATAATAATATATATACATACATATGTTCGTTCTGATACATTTCCCAAACTACCCACAAACTGAGAAATAAAGCTGACAAGAAACAAAGCCAAAGAAAATACATACATATATATACAGGGTGAGCTGACTCAACCCCAAAAAGAAAGTAAGAAAGACTACAGCTAAACCACATGCAAGACGGGGATAAACTCCTAGCAAAAGCAAAAAGGAGTCCCTAAGACAAAAAGCATCAAGTGCACTCTTCAACGGTCTTCATCAATGACCACCGAGACTGCATGCATCATTGGCACGACCTCCGTCGGAGTCCACACCAATATCATCATAATAACTAGGGCTCTCCTCCTCGTAATGAGCATCCATACCACAGCGGCATCTTTCTGCAAAATCATTTAAAGAAAAATAATGTATAATAGAGTGTGAGCCCCACTGAGCTCGTGAGCAAAACATATCATCATGCATGCACGTGCAACCACAATCCACATGATCCTACATGATATGCAAGTCCAGATTTGATTATTAGCCACCTAGCAATACAACTAAGTCAGGTCAGTGCTACTACAATCCCCAATACATGTATCACTAGTGTAGGCTTGGTTACCCCTTCCCACGATACACCCATTGAGTTGTCGAAGAGGACCAGTCAGCTCCCCCATTCGTTCACCTAGGTCAGCCCAACCAGCCCTCTGTGATTAACCTATAGGGCAATCCATCACTTTTCTCTTTTCTTTTCTTTTCTGGCATAAAGCCCATAATCACCATTCTGGTGCAAACACATTTCTTTCTTTTCATTTCTTTTCTTTTCTCATGTACACATATGGTCACCCTCACAGGCATCCAACACCTTAACCCCCTGTTGGCAAGGGTGCGTAGCACGGGTGATGAAACTCTAACCCCATGTCTATATGGCATCGTATGAGTCAGGTGGTGTCAATCGCATCCCATACTACGGGCTACCGCAGGTCTCATTTCCAAGCCAACTACGGCATCTAGTCTAACATTCACAATCATCAAATAATATCACAGTGTTGATCAACGGACAATCATTGGGTAGTAATTTGAGTAATTGAACAGAATTAAATAACACAACATTTAAATTTTAAGAATTTATTTGCCAGCATACAATTACACATGCATATATGATAATACTTCACTCACCTGGGTCTGGTTCTAAAAACTCGGTTGCAATTTCAGTTCCAACAGTAGTCTGGTTGTAGGCCTCGAGCACGGGATAAAATCCTAGATATAAATCGGAAATTGTTATTTTAATATTCCAATCTAACTCTGGTGATCCTAGGGTTAACCTAAGCTCACTGGGTTGACCCGGTGTTCAGTTGGTCTTCACTTGGAATTCTCTGGGCCTTGCACTGGGCCTTAGGCCTATGTCCCGGTGCATCATCCAGAGATGGTGGGCTCATTCTCAGTGTTAGTACCTGACCCTAGGTCATCTTAAGCTTACAGTGCTGTCCTCAACTTGGCAGTGCTGCAAGACTAAGCACAGGCAGGGTTTACAAGTCTTACGGGGCCCACTTGGGTTCCCAAGCATTCCCTTCCTATGGATAGATGTGAAGAGGGGCTTTTAGGTCATTTTCCACCTTCCCACACAGTACCATGATCAATGGGTGAGGTCCCCCAAGTCAAAATGCCAAAATAGCAGTGTTTCACTCATTGGGCGATGGCTCTAGGCGTTGGGTGCATCGCCCAGTGCATCGCCCAGAGTCTTCAAACCAAGATTTGGCTGAGATCCTTAGGTTGCTGCTTATGGGCAGTGACCAAAACATCTCCCCATGCATGTTAGGGTGCTAGGTACCCCCAGAGGTGATCTTTCTTTTGGTCCATGTGGATTTTTTGCTGGGCCCACCACTTGACTGCCAGAGGCTGCCCAGACAGCCTAGTAAATAGTATCACAGGGTTTTCCACAGTAGCAAATCTGGATTTGGTCACATGCAAGGCTGTAAACAGATGTAAAATAGTGATTCAAGGCTGCTACAACTTAGGGCTTGGTCCCATGCAGCCAGGGTTTTCATTCAGGGCTCCAATTAGTCAAATAACAGGGCATCTGACAGTGCAGTTGTGCACAGCCAGATTTTGGCTCCAAGAACAGCATATCAGACCTGTATTTTTACTCAAAAATCTCAGATCTTCCATGCCTTACACTTGCATGGCAGATCTGGAGCAGTTCTAGGCAGTTCCCAGCTGTTCTGGGCTACCAGAGAGCTGATACACTATCAAATAAATGAATTTAAAGGTAGCAACAGGTAAGAGCAGTATTGTTTATACCTGCCCAGGTCTGAGAAAGCTCGATCCAAGCTTGGATGCAAGGCTACCACCCAAATCCTCCCTTCTTCTCTTCCTTCTTTTCCTTCTTCCTCTCTTTTCCTCTCTTCTTTCTCTCTTCTTTCTCTCTTCTTTCTCTTCTTTTCTCTCCCACAAAATGAGCAGTAGCAAAGGCTTAAAATGAGCCCAAGGCTCACCTATTTATAGGCCCAGCCCATATTAGGGTCTGTTTGGCTGCTAAGGCCCCTTTTGAGAATGAGTTTTTAAACTGATTCACAGTGATTTTGGGCACACTGGTGGGATCCACAATGGTCCAAGGGTATGAGGTGGTCTCTCAGACTCCCCTCTATCTATGGAGGGTGCCCATGTCCATTATGAGTGCTCCCCACAATTAAAAACCAATTTAATATGCTGTTTTGCACACTGGGCGATGTCTCTGGGCGTTGCCTGCATCGCCCAGTGCATCGACCAATGATTTCAGCAAGGCTGAAACACAGTGGGGTTTGCACAGGGATCTGACCCTTAGTTAGGGCATTGTCCCCACATACTATTTAGGGGTTTTTACACACTTTTCCAGAGGTGGGTCCCACATTTACGGAGAGGAGAGAGATTACCTGGGATCCAGGCAATACATAATGCTATGAGATGTACAGCCGTAAGGGTCAGTGATCCATCTACTGACAGGCATGTAGGATGATCCACACAGGGTTTCTTTATGAATCCAAATCACTGGAGTAATACTCCACAGTGTTCTTGTTCTTCAGTCAAAATTCCAGCAAGTCAGTGTTGGGTAACCTAGAGGGGGGTGAATAGGTTACCACTAGTGGATTTTGCCTCTTTTTCGATTGGTTGCACACTTATATTAAATATAAAAAGCAGAAGTAAATGAGGCACAAGATTTATAGTGGTTCGGCTAACTTAGCCTACATCCACTCCTCTCAACCTTGAGAGAATTCCACTAGTATTTCCCTTTCAATACAATAGGTGGGGAAATGACACCTTTACAACTCTTTTTAAAAGGATAAGAGGATCCTTACAATCTTAGTTCCAGGACAAGAGTATCCTTTCAATCTCTTAAGGATGAGAGGGTCCTTGTAATAATCTAAGTACAGTCTAGATTAATACAACAATGCTTTATCAAATCAAAAGCATAAACAAGTAAATACAATAGAAGTTTGGTATAAATACCTATCAAAGAGTAGTGACACTTTTACCCTTTGAGTGATGGTGCTCAATGATATGAATGAGAGTGATGCACCTTGAGTCTCCTAGATGACTCTCCTTGATGGCATGAGTTGGAGAGAGTGGAGAGTTAAGAGCTTGGTAATATCTCTTTGAAGAGCTTGAATTGAATTATTTAGCTCAATGACAAATTCTCACTTTTGTACTTTCTCAAATGTACTATGCACTTTTTTTTTTTATCAAAAGAAGTATTTTGTTCCTTGTTTGGATGTGTTTTATAAAGCCAAAAGTTGGAGTTTGTTTGTTCTCCAACGGATATAAAACTGTCATATTTTTAGACTGTCGGTCGACCTATAAAAGTTGTCGGTCGACCATCAAAAAACTAGCCGTTGAAAACTACCCGTTAAGCCCAAGTTTGGGGCTATAGGTCGATTGTCGGTCGACCATGGATCGACCTACAAGTGTCGGTCGACCGATAGATCGTCGGTTGCAATCGAGGCCTACTGAAACAGTCCGTATTTTTATATTCGTAGGTCGACCGACGTAGTCCGTAGGTCGACCGATAGACGATTATCCTATTTTTTGATTGTCCGTCAAGGGGATTTTTGGTCCAGCTTGCTTGGGGACTTCATAGGTTTTTGTCTAACACTTTAATGGCCATGTTTCTTGAGTCTAGGGCATGGGAATGAGTTCCTCCTAGGGTCTCTTACATGTGAATGCAATGTGTGTGTAATGTGATATGCACATGTAATGAAATGTGTTCTAATGCACTTGAATCTTCTTGGAGAGTCTTTGTCTTGTTAATTCTTGGCTTCCTTTAGAAGATGTTCCTCAATCTTCAAATTTCTTCTTTTCCTTAACTCTTACATTGTGAGCTCCGTTGATCAAGTCTTTCCTGGATGCTTGATGCTTCCAACGTCCGACTATGAAGCTTGCTTAAAGATTGGAATATTAGTATTAATCTTAATGTTTGTTATCATCAAAATTAGTTTATGGAGGAATGTGTTTTCCAACAATCTCCCCCTTTTTGATGATGACAAACATGTGATTCAAAATATACATTACTCATGTATGTATGCAATTCAAGATAAATATAAATATGCATTATCACATAATATGTAGATAAATATGCATTATCACATAATATGAATATTTGAATCATAATAACTTCTCCCCCTTTTGTCAACACAAAAAGGAGGTGTAGAGCATGAACAAGCAAAAACAATCTTAGGGTGGCTCCCCTAAGCCGATCTTTAGTAACCATGAACAAGCAAAAACAATCTTAGGGTGGCTCCCCTAAGAAAATGACTTCTGCATGGTTAGAAGAACAGAGAGCAAATAATATGAAGCCCAATAAAGTGTTAATTTTAAAAGCATCACATGCTTCAAAATAGAAGTTCCATGTTTTAAAAGTATGCCATAAAAGTACAGATCAAGAGTTCTAATATAAAGTCGGTGATGTCAACTATCTCTCTGTGGAGGAGGAGGAAAGAAATGCAGATTGAGAGCTGTAAGATCACTTGGTTCTCTGTTGGATGCGAAGAATCTCTTCTTGATATTTGTGGAGAGAGGTGAAGTGATCATCAAAGCCCTTAGGCGGGTGTCAAGTTGTTGGCGAAAACTTGAAAATTCTCCTCCGGTAACATAGTCCCCGAGGGCTCACCAACATAGTCTTCATCCTCACTTGTCGTCCTCTTCTTGTGACTCGCTCGTCACCTGTGACATGTTGGGTAGCTCGCTTCCTTCGGGCTTGGTGTGAGGGAGGAGCCGCAACAAATCCCACCTTCATCTTCTTGATGATGGATGAGTCAATGTCAATCATCTTTGGGTCAATGAATTCCCCAGAGAGATCCACTTCATGGAACTTAAGGATGGCGGTTATGAGTCGCCATATGGAAGGTTTCCCCTATAATGAGGTCGCACAATATTCCATGGTCTTCATAATCACATATGGAAGATTGATAGGATTGGCAGTGACAAGACACCAAATAATGTAGGCTTGAAAGGGATTGACTTGGTCTCTATGGCCTCCTTTGGGCAAGATGTTGTAGCCGACAATGAAGTGATCATCCTGGGTAGTTCATGAAGTTTCATAGCTTTAACAGGTTGGTTCAAACCCAACATAGTCTTTCATGATGGCACCATAAATTTCATCAACATTCATAAAGGTTTTGGCATCCCCTTTGGGAGGAAGATAGCTCATATCTCCTAATGTGGGAATTCCCATGATCTCTCCTAGATCTTCATAAGTGAACATGATGGGAACACCCTTTACTAGGGATGTGATGGCAAGCCTATCATCCACTATTTGGGTTCTCGATTACAGTAAAAGTGTCGGCAAGGTCGGGATAGCAGGGATCAACATAAACTAAGGTATTTTCCCAACCCAAATATTTGAAATATTCTTCAATGTCATAGTCAAGAAGTTGAGAAACTCTTACAGTTCTTTCCTTGTCAACCTTTCTCTTCTCAAATCTTCCCCGGAGAATGGAGGCTTCTTCCGAGATGAAGAGAGACTTGTCATATGCTGCGAGCTCTCTCCAACTTTGGCTTTCTTCTTTGGTTGCTTGCCCTTGCTTTGCTTTGGAGCCATTTGAAACCTAGGGCTTTAGAGAATAGAGAGAAATAGAGATTTTTGGGTTGGAAGTGGGTAGATTGTGTAGGAAGAGTGATTTGGGGCTTGGATTTGGTGGAAATCTCAAGGGATTTTGCGGGGTTTTGCCTTGGAGTTCGAGAAAAAGGGTTTTGGAGAGGAGGGGTCTCGAACAAAAGAGGAGGGAAGTGAAAAAATCCTCTCGGTTCTTGTTTAAAAACGAAATTTTTCCGTGTCGGTCGACCTACACGAGTCGCGTTCGACCGACCGAGGTCAAAAACAGGATTAATGGGATTTTAGCCCGGAATTCTCTAACAACCTGATTTTTGGGCTTTTTGAGGATTTCACTTTACTCAAAAGGGTTGCAAATCCCAAGTTCTCTCCTCAAATAGCAGAATCTCTCTTCACTTAATGGCTTGGTGAGTATGTCGCAAGTTGTTTTTCGTTTCAATGTATTTTAGAACAATTTTCCCTTTTTGAACTGTGTCTCTAAGAAAGTGATGCCTAATATCAATATGTTTGGCTCTTGAATGGAGAATGGGATTTTGCTTAAATTGATTGCACTTGTATTGTCGCAATTAATTGGAGATGAACTAAAATGTATCCCATAGTCCATGAGAGTTTGCCTCATCCAAAGGACTTGGGCACAACACTGCCGGCCGCAATGTACTCGGTTTCGATGAGTGGAAAGAGCAACAGAGTTTTGTTTCTTGCTAAACCATGAAACCAAGCAAGATCCTAAGAAGTGACATGTGCCACTTGTACTCTTGCGATCAAGATGGCACCTGCAAAGTCGGCATCCGAAAAGCTTATTAAATCAAAATTTTGGTTCATTGGGTACCATAATCCTACATTTGTAGTACCTTTAAGATATTTAAAGATCCTTTTAACGGCACTAAAGTGGGATTGCATTGGGTTGGCTTGGAATCTTGCACAAGCACACACGCTAAACATGATGTCTGGCCTACTAGCGGTGAGATATAGAAGGCTGCCAATCATACCTCTATAGCGTGTAGGGTCTATGGGAGTACCTTCCTCATCTTTAGATAGCTTTAGAGAGGTGCTCATGGGGGTGCTAGATGACTTTTGACCATCAAAATCAAATTTCTTGAGAAGTTCTTTAGTGTATTTAGTTTGACATATAAAGATTCCATTTTTGGTTTGCTTAATTTGAAGTCCTAAGAAAAAATTAAGTTCACCCATCAAACTCATTTCAAATTCATCACTTATGCATTTGCTACATTCAACACAAAGATTTTCATTGGTGGATCCAAATATAATATCATCAACATATATTTGCACGATAATAGAGTCTTTTCCTTTATGTTTCACAAACAAGGTTGTATCAACCTTACCCATTTGAAATCCACTTTGGATTAGGAATTCACTCAATCTCTCATACCAAGCTCTAGGAGCTTGTTTGAGTCCATAGAGAGCTTTGTTAAGTTTGAAGACATGATCCGGATATTGTGTATCCTCAAACCGGGAAGTTGTGCAACATATACTTCCTCCATGATAAAGCCATTTAAAAAAGCACTTTTGACATCCATTTGACATAGCTTAAAATTTTTATGACATGCAAAAGCAAGTAGCATTCTAATAGATTCCAGTCTTGCTACCGGTGCATAGGTTTCATCAAAATCTATCCCTTCTTGTTGATTATATCCTTTGGCAACTAATCTAGCCTTGTTTCTAATGATTGATCCATCTTCATCAAGTTTGTTTCTAAACACCCATTTGGCTCCTATAATAGAATGATTCTTGGGTTTTGGGACAAGCTCCCAAACATTGTTTCTTTCAAATTGATGGAGCTCTTCTTGCATAGCTACTATCCAATCACTATCTTCCAATGCTTCTTTTATGTTTTTAGGTTCAATTTTGGATATGAAAGCAACATTGTTGCAAATATCTTGAGTTTTAGATCTAGTTTGGATTCCTTTGTCTAAGTCTCCAATGACATGATCCAAGGGATGGTCTTTCCAAGGTCTAACCTCTTTGGGTAGATCCTTTGGTTGGTTTTCGGGTTCTCTTAGAGAGAGATTTTCTATGTTCTCCCTAATCTCAACAAGTGTATCATCATTATCAACCAATGGCTTGTTTCTATCTTTAGGAAGAGATTCATCAAATTTTATATTCATTGATTCTTCAATAATCAAGCTTTTCTTATTGAAGACTCTATAGGCTCGACTATTTGAAGAGTATCCAAGGAAAATGCCATCATCGGCTTTAGCATCAAATTTTCCTAAGTTATCCTTAGTATTCAATATATAGCATATACACCCAAACACTTTAAAGTAATCAACTTTAGGTAGTTTATTATGATAGAGTTCATAGGATGTTTTGAGTAATATAGGTCTAATTAATACACGATTTAACACATAGCAAGCCGTATTGACCGCTTCGGCCCAAAAATATTTTGGAAGAGAGTATTCATTTATCATTGTTCTAGCGGTCTCTTGGAGTGATCTATTCTTTCTTTCAACCACCCCATTGGATTGAGGTGTTCTAGGAGCGGAGAAGTTGTGGGTTATGCCTTGTTTACTGCAATAACTCCCAAATTGATTGAGATTGTCAAATTCTCCTCCATGATCACTTCTAATGGTTGTTATGAGATATCCCTTTTGATTTTGTATTCTCTTACATAGAGATGCAAATTCATCAAAGGCTTCATCTTTATGTTTTAAAAATAGAGTCTATGTGAAGCGAGAGAAATCATCAACTATTACAAAGGTGTATCTTGAACCGCCTAGGCTAGGTGTAGTAATAGGTCCAAACAAGTCCAAGTGTAGTAGTTCTAAGGGTCTAGTGGTAGACACTTCATTTTTTGATTTATGAGATACCTTGGTTTGTTTTCCTCTTTGACAAGCATCACATACATGGTCTTTTCCAAATTTGAGTTTGGGTAAGTTTCTAACTAAATTCTTAGATGCAATGGTCTTAATCACTTTTACATTAACATGTCCTAGTTTTCTATGCCATAGGTAGGGATCAACATCATTTGTCACAAGACATGTATTACTAGAATTTGCTTCATCTAATAAGCAGATATAGATATTATTTTTCCTAATTCCCTTCAAGATAGTCTTATCATTTGAATTTTTTACTAAGCAATGAGAGGTTTTGAAAATGACACTATATCCTATATTACATAGTTGACTCACACTAAGCAAATTATACTTTAAATTGTCAACTAGGCATACATTGGATATGATTGTACCTCCAATGGTGATTTCACCGATGCCAATGATTTTTCCTTTGCTATTGTCCCCAAATGTCACCATTCTTCCATTGTACTTGTTTAGCTTGGTGAATAGATTGGGGTTGGCCGTCATATGCTTGGAGCATCCACTATTAATATACCATTTAATTGCTTCATTGCTCTTCAAGCATACCTATAAAAGCAATCAATTATATGTTGGTCCCCATAATCTCATGGGTCCATGGAGGTTAGGATCGATCATACCCTTAGGTATCCAAGCTCTTCTAGAATTTTGACTTTGTATTGTAGGTGTGATAGATGTAGGTTTTCGATGTCCATATGATCTTTGGGTTCTTCTTGGCCCTTGAAATTCATAGTGTCTATATGGAACATAGTAATTTTATGATGTGTAAGACTTATTGTTGATGTAGGCCCTTTGGTGATCATAGGGCCTAGTGTATGTATTTGGTCTATAGTGATTTTGAGGTCTTTGGGGTGCATATGGCATATATGAAGCATTTTGCCTATATGGTTGAAATGGCTTAGGCTTGGGATATTGTCTTTGTGGCCGTTGGGGCACAAATTCTCTTTGAGGTTTGTTGGTCCTCTTTTGAGAAGTATAGTAGAATGCATGATGCTTCCTTTTTGTATCCGGTTCTTTATATATCACCTTACCATCAATATAAGCACCGATGCAAGTTTCATGCCCGAGTAAATGACATTTCTCACATACAATGGGATGTGAGGTTTGGCCTTGGTTTGATTTTCTCCATCTTGGAGTTCTCATCTTTTCCTTTCCTTTGGCTTGATGTGGTCTTTTACCATCATAGCCTAGACCTTCTTTATTTTGAGGTCCCTTTTGTGGATTTCCTAATAATGTATCTAAGGTCTTTTGACCCTTAGTAAAGGTGTGCAATGTGGAGGTTAGATTCTTATTTTCTTCTTCTAGGTTGTGTGCATGTGAAGTCAACTCATCAATTTTGTGTAGAAGATTGGCTACTTCTTTTTCTAAGGCCTTTTTAGAAGCTTCCTCTTGGAGACTTACATTCTAAAGTTCTTCAAAGGCCTCTTGAAGTTCTTCATATTCTAAATCATCATTGCAAATTGACAATGAGCTATGATAGGGAGAGTTTACCTCGTCATCATCATTGTTGTGAGCCATTAGTGCCAAGTTGACAGTCTCTTCATCGGATTCATTATTTTCTTCTTCACTATCACTTGAATCCCATGATATCTCGGCGGTGCAAGCCTTTTTCTTTCTGCTTTCCTTTCCTTTTAGCTTGGGGCACTTGGTTTTGAAGTGTCCGGGCTTTCTACATTCATAACACACAATGTCCTTGTTAGTATTGAAGGGTTTTTCCTTTGTGTATGTTTTACCTTTGTTTTCTTTTGATGGTTGTCCTTTGTAGAATCTTCCTCCTCTCTTTCTTAGGAATTTTTGGAACTTCCTTGTGATTAGAGAGATTTCTTTCTCTATATCCTCTTCATCGCTTTCTTCTTCTTCGGATTCGCAAGAGGTCTTGAGTGCGATGGACTTTCTCCTTGGTTCTTTTACTTCTATGACTTTATCATCTTCAAGGAGTTCAACTTCATGGGTTTGTAGAGTACCCATCAATTCATCCATGTGTAGAACCTCTAGATCTTTTGCTTGTTTGATGGCGGTCACCATTGGTCTCCACTTGGAGGGTAGTGATCTCAAGATCTTCCTTACATTCTCCGCTTTGGTGTATTCCTTTCCTAAGCTTTTCAACTTGTTAATAATGTTAGTAAACCTAGTAAACATGTTAGAAATACTTTCATCATCAAGCATTTTAAACAATTCATATTCATGAACAAGTTTGTCAATCTTGAGTTGTTTAACTTGTGATGTTCCTTCATAGGTAACCACAAGAGTATCAAACATCTCCTTAGCTGTGTTACACATACTAGTTCTATTGAATTCTTTTTCACTAAGAGCACATTGTAGGAATGCAATAGCTTTGTAGTTTTGTTATATGTGTGTTTTATCCGATGGTGTCCATTCGGATTTCTCCTTAGGTATAATTCTTCCTCCAACTTCTTTTGTGATTTGGAAGGGACCTTCCTCAATCACAGTCCATACATCAATATCATGAGCACACACATAATTTTTGAACCTACACTTCCAGTAGACAAATCCTTCACCATCAAAGTATGGTGGCCTAGAAGTGTTGAGCCCCTCAATTTGGTGTGTAGATGATGATGATGCCATGGATCGTTTTTAGCACAATATAAAGATAATATGGTCTTAGTTTTGAGCTCCCGCTCTGATACCAATTGTTGGGTAACCTAGAGGGGGGTGAATAGGTTACCACTAGTGGATTTTGCCTCTTTTTCGATTAGTTGCACACTTATATTAAATATAAAAAGCAGAAGTAAATGAGGCACAAGATTTATAGTGGTTCGGCTAACTTAGCCTACATCCACTCCTCTCAACCTTGAGAGAATTCCACTAGTATTTCTCTTTCAATACAATAGGTGGGGAAATAACACCTTTACAACTCTTTTTAACAGGATAAGAGGTTCCTTACAATCTTAGTTCCAGGACAAGAGTATCCTTTCAATCTCTTAAGGATGAGAGGGTCCTTGTACTAATCTAAGTACAGTCTAGATTAATACAACCATGCTTTATCAAATCAAAAGCATAAATAAGTAAATACAATAGAAGTTTGGTATAAATACCTATCAAAGAGTAGTGACACTTTTACCCTTTGAGTGATGGTGCTCAATGATATGAATGAGAGTGATGCACCTTGAGTCTCCTAGATGACTCTCCTTGATGGCATGAGTTGGAGAGAGTGGAGAGTTAAGAGCTTGGTAATATCTCTTTGAAGAGCTTGAATTGAATTATTTAGCTCAATGACAAATTCTCACTTTTGTACTTTCTCAAATGTACTATGCACTTTTTTTTTTTATCAAAAGAAGTATTTTGTTCCTTGTTTGGATGTGTTTTATAAAACCAAAAGTTGGAGTTTGTTTGTTCTCCAACGGATATAAAACTGTCATATTTTTAGACTGTCGATCGACCTATAAAAGTTGTCGGTTGACCATCAAAAAACTAGCCGTTGAAAACTAGCCGTTAAGCCCAAGTTTGGGGCTGTAGGTCGATTGCTCTGGTCGACCTATGGATCGACCTACAAGTGTCGACGACCGATAGATCTGTCGGTTGCAACCGATGTGCACCGGAAATGGTCTGTATTTTTTATATTCTGTAGGTCGACCGACAGAGTCTATAGGTCGACCGACAGACAGTTATCCTATTTTTTGATTGTCTATCAAGGGGATTTTTGGTCCAGCTTGCTTGGGGACTTCATAGGTTTTTGTCTAACACTTTAATGGCCATGTTTCTTGAGTCTAGGGCATGGGAATGAGTTCCTCCTAGGGTCTCTTACATGTGAATGCAATGTGTGTGTAATGTGATATGCACATGTAATGAAATGTGTTCTAATGCACTTGAATCTTCTTGGAGAGTCTTTGTCTTGTTAATTCTTGGCTTCCTTTAGAAGATGTTCCTCAATCTTCAAATTTCTTCTTTTCCTCAACTCTTCTGTTGTGAGCTCCGTTGATCAAGTCTTTCCTGGATGCTTGATGCTTCCAACGTCTGACTATGAAGCTTGCTTAAAGATTGGAATATTAGTATTAATCTTAATGTTTGTTATCATCAAAATTAGTTTATGGAGGAATGTGTTTTCCAACAGTCAGGAGTAGGGTTTGACATTTCTCCCCACCTTATAAAAATTTCATCCTCAAAATTTGCTTACCTTGCAAGTCGAAGAGTTGGGGATACTTCTCTTTCATTTCCTCTTCTCGCTCCCATGAAGCTTCTTCCACCAGGTTGTTTCCCCAGCGAACCTTTATAAAGGCGACTGTGTGGTTACATAGGATGTGCTCCTTTTTGTCCAAAATCTCTGTAGGTTACTCTTCATAGGTCATATCCACGTCCAACTATTTAGGTTCAGTTGTTAGTATATGTGTCGGGTTGTTGATGTACTTCCTCAGCATTGACACATGGAAAACATCGTGGATGCCCGATAAGGATGGTGGTAATGCCAGTCGGTATGCTACGGGTCCCACTTTATTGAGAATTTTATAAGGACCGATGAATCTTGGGCTTAACTTGCCCTTCTTACTGAAACGTAGCAATCCCCTAGTTGGAGACACTCGAAGGAATACTTTTTCTCCGATTTCAAAATCAATGTCCTTCCTTCGATTATCCGCATAACTTTTCTATCTTAACTGGGCTGCCTTGATCTTTTCTCTTATGACATCCACCTTGTCACAGGTCGCTTGTATCATCTCAGGTCCAAGATATTTTTGTTCACCAACCTCATCCCAATATAGCGGAGTTTGACATTTCTATCCATAAAGAGCTTCGAATGGTGCCATGCCAATGGTAGAGTAATAGCTATTATTATATGCAAATTCCACCACAGGTATGTGAGCATCCCAACTATTGTTCATTTCCAAAACACAGGCTCGGAGCATATCCTCCAGAGTCTGAATAGTTTTTTCTGACTCTCCGTCCATCTATGGATGGAAAGCTGTACTAAGATTCAGTTGAGATCCCAATTCCTTTTGTAAACTCCTCCAAAACCTTGAGGTAAACTGAGGATCTCTGTCAGATATAATACTGATAGGCACGCCATGTAAGCGGACTATATTTTCTATATATAGTTGGGCAAGCTTCTCCATTGAATAGCTTATCTTGATTGGTACGAAGTGAGCTGCCTTTATCAGTCCGTCTACGATCACCCAAATCGCATTCATGCCCTTCCTGGTGTTGGGCAGATTTGTCACAAAATCCATAGTGATTCTTTCCCACTTCCACTCAGGTATAGGAAGTGGTTGTAATAAACTATACGGTCTGTGTCTCTCTGCTTTTATCTGTTGATAGGTGAGGCACTTGGACACGTATATTGCTATGGTCTCCTTCATTCCCATCCACCAATAATACTTCTTCAAATCCTTGTTCATCTTTGTACTTCCGGGGCGGATTGTATAAGGTGAGTTGTGCGCCTCTTTAAGAATTTGGTCTTGGATATCAGAATCATCAAGCACACACAATCTGTCTCAAAACTTCAGTGCGCCGTCATGGGCCAAAGAAAAGTCTGGGTCCTTATGGACACCTTGTTGTACTTCCCAAATGATCTTGGCCAGCTCGGGGTCCAATGGTTGCTTCGTAATTACCTCTTCTTGTATCGACGGCTGTAGATCCATGGCTACTAATTGCATAGCCGTTCCTTCAATCATGAGTTCTAGATCAAACTTCCAAGCTTCTTCTACTAGCTATTCGCTTACAATTAAGGAAGCGAGAGATGCAGTCTGAGATTTTCTACTTAATGCATCAGCAACAACATTGGCTTTACTAGGGTGGTACTAGATTTCACAGTCATAATCTTTTACCAGTTCTAACCACTGCCTCTGTCTCATGTTCAGCTCTTTCTGGGTGAAAAAATACTTTAGACTTTTATGATCGTTGAAGATTTCACTCTTTTCACCATATAGGTAATGCCGCCATATCTTCAATGCGAAAACTACTGCTGCCAACTCTAAATCATGAGTGCGTTAGTTCTTCTCATGCTCTTTTAATTGTTTGGAGGCGTAGGTGACTACTTTACCTTTCTACATCAGAATGCCACCCAATCCTGTCCTGGATGCGTCAGTATATACTACCATTCCTCCGATGCCGTTCGAAATGGTCAGAACTGGAGCTATCACCAATCGGTTTCTCAATTCCTGAAAACTTTTCTCGCATGCTTCATTCCACTCAAACTTGGTGCCCTTCTTTGTAAGCTTCGTCATAGGTGCCGAAATGCGTGAGAAATTCTCAATAAAAGGTCGGTAGTATCCGGCCAATCCTAAGAAACTTTGGATCTCAGTGGCACTCTTCGGAGCCTCCCACTTGAGGACTGCTTTCACCTTGCCTGGGTCTACTTTAATGCCGTCCTCAGTGACGATGTGTCCCAGGAATCCAATCTGGTGTAGCCAAAATTCACATTTACTGAACTTGGCATAAAGTTGGTGCTCTCGCAATCGCTGCAACACGAAAGTAAGGTGTCAAGCGTGCTCTTCCTCACTCTTAGAGTACTCCAGGATGTCGTCAATGAACACAATGATGAACTTATCCAACATGTTATGGAATACTCTATTCACCATGTCCATGAATGCTGCCAGGGCGTTGGTTAATCAGAACGACAAAACTAGGAATTCGTAATGTCTGTATCGAGTTCGGAATGCCATTTTGTGACTATCACCGCTTTTGATCTTCAATTGATGGTATCCCGACCTAAGATCAATTTTGGAGAAAACTCTTGCTCCTTGTAACTGATCAAATAGGTCATCAATGCACAACAGCGAATATCGATTCTTGATAGTCAGCTTGTTCAGCTCGCGGTAGTCGATACACAGCCGCATACTACCATCTTTCTTCTTAACAAACAGCACGGGTGCTCCCCAGGGTGATACACTGGGTCGTATAAATCCTTTCTTCAGCAGGTCTTGAAGTTGAACCTGTAACTCCTTTAGTTCGATTGGCACTATCCGATATGGTGCCTTGGATACCGATGCTGTACCAGGAATTAGATCAATCGCGAACTCTATATCACGGTCAGGCGGTAGCTGTGTTAGATCTTCTAGAAAAACATCAGGAAATTCTCTAACAACCTCAAGTTCTTCCAAGGGTGTTGTTGGGAGTGACCCAAAAATCTCTGCCCAGATCCCAGCTTGGGCGAGGGAGTGATGCGCACTGGCTGGTGTGCAATAAGGAATTAAAGTTGCACCTTCCCTCATAAAGCGTCTTTTGGGGGATTGGCAAGTGCTTCATCCTACAATTTGTATCAGGGCAGGTGGTCGCAAGTTCTAGTCTCCCCGGTGCCATGGGTGCTCTGTTATTGGGCGTGCATTTGAGGGGGGATTGTTGGGAGTGACCCAAAATGCCCTGCCCAGATCCCAGCTTCGACGAGGGAGCGATGCGCGCTGGCTGGTGTGCAATAAGAAATTAAAGTTGCACCTTCCCTCACAAGGCATCTTTTGGGGGATTGGCAAGCGCTTAATCCTACAGGTTTTATCTTTGCCTCCGTGTCTATCACAGTGGCCAAAAAGCCTTGGCATCCTTCATCGAACAATCTTCGAGCCTAGAGGGCTGATAAGGTTATCCTCCTGGGTTTCCTTCTTTGTTCACTTTGATAGGTGAGGATTGATCCATCATCCATTTTAAACACTATTTTCTTCTCTGCACACAAGATATTTGCACCATAGGCGGATAACCAATCCATGCCTAGTATCACGTCAAAATCCTTTATATCCATCTTTATCAACCATACGGTTAGATTCTTCCCAAAAATCTCAATCTGGCAAGGGTCGTAAACTTCCTTCAAACTCACAACACTACCCGTCGGTGTGCTGACTACTAGTTCGTGCCCGATGTCTCTCAGTTGATCTTTCATCATACTCGTAAAAGTGGTAGAAACAAAAGAGTGGGCTGCGCCCGAGTCGAATAACACTCGTGCAGGTATGGTCGAGACATTCAAGGTACCTAGGGTTTATATGTAGTTTAGGTTACATGAAGTAAGCTGATTATTCCCTATAATTTAGTTGTGTTCAGCAAACTTACTTGTTAATACATCGGGGTTCGCCTCAGCTTCTTCATTCGTCATCACAAACACCTTTCCTAGCGTCCGATTGTCCTGTGGCTGAAAAGGTCTAGCGTAGGGCTGATTCGGCGAGTTGTTGTCATACCCACCCGATCTACAATCTCGAGCCATGTGCCCTTCCTTATTGCACACATAGCACTTATAGGGTGGAACAGCAGGTGTTGAGGGTTGGCTCACTTGACTTGTTGCTGGTCGGGCTGGCGAAGCTGCTGTTGTCGCTTGACTCATAGTCGGTTGAGCAGGTCGATTGGAAGTAGGGCAAAAAGGGTTCTGACCCACGTTCGGCCTACGATACGGAGTCGGATTAGGGCTTGAACTTGTTCCTCGATAAGCTTTATTTGGCTACCTAAATGTCTGAAAGTTATTTAACCTTTTGTTCAAGCCAGGCGACGTCGTAGCCTTCTCTTTCTCTTTCTCTTTAAATCTATCTTCCATAGTCTTCACCTTGTCGACCATTTGAGCATAATCCCGAATGTCCATAATTGACAATACTGATCCATCTCAGTTTTGTGTCCTTTCTCAAATTTCTTGGCCTTACTAACTTCCCCTTTCAGGTGCTCCGGAGCTAAATGAAACAGGTCTACAAATGGCTATTGATAATCTAACACTGACTTGGTCCCTTGCACCAGTTCAATGAACTCAGCTTCTTTCCTATCCTTGAAACTCTCTGGGAAGTAGTTCTTGAAGAAAACTTCTTTGAATTGCTCCCACGTGGGGTTCGGGTGAGTAGCTTCCGAGTTAGGCTTAGTAGCTTTCCACCAAGTTTATGTGCGTCTGTGCACTCAAGTACTTCAAATGCCTTTTCTAGGGCACTAATCCACCGTTCCGGCTGCATTGCCTCAGAAGTTATTTTGGAAAATGCAGGCAGTTGGAGTTTCTTGAATCTCTCCATAACCTTGGCGATAGAGTTATTCGCTAAGTGTTGAGGCACAGGTGGTGGAAATAGTACGGGCCGGTTGGGTAGTGGTGGTGGTGCCGCACGTTCGTGCATCATGGTTGCAAACTATGTAGACATATGACCAAGCAATTCTTGTTGTTGTTGCATGGTCCGCATCATAGTAGTCATGAATGCAGTTACATCGTCGGCTACCACATTTGGCTGAGGTGCTGCAGCAGTGGCTTGAGCAGCCGCTGGTGCCTCTGACGAAGCAGCGGATGCTTTAGAATTTTGAGCCTCAATCCCATTTGGCAGTTTAACCTCCTGTATAACATGAGGTTGCGTTCCTTTGCGACCACCACGAGAACTTCTTCTTGTGTTGACCATTGTAGCTTCTCTAAAAAGAGGAGCATGTTCAATATTCGAATCTCGCTCATCAAGGTCAACAATTATTTCCTAGTTAGTGCAGGTACAAACCTAGTCCATAGTTCCAGTGAATTTCATGAGCCACACCAGTAAGGTGGATTGTTAGATATTTTATCTTGGTTTATTATGAGATGTTTCTTTCTTTCTTTTTTTTGTTCTATTTTCTTAAGCATTTTCTGCAACGGTATGCTATGCATAACACTATATGAGAGATTTCAAATTTTTAAATAGAAGGCTTTTAATTATTTACCTGGTCTAACAGGCAAGCAATTCCAGCTTCCTTCCGGTCACAAACTCCATCGCAAGTAGGTACTCTATGTCGGCTCTTACTTCTTCAACTAAGGACAGATAAAAGTCTTGCTCCCCTGGTCCACTAATGGCAGCAAGGGCTAGATAAAAGTCCAACCGGTTCTCGGCTCGAGGTAGTACTAGTAGTATCCGTCTCAGTCTCTCTCACAGCTGTCTAATATAGATCATGATGCTGGGGTCTCCAGCCTTGGCTGGGGTAATGGGTCCTATCATAGAAAATTGTTCTAAGCATCAGGCTATACTTAATTCAAAGAATTAAGTACATGTCTACTGGAATTTAAATGACTAAGAATCAATAAAAATATACTTGGGTTGGCTCGAGGTACCTTAGCGTCTAAAGTGTTTTGATTGGCTAGACAACCTATGAGACCCTATTCTTGGCTGACCTGGACTTTGGATAGGTTAAGGTCTACGCTCCCTACGCGTTGTAAATACGTGTTACAACATACCTGCATATCTATGTTCGGTTTTGCATAGCATCACACCAATCAGTTCCTACATACATAATATTTGGCACATAGTAATAAATATTTATACACACACATCAATTTTCATAAGTATATATATATTTATCTATGTTAGGTACTTACATTAATAAGGAAAACAATTTACATGTGTTCCACTAAAATCCCCAAATAAAAGTTGTATTCCCTTAATTTCATAGAATTTTTGTGTTTGCTTAATTAATTAGTTTTCTTTTTATATATTTATTTTTTTGTATAAAACATTTATGAAAATTTATATTTCTATGTTTAACAAGGTTATTACAGGTGATATCCAAGTTCCCATGTGTTATAACTCAAAAATTAGCAAAATACATTCACTGGGCGATGTCTCTGGGCATTGGATGCATCGCCTAGTGCCATCGGGGCGCAGGTCTATGAGTTCGAGAGGGGCTCATTTCACTCCTAACTCTTTCTAAACTTCCCCAAACACTTGGAGAAACTCTTTGGAGGGTAGTGTGACTATTCCCACACCAAATCCTCACATTTCCTTGGGTTTCCCACGAATCCTCGCAAGCTTAGGTAAGATTTCTTGGCTACCTTCACCAATTGAGTTTTCTTGTTATTCATTCTTGCTTTAGCTAGGGTTTTGTTAGATTCTCTTGCCCTAACTATTTCTTTTCCTTTTTCTTTTTGGCAGCAAAATGTCCACTAGTCACCGTATGGCTAGGAAGTCCGTGCCATAGAAGAGACTTCAGGTTGAGACTGAGGATTCATCATCATCCATAGTGCCACCTTCTTCACCTAGGGACGATTCATCTTCGGAGGAGCCCAAGTTCGACCGATTCCTCTTCTCTAGGTATGAGCATTTTAAGGAGTGGAAGAACTTTAAATCCCTAAAAATTGTAAATGGCCGGGTAGTACGAGTGGAAGACTTCCATCAATGCAGTCTCTTTACTAGGTTCAATACCTTGGGTTGGACTTCTATGTTGACACCTACTGAACCTTGTTATCCCAATTTGGTTCGGTATTTCTACTGCAACTTGGTGCCATCTGCGGCACAAGAGTTTGGATTGATGAGTAGAGTGAAGGGAGTGGATATTAGGTTGACCACTGGCTCACTAGCAGGGATATTGGGGCTGCCCAATACTAGAGAGAGGTGTTACTATAAGCCTAGGATGGACATTTCTGAGATGTTTTCTTTGGAGACTAGGAGGATGGTCTTCAAAGCACTGACTGGGTCTGAGAGCACACCCAAGTCTGAGGCTTCCTACAAGCCCAGTGCTCGAGTGATTAGTAGATGTGTGTCCTACAACATCTACCCGAAGGGCGAAAACAGAGGCAGCATATCTATGATAAGGGCCTACATCACCTATTGCCTTTTGGGAGCGGGTAGAGGAGGTCCGGTTATAAACCTCCCTTATTTGCTACTTCAGGCCATGTTATATCATGCACAGAACCCAGCTGATGGGAGCCTTCCATATGGGAAGTTCCTTACCTTAGTCTTCAGGCATTTTGAGGTTCCTTTGGTGGGAGAGTACATGGAGAAGGACAGATCCAGGCCTATTGATAAGACCTCAATACTGAAGATGAAAGTACCAGGAGAGGATCCACCAGAGGATGAGGAGTTAGAGATGCCAGGAGATGAGCATGATGTGGAGCTGGGAGATATTGAGGGAGACATCCAGGGCGAGCATGGAGAGGAGCAGGTGTTGATGAGCAGGATGTGGGTCAGGGCGACTTCGAGGGTGTTGGCACACAGTTCACAGACTTACCTGTCTATGAGGCGATGGGTGCTACCAGTTCTCAAGTTCTAGGGCCTTCTGTGTAGGTGCAGATGATGTCACATTTTCAAGGCCTCAGTACCCAGCTTTCTGACATGGAGACGAGGATGGATAGGGGCTTCACATCATTGGAGAGCAGGGTGGGATCTGTTGAGCAGCGCTTGGACTTTTGGGACAAATTCCATCGTGTAGAGTCATGCCAGACACAACCTCCATCGAGCAACTTACCTCCACCGGAGTAGTTCTTCTGACCAGCACTGGTGTCTATGCTACGTGGTTTCGACTTATCTCTTTTTTTTAGCTTATGTACTTTCCTTTGTTCGGGATGTATGTAGTTTTAGTTTTTTTTTTTCCAGCTTATGTAATTATTGAAGTAATACTTTCAATCAAACTGATGTAGTGGCTCAGCCACAGTTGTCTTTATTTTAATGGAAATTATGTATCTTTTATTTATTTGCATTTACCTCCCCTGTAGATTTTAGTTCTTACATGTTTTATTATTAGTAGCTTATTAACCCTAATCTACACACTGTGAATGTAAGAAGAACCTCACACTCTGATACCAAGCTCTGTACACCCCAAACCACCCCCAGGAGGATTAGGTAGGTGACCCGAATTACGTAACGGCAATCCGCCAAATCCCACGGATCTAGAAGCAGCTATTACATTCATGGGTCCACATTCATCACTTTACCATAAGCAAGATTAGAGTGCTGCAGATAAACTACAATTACAATAACAAAGAGAAAGCGTAGCGATATGGGAAATGATGATAATAATATATATACATCCATATGTTTGTTCTGATACATTTCCCAAACTACCCACAAACTGAGAAATAAAGCTGACAAGAAACAAAGCCAAAGAAAATACATACATATATATACAGGATGAGCTGACTCAACCCCAAAAAGAAAGTAAGAAAGACTACAGCTAAACCACAGGCAAGAAGTGGATAAACTCCTAGCAAAAGCACAAAGGAGTCCCCAAGACAAAAAGCAATAAGTGCACTCTTCAACGGTCTTCATCAATGACCACCGAGAATGCACGCATCATCGGCACGACCTCTGTCGGAGTCCACACCAATATCATCATAATAACCAGGGCTCTCCTCCTCGTAATGAGCCTCCATGCCACAGCGGCATTGATCTGTAAAATCATTAAAAGAAAAACAATGTATAACAGAGTGTGAGCCCCACTGAGCTCGTGAGCAAAACATATCATCATGCATGCACGTGCAACCACAATCTACATGATCCTACATGATATGCAAGTCCAGATTTGATTATTAGCCACCTAGCAATACAACTAAGTCAGGTCAATGCTACTACAATCCCTAATACATGTATCCCTGGTGCGAGCTTGGTTACACCTTCCCGTGATACACCCATTGAGTTGTCAGAGAGGACCAGTCAGCTCCCACATTCGTTCACCAAGGTCAGTCCAACCAGCCCTCTGTGATTAATCTGTAGGGCAATCCATCACTTTTCTCTTTTCTTTTCTTTTCTGTCTTATAGCCCATAATCACTATTCTGATGCAAACACATTTCTTTCTTTTCATTTCTTTTCTTTTCTCATGTACACATGTGGTCACCCTCACAGGCATCCAACACCTTAACCCCTGTTGGTAAGGGTGCGTAGCACGGGTGATGAAACTCTAACCCCATGTCTATATGGCATCGTATGAGTCAGGTGGTGTCAACCGCATCCCATACTATGGGCTACCACATGTCTCATTTCCAAGCCGACTACGGCATCTAGTCTAACATTCACAATCTTCAAATAATATCATAGTGTTGATCAACAGACAATCATTATGTAGTAATTTGAGTAATTGAATAGAATTAAATAACACAACATTTAAAATTTAAGAATTTATCTGCCGGCATACAATTACACATGCATATATGATAATACTTCACTCACCTGGGTCTGGTTCTAAAAACTCGGTTCCAATTTAAATTCCAGTAGTAGTCTGATTGTAGGCCTCGAGCGCTGGATCAAATCCTAGATATAAACCAAAAATTGTTATTTTAATATTCCAATCTAACTCTGGTGATCCTAGGGTTAACCTAAGCTCACTGGGTTGACCCAGTGTTCAGTTGGTCTTTACTTGGAATTCTCTAGGCCTTGCACTGGGCCTTAGGCCTATGTCCCGGTGCATCATCCAGAGATGGTGGGCTAGGGGTAAAATGGTCATTCTCGGTGTTAGTACCTGACCCTAGGTCATCTTAAGCCTACAGTGCTGTCCTCAACTTGGCAATGCTGTAGGACTAAGCACAAGTAGGGTTTCCAAGTCTTACAGGGCCCACTTGGGTTCCCAAGCATTCCCTTCCTATGGACAGATGTGAAGAGGGGCTTTTAGGTCATTTTCCACCTTCCCACATAGTACCATGACCAATGGGTGAAGTCTCCCAAGTCAGAATGCCAAAACAGCAGTGTTTCACTCGCTGGGCGATGGTTCTGGGCGTTAGGTGCATCGCCCAGAGTGTTCAAACCGAGATTTGGCTGAGATCCCTAGGTTGCTACTTATGGGCAGTGACCAAAACATCTCCCCATGCATGTTAGGGTGCTAGGTACCCCCAGGGGTGATCTTCCTTTTGGTCCATGTGGATTTTCCACTACGCCCATCACCTGGTTGCCCAGACTGCCCAGTGAATAGTGTCATAGGGTTTTCCACAGCAGCAGATCTGGATTTGGTCACATGCAAAGCTGGAAACAGATGTAAAATAGTGATTCAAGGCTGCTACAACTTAGGGCTTGGTCCCATGCAGCTAGGGTTTGCATTCAGGGCTCCAATCAGTCAAATAATTGGGCATCTGATAGTGCAGATGTGCACAGCCAGATTTTGCCTCCAAGAACAGCATATCAGACCTGTATTTTTAATCAAAAATCTCAGATCTTCCTTGCCTTACAATTGCATGGCAGATCTGGAGTAGTTCTACGCAGTTCCCAGCTGTTCTAGGCTGCCAGAGAGATGATGCACAATCAAATATATGAATTTAAAGGTAGCAGCAGGTAAGAGTAGTATTGTTTATACCTGCCCAAGTCTGAGAAAGCTCGATCCAAGCTTGGATGCAAGGCTGCCACCCAAATCCTTCCTTCTTCTCTTCCTTCTTCTCCTTCTTCCTCTCTTTTCCTCTCTTCTTTCTCTCTTCTTTTCTCTCCCACGAAATGAGTAGTGGCAAAGGCTTAAAATGAGCCCAAGGCTCACCTATTTATAGGCCCAGCCCATATTAGGGTCTGTTTGGCTGCTAAGGCCCCTTTTGAGAATGAGTTTTTAAACCGATTCACAGTGATTTTGGGCACACTGGTGGGGCCACAGTGGTCTAAGGGTATGAGGTGGTCCCTCAGACTCCCCTCTATCTATGGAGGGTGCCCATGTCCATTATGAGTGGTCCCCATAATTAAAAACCAATTAATAATTTTGCACACTGGGCGATGTCTCTAGGCGTTGCCTGCATCGCCTAGTGCATCGACCAGTGATTTCAGTAAGGCTGAAACACAGTGGGGTTTGCATAGGGGTCTGACCCTTGGTTAGGGCATTGTCCCCACATGTCATTTAGGGGTTACACACTTTTCTAGAAGTAGGTCCCATAGTTATGGAGAGGAGAGAGATTACCTGGGGTCCAAGCCATACATAATGCTGTGAGCTATACAACCGTAAGGGTCAGTGATCCATCTACTGACAGGCATGTAGGATGATCCACACAAGGTTTCTTTATCAATCCAAATCACTGGAGTAATACTCCACAGTGTTCTTGGTTGCCTGGTCAGGGGTTCCTATTCTTCAGTCAAAATTCCAGCCAGTTAGGAGCAGGGTTTGACAATCGATCTCTATCTGAAAGAGATCAAGATCTCTACTATATAGCGTCACTAATACTAGGGAAATCAGTCTCAAAGTGGGCTTTGCGGCTTTTCACAGTTCATAGGGAGTGGAAGGAACTGACTGTGAGGGTACATGATTAAGGATGTAGGCAGCAGTCAATAGAGCATCCTCTAGAAAGATATTAGGAGGTTGGCTTGCGCCATCATCGATCTAACCATATCTAGAAGTGTCACATTCCTTCGCTCTGCTACACCATTTTGCTGCGGAGTGTAAGGAATAGTTAATTGTCTGGTGATTCCTTTTTCCTCACATAGTTCTTTCAACTGATCTGACAAATATTCACGTCCTCAGTCAGTGCGTAGAGTTTTTAAACTCTTGCCTTGTTGATTCTCAACCTCTGCTACAAAGCGTTTGAAGCAATCTAATGCTTCGTAGTGGTGAGCGATCAAAAAGACAACCATATTACGAATAGTCATCTATGAAGGTAAGGAATCAAGAAGCACCATGACGTGCCTTTACATTCATTGGTCCGCATATGTCCGAATGGACGTGCTCTATGGTCTGGGTTGCTCGGATTCCCTTTCCAAAAGGCTTCTGGTGGGCCTTACCAGCTAAACAGGGCTCACATGTTGGTAGGTTGATTTTAGCGAGTGTGCCAAGAAGGCCTTCTCTAGCTAACCATCCCATCCTATCTCGACCTATGTGTCCTAGTCTAGCATGCCATGCAATAGACTCCGAATAAATATTAGTATTGCTTACAAAAGATGAAGCAACCACAAGAGTTATTGGTCTATTTAATAAAACCATTCTCAAATTTGCATTGTCCAAAAGAACTACCATCCAAAAGTATCTCAAAAGTGTCACCATCTTATCATATTGTTAAGTGATAAAAAATAAACCCTAAAACTACATCTAGCAATATAGTGGTAAGAAAGGGATCGAACTATGGGGAACTGGAAGGCTGAATTAACTAAGATAATAAGATGGAAGTGGTGGAATTTAAATCGCAATGAATCTAAATTAAGCTAAGAATAAAAGAAACAAAACTAAATTAACTAGGATATGAAGTTATAGGAAGAAGGCTATCTTTAGGATTCGAATTCCCAATGAAATTATTATTCAATTCTGGTGCATGCTTCGATTTATTACAACCATAGTGTACCGTGGTCCTCTGTGACGAGGTTTCCGCAGCTTTATTGGCGACAGGCTATTGGTTTAGTGTGTGGGGTATCATTTTGACACATCATCATGGGGTTGGGGGTCATACATCATAAAGAAATAGAAAAAAATAAGGAGTTGCCACCTAGGATTAGGGACTAGGACCCAATAGGTGTAGCCCTATCCGTTATGAACGGAAACAGGCTGTAGGGGGGACTTCATAGGGTCTGGTCAGAGATTCAGGTAAGGGGTCAGGTTACAAGCATGGGAAGGTGTTTGGCACCCATCTTGCCCGGCGACAGCTGGTCTTTCTGTTATAGCTGCTAAAATGACAAATATTCTCTCTTTCTATTATACTGGGACTATATAACAGACATTACCCTTATATTTACAATATTTACATTGAAGCGGTAAAACACTAAGGACTACATTGTAATAATGAAAATGTAGTGATTTTACCTCTATGAGGGTATACCTTAAGTCTTGGTAGTCCCTGGGCTCAGGGGAGACGAACAAATGGACCAACACCGGCTTCTTTGGATAAAATAACGGCTCTTTTGGGTAGCTTTGTTGTCTGCAAACGGACAAAACAACGGCTATGATGGGGATTCTTATAATCCGTGCATAGACAAGATAACAAGCTCGAAAGATCAGGATCTCTCTCTTATTGGGTGGGTAATCGAAGGATCTACCCGCATTTTGGAATCGAACGCTCAAAACGGTGGGAACTAGAACAAAGAAGGACTGCTTTTAGGCTGGGGGGGTCTCCTTACCCTCAAAATCCATGAAATGAGGGGAGGGGGACCCTCTTATTTATAGGGGGTACCCCACAGCCTTGGTCCGAATAAGTCCTTTACGGATCCATGGAGGACAACCACCACGCCATGGGAGGCTTTTCCATGGCATCGTGGATGACGTCAGCAGGTTGACGTCGAAAACCACCGCGGCGGCGTGGCTCCGTACACCATTGCCGTGAGGGACCTCCATAGGGTCGTGGGACCAAATGGGCAATTTTCGGGTTCCAGGATGTATTTGGCCCCATGGGCTGGGTCTTTTGGGTTCTAGGAAGGGAAAAGATGCGTTGCCCATCGTCCGTGTCCTATCGTCAGCCTCGCCAAGGGCGATGACAAAACTCCAGTGTCTACAGTTTTTCCCTCTTTAGCCGAGGCTTGTGCCAACAGTTGAAGGGTAAAGACGAAAGACCAACTGATTTTGTCACCGAGAGCATGTACTACTGACACCTTGCTCAGGGGTGATAGAGTTGCAGGCTGTAAAATCTTTTCGATAAACCTAGAAAAAACGATTAAAACCCATCGTTAAACCATGAAGGATATCATCAAAAATCTTCCGATAATCCTCGGAGAGATCTGACGGCTAAAAACTCTTTGTTAAACCACAAAGGAGAAAATATGATTTTCAACAGGTCGTGGTTATTCGCAGTCAAAACTTATTTTTTTTTTTTTTTTTTTTGGACCACGGTGCCGTGTAGAGGTCTCCACGGCACCGTGGAGTGGGTGGCGCCTCTCTTCCACAACACTGTGGAGTGGGCGGCAACCATGTCAGTGTGGCAAAGACCACGGCATCGTGGAGGTCTCCATGATGCCATGATCACGGCAGCCCTTCCTTATAAATAGGAGGGGTCCCCCCCTTGACTTTTTACACTTTCTGACCCAAAACTCTGCCGCTTTTTCGTATTTTTCTACATTTTTGAGTGAGATGGCTTTCCGTAGACGCCCTCGACAGTCTTCTCATGGCCCGCTACTAGGGACTACCGACGCAGAAGATCGGGTGGACTGGTACCCGATCGGGATGACTCTTCGAGACACTTCCCAACACATCTACTGTGCCATCTGGGGGTGATCATGAGCGGTCAGCATTATTCCCTTATCTTGTATTTCTTTCTTTATTTATTTATGTAGTATTAGTCAGAATATCATAGCCGGATACTAGTTTAGGCATTTAGACGCGTAAATCAAGGCAGGGCCATTAGATACCAAAGCGGTTATCTTTCGGCACACAAATTGAGGCAAAACCCTAGAATACCATCCTAGGCATTTTTAGGGATGCAAATCGAGGCGAAACCCTAAAACACCACCTCAGGTATTTTAGGCACGTAAATCGAGATAAGGCTGTCAGATACCAAATTGATCATCTTTTGGCACAAAAATCGAGGTGAAGCCATTAGATACCAAACTGACTATCTTTAGGCATGCAAATCGAGACAAGGTCGGCTGATACTAAATCGGTCATCTTTTGGCACGTAAATCAAGGTGAAGCCATTAGATACCAAACTAGCTATCTTTTGGCATGCAAATCGAGGCGAAACCCCTAAAACACCGACTTAGGCATTTTAGGCACACTAATCAAGACAAGGCCGTCAGATACCAAACCGGTTATCTTTTAGTACCTAAATCGAGGTGAGACCATTAGATACCAACTGGCTATTTTTTGGCACACAAATCAAGGGCAAACCGACTTAGGCATTTTTAGGCATGCGAATCGAGATAAGGTCGCCAGTTACCAAATCGATTATCTTTCAGTACAAAAATCGAGGCGACGCCATTAGATACCAAGCCAGACATCTTTTGGCATGCAAATCAAGATAAAACCCTAAAACACCTTCTTAGGCATTCTTAGGCACCCAAATCAAGACAAGGCTGTTAGAACCAAATCGATCATCTTTCGGCATGAAAATCGAGGTGAGGCCATTAGATACCAAATTGGCTATCTTTTGGCATGCAAATCAAGGCAAAACCCTAAAATATCGACTTAGGCATTTTTAGGAACGTAAACCGAGGCAAAACCCTAAAATACCAATTTAGGCATTTTTAGGCACGTAAATTGAGACAAGGCCGTCAGATACCAAATCGGTCATCTTTTGACACATAAATCGAGGCGAGGCCATTAGATATCAAACCGGCTATCTCGAGACAAGGCCGTTAGATACCAAACCGGTCATCTTTTCGGCATGGAAATTGAGATGAGGTCATTGGATACCAAATCAGCTATCTTTTGGCATGCAAATAAAGGTGAAACCCTAAAACACCTTCTTAGGCATTCTTAGGCGCACAAATTGAGACAAGGTCATTAGATACCAAACTCGTCATCTTGTAGCACAAAAATCGAGGTAAAGCCATTAGATACTAAACTAGCTATCTTTTGGCACATAAATCAAGGCAAAACCCCAAAACACCGACTTAGGCATTTTTAGGCATGCAAATCGAGACAAGGTCGTCAGATACCAAACCGGTTATCTTTCGGTATAGAAATTGAGGCGAGGCCATTAGATACCAAATCGGATATCTTTTGGCATGCAAATCAAGGCGAAACCCTAAAACTTCAATTTAGGCATTTTTTGGCATGCAAATTGAGACAAGGCCGTTAGATACCAAATCGGTTATCTTTTGGCATAAAAATTGAGGCAAGGACATTACATACCAAATCGGACATCTTTTGGCACACAAATCAAGGCAAAACCCTAAAACACCGACTTAGGCATTTTTAGGCATGTAAATCGAGACAAGGTCGTCAGATACCAAACCGTTTATCTTTTAGCATGGAAATCGAGGCGAGGCCAATAGAAACCAAACCAAAAATCTTTTGGCATGCAAATCAAGGTAAAATCCTAAAACACCGACTTAGGCATTTTTAAGCACGTAAATCAAGACAATGCTGTCAGATACCAAACCGATTATCTTTCGACATAAAAATTGAGGCGAGGTCATTAGATACCAAACCGAACATCTTTTGGCACGTAAATCAAGGCAAAACCCTAAAATACTAAGTTAGGCATTTTTAGGCATACAAATTGAGACAAGGCCGTTAGATACCAAACCAGTCATCTTTTGGCATGGAAATAGAGGCGAAGCCATGAGATAAAAAATTGGCTATCTTTTGGCATGCAAATCAAGGTGAAACCCTAAAACATCAATTTAGACATTTTTAGGCACGTAAACCGAGGCAAAACCCTAAAATACTAATTTAGGCCTTTTTTTTAGGCATACAAATTGAGACAAGGCCGTCAGATACCAAACCGATCATTTTTTAACACATAAATTGAGGCGAGGCCATTAGATATCAAACTGGCTATCTCGAGACAAGGCTGTTAGATACCAAACCGGTCATCTTTTTGGCATGGAAATCGAGACGAGGTCATTGGATACCAAATCGGCTATCTTTTGGCATGCAAATCAAGGCAAAACCCTAAAACACCTTCTTAGGCATTCTTAGGCGCACAAATTGAGACAAGGTCGTTAGATACCAAACTCGTCATCTTTTAGCACAGAAATTGAGGCAAAGCCATTAGATACCAAACTAGCTATCTTTTGGCACGTAAATCAAGGCAAAACCCCAAAACACCGACTTAGGCATTTTTAGGCATGCAAATCGAGACAAGGTCGTCAGATACCAAACCGGTTATCTTTCGGTATAGAAATCGAGGCGAGGCCATTAGATACCAAATCGGATATCTTTTGGCATGCAAATCAAGGCAAAACCCTAAAACATCGATTTAGGCATTTTTTGGCATGCAAATCGAGACAAGGCCGTTAGATACCAAATCGGTTATCTTTTGGCATGAAAATTGAGGCAAGGACATTACATACCAAATCGGACATCTTTTGGCACATAAATCAAGGCAAAATCCTAAAACATCAACTTAGGCATTTTTAGGCATGCAAACCGAGACAAGGCCGTCAGTACCAAATCGTTTATCTTTTAGCATGAAAATCGAGGCGAGGCCAATAGAAACCAAATCGGAAATCTTTTGGCATGCAAATCAAGGTAAAATCCTAAAACACCGACTTAGGCATTTTTAAGCACGTAAATCAAGACAATACTGTTAGATACCAGATCGATTATCTTTTGACATAAAAATCGAGGCGAGGTCATTGGATACCAAATTGAACATCTTTTGGCACGTAAATCAAGGCAAAACCCTAAAATACTAAGTTAGGCATTTTTAGGCATGCAAATTGAGACAAGGCCGTTAGATACCAAACCGGTCATCTTTTGGCATGGAAATCGAGGCGAAGCCATGAGATAACAAATCGGCTATCTTTTGGCATGCAAATTAAGGCGAAACCCTAAAACATCAACTTAGATATTTTTAGGTTCGTAAATTGAGAAATCTCTGACTTAGTCATGTTTAAGCTTATATTCTTATGCTTGTTACGTTTGTTATTAGAATGTAACTAAAATTTTCTTCTCTTATTTTTGCAGGGGAAGACCATTCCAATGCCGAAGAAGTATTGTGGCTCGGAGAGAGTGAGGGAGTGGTAGGAGGAGCTTTGCCCTGAGGTACTACCCTGGGTGAGGCATACCGGACTGGGGCACATTGCTGCCTGCCCCATTCGTGAGCTAGATAGCCTGACTGTTTGGGCTCTAGTGGAGAGGTGGTGGCCGAGCACCCACACCTTTCGTCTCCCACTAGGAGAGGTGACTATCACACCTCTTGATTTCTATATGATCACAGGGCTTTCGTTTGGAGGGGCGCCCATGGCATTGACTCCGGAGGACCAGGTGGACCACCTTGCCTACTGGAATCCTATGATAGGGCTCGAGGTCACCCAAAGAGGCCTTCCTGCTGCCACCATGTGGTAGGTATGGAAGGAGAGGGGGGTGACCTATCAGTCATCTTTGGAGGAGCTCAATCAGATGGCGAGGTGCTTCCTCCTTTACTTGTTGGCCGAGGTCGTGTTTAGCAACATGATCAGCACCATGACCGTTGACATCGCTTTCTACCGATTCTTCAAGGATTTTGACACTATGGCAAGGTTCAATTGTGGAGGTTTGGCTTACGCCCACCTCCTCTATATGATGGATTTTCTAGTCCTAGGTTCCTTGAACCTCATCGGGTGCTCTTATGCCATCTGGGTAAGTTTCTCTTGCTTTCTTTTCCTCTTTTTGTTTTTAAGTAATTAAAAGCTTTATTATTGTGTAAACTTACCACCTTCTTTTGTTTTCCTGTAGATATGGAGCTATGAGGTCCTGTCCTTCTGGGCTCCCTTCTTCAAGGGAGGAGAGGACTAGGGCATCACCTTCCCTCAGGCCTGGCGATGGTCTGAGGGGACTATTCTGAAGAGCGGGTGCTATAAGGATCTGCCTTCGGTTCGGGGTCTCCTGAATGAGCTGCGGCTCGAGGATATAAGTTTGAAACTAATCCCTTTTATTTTTTATTTTGACTTCGCATTCTTTTATTTTTATTAACATCTTCTGTGTTTGGCAGGTCTCCCTCTGCCCTTACTTTCTGGAGTGCTTCCCCGAGCTGGACTTGTTTGCTCGGGCATCTGTTCTCTGCTCCCGAAGGATCCTCTTTGAGGGTCCGTGGAAATTCTCCTTCTATTTTGGAGAGCGGGTGTCCCTGTAGTGGTCCGAGGAGAGACTCGACCCCTGTCTCCCTCCAGCTCAAATGCACACTCCTCATCTCCTGGAACCGGAGGAGATCCAGCGCCTATGGTTGGGTGAGCCGACGGCGCAGTTGGATGCTGCTGCTGGGGACTACCCAGCATTCCTCTACTGAGAGACTGTCTGCGTCCCTCTGACCCCAGAGGGTCCTCGGGTAAAATTTTATTACCTTTCCTTTTTTACTGATAAAAAATTATTGACTTGTGTTAACTAACTTTTATTCTTTTGTAGTACCCTGTCCACCCTCTCATCCCTAGGAGCTTTGGGCTAGGACAGTCCTCTCATGCCTCTCGGACAGCAGGGGTGGACCCTGAGGTGGAGACCTCCGGTGGAGTCCCATCTATGCGGTTGGCGGGTATGGATGACCACATCCCCTGCTACTGCCCGTGGTTCATTAGACCTGCCGATCGGGGTAGGTCAGACATTTAGTTGAGGCCCCCTAGTTCGCCAGACTGCGACTTTGGTATCCCTATCCCATATGATGGGGTAAGCTGATTTATTTATATATATATATTTTTGTATTTATGTTTATAAGGCTAAAACCTTCACTATTTTTCTTCTGTATGTGATTGCAGATCAGTATGCCGATATGTGGCATATGCTGGCCAGCCTGGATGAGGTCATCATCTCTAGAGGGGAGATGATATGCCAATTGGTGAGTTTCTTCCCTTACACCTTTTCTTCTCTTTTTTCTTTTGGTGTTTGTTTTTTTGCTCATTGTTTATTTCTTTTCCTTTCTCAGAGGGATCATGATGCGTTTCACCAGGCCAACTTGGAAAGGCATCAGCTCGATTAGGAGAGATACTAGATTGAGTTAGCCCATGCCCGCACCGAGATCGAGGCTCTCTGTTTGGATTGAGATGTTGCTGCAGGTACCGGGGTGAACCTTTCAGTGGAGGATTTTAACTCAGAGTAATATATATATATATATATATTTTTTTTTTTTTTTGTCTTATGCATATATACTCTTTCTTTCTTTTTGTTTTATGTACATTTAAAAAAAAAATTCTCTTTTTTTTTGGAGGATCATTTGTACACATTTTTTTATTTTTTTGATGTATATACATTTGTTCAATACCGAAATTATTTCTTTTCCTTTTCCATAGAAGCACAAATTTCGTTGATGATAGATTCAATTACATGGAGAAAGAGAAGATGAACCAATTATCAACTTGATATCACTCGTTTACAGCATTTTTCCTCCATATTTCTGATAATAGAATCACCACTTCTTGGGTCAAAACTTCTGGAGCCCAAAAATTCTTCAACTTAGGTTGTTCTTACTTTGGGGACGCCAAGGAAGGAATATAAAAGCTAGTGTGAGTCAAACCCATGAACCTCACGTAGTTGCATCCAAGCATCTCTGGTAATTCCACCCCGGTCCTCATCCAATGGCAATCCCATTGGATCTCTTGAGCAGTCCTTTTACCCAAGTATTCTTTCCAATCTTGGATCTTGCAAAATTCCCACGTTTCTCTTCTTCCTTGACAATGCATAGGCCAGAGGTTAGGACACAAAATTGGTTTCACCAATCTTAACTCTTCCATTAACCACATTTGGAAGACTACTGGAGATCCATAGAAGAAATCTGTTCCGTATTTCTGAGATTGGCTCATGATGTCAAATCCTTTGAAAGTCTCTGCCAAAGCTATAGGGACGATGTCACACCCTCCCTCTATTTGTTTAGCAACTTTCGCAATCATTGGTGACATACCCTTTCCTAGAGTTGTTAGGAGGTACTTCCCAATCATACAGAAAAGGTATACTCATTTTCTGCATCAGACTTGGTTTTCTTCTTCAGCTCTGTTGTGGTTAAAGATTCTCACTACTTTTAATGCATCCACCTTGTTGTAGTTGAGAATTTGCTTTAGCCCCTTTTTATCCATAACGAAGAAATCTTCCAGAGTCTTAAAAAGTCGGTCCTTCTGCATAACGAAGAAATCTTCAAGTAGGCCTGGTGGAATTCTTCAATGGTTGGGGTTATTTTGACCTTTCCAAAATGGATGGCATGCAATTGAGGATCCCAACACTTTGATATTTCTCTGAGTAAATCATGATGGAGCTTAAGACATCTGATTCTCCCTAGTACTGACAAATGGAGATCGTCTAGAAGTGTAGGGCCATCCATATACATACAGAGAGTCCATTAGCGTAACTGTTCATCCAGCCCCTCTTTCTGTGGTCCTCGCATAATACCTGCATCAAGGATCCTATTAGTACCTTGGACATGAATAAGTCCTTAGCTAAAAGCCAGTTCTTAACAACCCTAGGCCTACTATAAGTCCAAAGAATGAATCAATGGCCAAATGGCGAGATCTACCATATTTACAGGGGACGCCGATTGGCAGGATCACAGAATAGGCTAACACAATGCCCTCTTCTTTTATTATTACTTATTTTTTTATTTTTTTTTGTTTTGAGACCGCACCCGAACACATCGAGTTGCCTATGTATCCCTTGAGAGGAATCAGGTCAAACGTAGTTTAAGTTACTCAAGGAACTCAGACAAAATATTTCTTCATGTCATCCATGTTGACCAATCCCTGAAGATCTTCTCCATCAAGGTCAGTGAGCTGAACTGTTCTACTTGGTAATACGGCTTTCACTCTGTAAGGACCGCTCCAATTGGGCCGGAATTTTCCTCTTGGATCATAAATTGGGG